>NW_016809768.1:3458745-3466014 GCF_001698545.2 Rhinopithecus bieti | reverse complement strand
AGGAGGGAGGGAGGGAGGGAGGAAGGAAGGAGGAAGGAAGGAAGGAAGGAAGGAAGGAGGAAGGAAGGAAGGAAGGAAGGACAGACTACCTCCACACTTCCTAGCTGTTCAGTAGAATTTGGCTTTCTAGATATGACTTTTTTGGCCTGGAATGCTGAATCAGTAGCCAGTCATCAAAGACTATTTCTCCAGGATCCGCCGTGTGGAAGCGGGACCAGCCCAGCAAACCCAAGCAGTACCAGGCAACGCAGGGTTTTCATCCCGCTAGGAGCCTGCCCCCTGGTGGTGAAGAGAAGAAACGCAGAGCGAGAACCAGAGCCGGGCCGGGGTGTCCCTGGGGCGGATGTCAGGGTTCACCTGGGGCCGCTTTGTCCCTGCGTGCAGCGCCGCCCAGTAGGGCTGCTTACCTGTCCCTCCCGTGCGCGCCCGCGGGTTCTAAACTCATTTTAACACTTGGTTAAGCGAAAACCAATTTGGGAAAATAAAGGAGCTTGTATGGTGTTTGAAAGCTAAATGGATTGATTTTGGATTGAGAACTACAGTGCTCTCAGGTTTTCTATGGCACAGGATTACACACACCCAGAAAGAGCTGTGTGGTAATTACGACTAGAATCAGAAATTGCACCGTAAAAAGCTCATCTGAATAGATCCGGATTTAGTGACACGCAAGACGGTCAGTTTCCCGTGAGGCCGGAGACTGGGTACAGAATGAGCTTTCCTGATGATCTCTAACAAACAAAAGGTGTCTGTGCTCTTATGAGTGAAGGAAAACATTCTGAAGGGGGTGGTGAGCTACGTTTTAAGTCATAATATTTAAGTACTTTGGGGTTATTTTTTGAGCGTCTATATTTTCTGACTTCTCTATAGTGTATTTCTGCAGCTCTCTCCCAGTTTTCTTTAAGGAAGCTCCAACGTAGACTCTCATGAATCCTCCAAAAAGGCAAGTTGAAAAAATAAGTTTTTTTTTTTTTTTTGGACAGAGTCTCACTCTGTTGCCCAGGCGGGAGTGCAGTGGCACGATTTCGGCTCACTGCAACCTCCACCTCCCCAGTTCAAGTGATTCTCTGGCCTCAGCCTCCCCAGTAGTTGGGACTACAGGCACCTGCCACCATACCCGGCTTATTTTGTATTTTTAGTAGAGATGGGGTTTTATCATGTTGGCCAGGCTGGTCTTGAACGCCTGACCTCAAATGAGCCACCCACCTCAGCCTCCCAAAGTGCTAGGATTACAGGTGTGAGCCACCATGCCCGGCTGAAAAAAAATAAGTTTTTTAATCCAGAAGAGACAGTATCCCCTCATGGTTTCACTTAGCTTTAAAAGACCCTTCTCATTTCCATCCCTCCCTCCTCACATACAAACCTAAAATTCTTGGATTCCTGAAGATAAAAACATAGTGACTGACTCACATCCACCTGTATAATATTCAGGCAGCTTTTCCCAATTATTAGCTGTTCTCCGCGGGACCAATGGAGGGTGTCTTTTTTCTCCCTACTCTATTCTAGTTAAATAAGTGAAATGCAAGCAGGAAGAAGAATTATATTGAGTCTGTACTGTGATATTATTTCATTACAGGCTGTAAAAAAAAATCCTCATTATTAGTCAATTATATCGTATTAGTGATCTTGCATCCTGCACGTGTGTGTGAGACGGAGAGAGTGTCTGTGTGTTGTTGCCTGGGAGAATGTTGTTGACACTGCTCTTATATAGAATGGTTTTAAATAAATTTCTTTGTCGCTTTCAAACGCCTGTGTCCTGGATTCACACTTTCACTCTCGTTCTCTTTGTTCTACTTAGTCGTTCCATTTGCCTATGTATATTTCCTAGGACCAAATGCTGTCTTTTAAAAGCCCTTCCCAAAACCTCTCTGAGATTTTTTCTTGAACAGTTTTACAAGCTTACAACCCACCCAGTGTGTTTACAGGTAAGGTTTGCAGCGTAGAAAACACGATCAGCACCAATTATCACTCCTGTTGTTGCAAATTTCCTTCCCCCACTTACTGTTATACACAATGAGAATGCAAGCGCGGCAGGCATTGGGGAAAGATCCACCTGCCTCTCTACACATGCATTCAGTAGGAGGTGCATATGTGCATACAACGAGCTTTTAGCCATCAGCTCACCTGAGTGCTCTGTCCTTCTCGCTTCCTGCCGAGCAGACCTAGCAAACCAGGGGGAGTTCATGTTTTCTCTGCATTTGTTAAACCCCATCCAGTGTGTGAGGACTGGCTCCTTTCTTCCTTCCTTCCTTCATTCTTCAAATCTTTACTGAGCTTGTCCTATATACTAGACACTCTTCTAGACAACAGAGGGGTGAAGGAGAGGAAGACAGCCTTCCTATCCTCCAGGGGTTTACACTCCAGGAATAGTGACCAACAGACAGAGTTGATTCATGCCTTGGGAAGCATCTAAAAAAGAAGAGAGAGGCAAGCAGGAAGGGAGTGGGATGAGAAGGGCCTGGCCCTCACTAGTCTTAAGATATTCAGCTTTCCTGGAGGAGGTGTTACCTAAATCAGGTGCCGAGGAAAGCAGGTGTCATTCAGTGAGATGATGGGGGCAGTGGGGAGAGGATCTGGAGAGAGGACATCTCATGCCAGACTGAAAGGGCCCAGGGAAGGAAGGTCAGTACACAGGATGGGGAGGGCGTGCTGTGTGTGTGGTGGGGGCACAGCAGGGAAGGCAGAGGTGGGTTCAAGGAAGTGAGAAGGGGCAGTATGAGGAGGTGAGGCAAACTCAGGAGAAGTTGAAGAAGCAGTCAGTTTGGCCTGGGGAAGAATCAAGGGCAATTCTTTGTGAAGCAGTGAGAGCTGCCCAAAATGCCGAAAACACAGATGCAAGGGTAGACGGATTCTGTGGCTTCCATGTCACAGGAATAGGATGAATGGCTGAAGGGCAGAAGGAGGAGTGTTAGGGGATAAGTGGGAGCAGAGACAGCAGTTACTGAGCAGGTGCAACACATCAGGCGCCTTACGCATGTCCTCCCATTGATTCTTACAGCAGTGATGGGGTAGAACAATTATAACTTCCACCTGCCACAGGAGGTAGCTGAGGCCGGTGCAGTTAGGAAACTTGCCCAATATTATGGGGCTGCCAATTGGTGGAGCTGGGATTTGAACCTAGGAAGCCTGGTTCCCAGGCCTGTGCCAATGAAAGGCAACCAACCATGAAGCAGGCACCTTCTAAGGCAGTGAGGGTCTCATTGCTGGCAATGTTCTAGAAGGGGGTGATATAGTGGACATTTGTGGCTAGCTCCCCAGCGCTTGTATAAGCCGGCACACTCCAATCCCTGTTTCCCCACGGGCACCCACATGATGGAAGAGTTGGCCAGCCCCAGCTGCCATAAAAACACGGGCCAAGGGAGGCACAGAGGGGGCCCTGGGGGCACGGGCCTACTTCACCGCAGCAGCCAAAGCTCGTGGCCTCTGGGCTTTCCACTGGGAAGGGTTGATTGGAAGAAAGAGTCAAAAGCATCCAGGAGCTAAATGATAAGAACTCATGAACACAAAGGAGGAAATAACAGACACTGGGGTCTACTTGGGGGTGGAGGGTGGGGGAAGGGAGAAGAGCAGAAAAGATCACTACTGGGTACTGGGCTTAATTCCTGGGGGATAAAATAATCTGTACAACGGACATCGTGACATGAGTTTATCTGTGTAACAAACCTTCACATGTATTCCTGAACCTACAGTAAACATTGACAAGAAGAAAGGCATCGAGGAATTAAATTGTTAAATTTTGGGGAAAAGTTGCAGCTCAGGCAGACTTGGCGGAGAGAGAAACCAGTGTTTTGGAGTGAGAGAGAGGAAACAGGCCATTCTGAATTCTTTGGAGCAGTCGAGGGAGCTCAGGCAGGGGCCAGAGACACCTGCTCAAGGGCGTGGCTGCCTCACTCCCTCCCAAACCCCTTCACCCTGGCCAAGGCCTCCTCCTTTATGAGAACAGTCAGAATTGAGGAAAACCACACGCAAAGGAATAATCATCCATTCAGACGGTGGGGGTGCTGAGTGAGCTGTGTCTAGGGGAAACCAGCGGGGAGGGCCCGGGAGGAGCTTGTGCTACAGTAAGAATATTATGAAGAAAAAAATGACTTTGCCAGAAAAGGGCAGCCTGAGCCTGTGTCTCCGTGACATCTCCAGGCTATGGGTCTGTGCTCCTGCTACGGACTCTAGTAAAGTCTGAGTTGCTTAAAAAAGAAATCAAGGGGCTTTAAGCCCATGTTGTCACACCCGTTCTTATCATTAGCATTACAATCTGGAAAGGGGTGGGCTGGGGAAAGAGGGAAGCTTGCTCTCCTGGGGCCCAGGGAGATGTGGCCTGGGATCCTAGCAACCCAAACAGCTGGCTGCTGCACTGGCTTCTCTGCGGGTCCCCTCTCATACTCCAATATGGAGATGGAGATAGTGAATCAATGAGTTCCCATCACTGATAAGTCACATGATTTGGTTTTGTCTCATTATGTGTCGTGCAAACAAAAGCATTCTGATGGATTTGGTTGAGGTCAGCCCACCCTCCCTCAGGGATGCTATGGAAGGAATCTCTCCATCAGGAGGTGTGTGGACGAGGACCTCTGAGATCTCTGGCTCAACTCTAAGATTCTATTAGTCCTTAGTATGATTCGAAGTTGCGTAGTCTTTTCTTCTTTCAGATTCAGGTGGAAAACATCTTTAAAGACACAGCGTTTTAAAATTGTTTTATATTTTAGATTCAGGGGTTACATGTGCAGGTTTGTTTCAAGGATATACAGTGTGAGGCTGATGTTTGGGCTTCTCTTGATTCCATCACCCACATAGTAAGCATAGTACCCAGTAGAAAGTTTTCAGCCCTTTCTCCCCCCCACCTCCCTTTCTCCCTCCTTCTCTCCTTTTGGAGTCCCCAGTGCCTATTGTTCTCATCTTTATATTTGTGTGTACCAAGGTTTAGCGCCCACTTGTAAGTGAGAAGATGTAACATCTGCTTTTTTCTGTTTCTGCATTACTTCATTTAGGATAATGGCCTGCAGCCACATCTATGGTGCCGCAAAGGACATAATTTCACTCTTTTTTATGGCTCCACAGTATTCCATGGTGTATATGTACAACATTTGCTTTATCCAGTCCACCATTGATGGACATCTAGGTTGATTCCATGAAAAGAGACACAATTTTTTTTTTTTTTTTTGAGACAGAGTCTCGCTCTGTCGCCCAGGCTGGAGTGCAGTGGCCGGATCTCAGCTCACTGCAAGCTCCGCCTCCCGGGTTTATGCCATTCTCCTGCCTCAGCCTCCCGAGTAGCTGGGACTACAGGCGCCCGCCACCTCGCCCGGCTAGTTTTTTGTATTTTTTTTAGTAGAGACGGGGTTTCACCGTGTTCGCCAGGATGGTCTCGATCTCCTGACCTCATGATCCGCCCGTCTCGGCCTCCCAAAGTGCTGGGATTACAGGCTTGAGCCACTGCGCCTGGCCAAGAGACACAATCTTAATTATTTTGTCCTCACAAACGTCACTGAGACAAAAAGAGGGAACATTTAACGTAACTTCTACAACCAAATAACTGACAGGATTTCGATCCTGGTTTTAGAAAGCTTAAATTAGACACACACACAGTTGCTCTGGCACATTCAAAGCAGAATTCTTTGTCTACCTTAAACCCCAGCTTCAGAGGGTAAGTTCAAGTTCACATCTTGAAACTTTAAATGGCTCTATTAAGACAGTCTTCCCATATCCTTGGGTTTAAAATGCAGTGAGTCAACCAGCCAAACTAACTTCGTACTCAACTTTCATATACTTGAACGAATTATAGCTATTTTTAACAGGATTATGAGGATTATCAAAACCACTTGAGAGAGTAAGAAATCCTGTTGGAAGGAAGTATAATACCCTTGCAAAGATAAATATAATTAGTGTGGAAAAGGACAATGAAAAATTAATAGAGTTTTAAGGTCAAAGATATATGCAGATATGTAAAATCCTCACATTCGTTCTTGTAAGACTCTGTCCTAACAAATTCCGCGATCAGAACATTCTCTGAAGTGTTTTTGCATTCTTCAGAATCTCCAAGTGTGGAGGGTGCCTACTGCATCCCTAGCCAGGGCAGGAGAACAGAGAGAGGAGCCCACATCGTGACCACAATCATCTCAGCCTTGAGCGACGCTCTCATAGCGAAGGTGTTCAATTTCACCACCAGAGGGAGCGCAGAGCCCACAGCATCATCATAAGGTTGGGGAGAAAGAAGAAATTGGGTCCAGAAACCTCCTCCGGCATCCCCCACCCCACCACAAATAAACGTTACAGTGATCTCATGGGAGAATTTAGAATGCACACAGGTCAAACGATCTCGGGTAGACCACAGGCTGGGTAAGTTCAGTGGCAAGCCGTTGCTGTCTGCTGGTCTCCAGAGCACGTCTTACAGATACTTCTGATGGATAATCACACCTTTCTCACAAGGTGTGAGGCACTGTTTTGCAGAAGAAGCAACTGAGGCCCAGAGAGTAACTTGTTCGAGTTGATAAAGCAAGTAAGTCTTCTGGACTCCAAAGATGGTGCCTGTAACAATGTTCCCAGGAAGCACCAAGACTCAGGATGCTCTTTGAAGATCACAACTGTATGATCTCACTGAAAACAAGCTTCTGCCCCTGAGGTCAATGTTTTGACATTCTAGCTGTTCCTGGGAACTCGTCCACAACGTCCCATTAAAAGTGGCCATGACATTACAGAAAGAAGACAGAAAAGAAGGAGAGAGCAAGAGAGAAATTCACAAGAGTGCCCCTACCACCAGGAACCTAAAACACAGAGAGGAAATCCCCTGGGCTGCTAGTGGAGTTTGACAGAGAAGCACAAGTCATAATCATCACCGGATATCCTGTTTCTAATATGAATGGTAAAGGCCTCAATTTATTTATTTTATTTTATTTATTTTTTTGAGACAGAATTTTGCTCTTGTTGCCCAGGCTGGAGTGCAATGGCGCGATTTTGGCTCACTACAACCTCCGCCTCCCTGGATCAAGTGATTCTCCTGCCTCAGCCTCCCAAATAGCCAGGATCACAGGCACCTGCCACCACGCCCAGCTAATTTTTGTATTTTTAGAGAGACGGGGTTTCACCATGTTGGCCAGGCTGGTATGGAACTCTGACCTCACGTGATCTCCCTTGCCTCGGGCTCCCAAAGTGCTGGGATTACAGGCCTGAGTCACTGTGCCCGGCCAATTTATTTTTACAAAAGAATATTTCTACAACAAATAAGAAAAAATAGAATTATAAACCAACATCAAATTAACAAAATCAGGGTAGGAAGGG
>NW_016809768.1:3404655-3458369 GCF_001698545.2 Rhinopithecus bieti | reverse complement strand
AGCCAACAGACACATCTTCCGATCTGATTCCAAGTCTTTGCTATTGTGAATAGTGCCGCAATAAACATACGTGTACCATCTCACACCAGTTAGAATGGCAATCATTAAAAAGTCAGGAAACAACAGGTGCTGGAGAGGATGTGGAGAAATAGGAACACTTTTACATTGTTGGTGGGATTGTAAACTAGTTCAACCATTATGGAAAACAGTATGGCGATTCCTCAAGGATCTAGAACTAGAAGTACCATATGACCCAGCCATCCCATTACTGGGTATATACCCAAAGGATTACAAATCATGCTGCTGTAAAGACAGTTCTTTCCATGGATAAGGCATAGACAAAATTCCTATTTGTTTTTTTTTTTTTAACTCTGACAATTAAACGATAAGTATCAACACAACTTTGTAAACCAAAAATTAAAGACTAATTAAGAACTGAATGTCTCTTCTTTCAAATACAAGTGAAAATTCATGTAAATAAACAAATATGTACTTAGTATTAATAAACATACTATTAACATATATTCTATATTACTTCATATTATATATTATTACTATCATAAATTATCTATTAAATATTATATTCTTAATTCTCAAAGGTAGGAAATGAAAGGAACAACAGTGAGCCCCCAAAAAGAGAAAGTGTGAAACCACACGGCAAGAATGAGTGAAAGTTGTTTAAATCCCATAGTTAGAAAAATAAGACAAATCAGGTTTTCAAAAATGTAGCCATTTTCTGTGCCTAAAAGGCACACTTAAAGCAAAAGGGGAGTGAAAGGTTAAGAGTGAAAGACCTGGCAAAGAATTACCAGGCAAGAAGGCAAAGCAACGAAGGAGAGAGAGGAAAATGAGTGCTAGGCAAGGCAGGTGCTGTGGTTTGAATGAGTCCTCTCTGATGTGTCTTTCTGTGTTGGTATTGAAAGGCGGGGCCTTTAAGAGTTGAGGAAGGGCCAGGCTCAGTGGCTGATGCCTGTAATCCTGATACTTTGTGAGGCCAAGCTGGGTAGATCACTTGAGGTCAGGAGTTCGAGACCAGCCTGGCCAACATGGTGAAATACTGTCTCTAGTAAAAATACAAAAATTAGCTGGGTGTGGTGGCAGGCGCCTGTACTTAGGAGGCTAAGGCAGGAGAATCACTTGAACTCGGGAGGCGGAGGTTGCAGTGAGCCGAGACAGTGCCGTGGCATTCCAACCTGGGTGACAGTGCGAGACTCCATCTCAAAAAAAAAAAGAGTCCCTCGTGAATGGGACTTAGGACTTCATAGAAGCGGCTTCCTTCTGCGTTCAGCCTGCTCACCCTCCTGCCTTCTGCCAGGTGAGGACATAGCGTCCCTCCCTCCGGAGGATGCAGCCCTCACCAGACAACAAGACCTGCTGCTGCCTTGATCTTCCACTCCCCAACCTCCGGAAGTGTGAGAAATAAATGTGTATTCTTTACAAATTATCCAGCCTATGGTATTCTGTTATAGCAGCACAAAAGTGACTAAGACAGAAATACCTGTGAGGCTGATCTGCGATGTCAACATGACTGCATTAAGAGTATCAGACAGAGGCCGAGCATGGCGGCTGACGCCTATAATCCCAGCACTTTGGGTGGCTCACCTGAGGTCAGGAGTTGGAGACCAGCTTGGCCAACATGGCGAAACCCTGTCTCTACTACCAATACAAAAATTAGCTGGGCGTGGTGGTGTGTGTCTGTAATTCCAGCTACTCTGGAGGCTGAGGCAGGAGGATCACTTGAAACCTGGAGACTGAGGTTGCAGTAAGCCGAGACTACAGCACTGCACTCCAGCCTGGGTGACAGAGTGAGACCCTGTCTCAAAAAAAAAAAAAAAAAAAAGAGTATGAGACAGCTGATTGAAAGAGATGAACTGAAAAAAAACTAAAAGACAGAAATGAAGTCCACAGGCTCACAGACTACAGCACTGCACTCCAGCCTGGGTGACAGAGTGAGACCCTGTCTCAAAAAAAAAAAAAAAAAAAAAAAAAAAGAGTATGAGACAGCTGATAAAGCGTTATTTTCAGTGCTTCATTAGGCACTGAACCCGTTCCTCTGCTTCCCAGGTGGTTTGGCATTTGACTTGAGTGATTGCTGCCTCAGGGGTGTCTGCGAGGCTATTTCCACAGGAGATCAACCTTGAGTTGGTGGATTGAATAGGAAAGATCTGCCTTCAGGGCAGGATGGGCAGGTATCATCCAATCGGCCATGGCCCAGATGGAACAAAAAGGCAGAGGAAGGACTAATTCTTGGTCTCCATCTTCTGGAGCTGGGACACTACCCATCTTCTCTTGCCCTTAGATATCAGAATTTCAGGTTCACCAGCCTTTGGACTCTGGGACTGGCTCCAGCAGGCCCCCAGGCTCTTGGGCCTTCAGCCTCAGACTGAAGGTGCTGAGAGGTACCTACTGGCCTCCTTGATGTGAAGGCCATCAGACTTGGACTGAGCCGTGCTACCAGCTTCCCTTGTTCTCCAGCTTGCAGACAGTCTGTCATGGGACTTCCTAACTAAAAAATAGACTTCTCAGATCAAGTGCAGTGGTTCACACCTGTAATCCCAGCACTTTGGGAGACCAAGGTGGGTGGATCACTTGAGGTCAGGAGTTCAAGACCAGCCTGGCCAATATGGTGAAACCCTGTCTCTACTAAATGTACACGAATTAGCCCGGTGTGGTTGTGTGCACCTGTAATCCCAGCTGCTCAGGAGGCTGACGCAGGAGAATTGCTTGATTCTGGCAGGAGGTTACAGTGAGCTGAGATCGTGCCACTGCACTCCAGCGTATGTGACAGGGCAAGATTCCACCTCAAAAAAAAAAAAAAGTTTTCTTCATCCTTGTATGCTGGTTGATTTCATTTATTTTTAAGGTTTCAAATACCATTTGTAGGCCAGTGACTCACACATTTCACTCCATCCAGACCTGCACATCTAATGGCCTTCTTGATGTGACAGCCACCTGGCTGTCCTATGGGAACCTCAAGCTCAACTCGTGTAAAACCACAGGCTTCATCTTGTCTCTTCAGTCTTCTCTCCCTTCAGTTTATCCCATTTATTCATTCAACACATACATAGTTTATTTTTCCCAGAAAGAGAGAACCAACTAGGGGATATTCATACAATTTACATTTTGTGGGGGGGTAAACAGATAATAAAAACCAGAGAAACCTGATTCTCTTTCCCTCTCCAACATGGCTATTGCTAAAATTCAAAATACCTGGGAGAGGTAATGATTAGATGGGGCAGAGAATGAATGGGTACTTCACTCATGCCTCAGAACCCCTGTGAGGCAGGCATAAAATTCTCATGATGATTCTGGAGGAGGCCAAGGCTTGGAGAAGCACAATTCAGCAGTGGTTAGGAACCCAGCCTTGGGGAATGCAAATTAAAGCTTCAGTCAGATACCACTACATCACCGCTAGAATGGCTATACTTCAAAATACTAGCCATGTCAAGCACTGACAGGAATGTGGAGAAATCAGAACACTCACACTCTGCTGGAAAGAATGTGAAAATGATACAAACAATTTGGAAACAGTTTGACAGTTTCTTAAAACCTTAAACATACACCTACCTTATGACCCAACCATTCCTCTTTTAGGTATTTACCCAAAAGAAAACAAAGCAAATGTCTGTACAAAGGCTGATACCAAACTGTTCATTACAGCTTTATTTGTAAAAACCCCAAACTGGAAACCACCCAAATGTCAATCATCAGGAAAGGGAGAGACAGATTAGGGTTAGCCACACAATGGAACACAACTCAATGGTAAAAAGGAACAAATTACCAATGGCATGCAGCAACAGGGATGGATCTCAAAACATGGATGTGGAGCTAAAAAAGCTGTAAAAAAAAAAAAAAGAGTATGTATTGTATGATCTCATTTATATAATATTCTAGAATATTATATAGTAGGCCGGGCATGGTGGCTCACACCTGTAATCCCAGCACTTTGGGAGGCCAAGGCAGGCAAATCAGGAGGTCAGGAGTTCGAGAGCAACCTGGCCAACATGGCAAAACCCCGTCTCTACTAAAAATACAAAAAATTAGCTGGGCATGGTGGTGGGCATCTGTAATCCCAGCTACTTGGGAGCCTGAGTCAGGAGAATTGCTTGAACTCGGGAGGTGGAGGTTGCAGTGAGCTGAGATCGCACCACTCCACTCCAGCCCGGGGTGACAGAGTGAGACTGTCTCAAAAAACAAAAACAAAAACAAAATCGATATATCAATAATTGCCTATAGCAAGAGTCCACAAAAGAAGTGAAAGAATATCGCCAATACTGACACTAAGACAATTCCCTGGATGCCAGAGCACAAGTCATTGTTTCCTTGTCACCATTTGTGCTACTCAACCAAATGCACAAGTTGAGGAAGGGACACCTCACCTCCTGATTGCACCTCACTGCAATTCCAGAGAAGTCAGAGCCCTGCCCTTGGGGAGTGCATGAGCCAGAGGGAAGGCAAACAGCTCCTGCAGACACAGGACACAGCGGGAACCCGGAAGTACCGTGCCTTGAACTGAGAGACTCAGAGAAGGCTTCATGGATCAGGAGCTCCTTGAAGAAAGGGTAGACGTTTTCCCTCATGTGATAGTGTAGGGAAGGAAGACAATCCTGGGAGAGGGACAGTGTGTGTGAAGGCCAGGAGGCCAGGGTGAGTGCGAGTGTTTCTGAAGCATCAAGAACCATGCAGGGGGCCCGAACCGCCTGACCATGCTAATATTGATTTTTCATCGTGGAGGCTAAGAGGACGTTTTTGAGAACATTGACCATGTTTTAGGAAGATCAGAGTGGCAGCAGTTTGCAGGATGGGAGAAGGGGATGAAGAGCAGTGAGTGAATGAGTGACTACATAGTCTAACCCTTGATCACAAAGGTTAGACCAAGACTGCTGCAGTTGTCCAGGGGAAGAGGTATTCGTGGGCCTGAACTAAGACAGTGATGGTGGAGACAGAGAGAAGGGAGCCAGTCGAGTTCTAGGAGAGCTGAAAACATTGGCGGCTGATCACATGAGAAGGTAGAGGGACCCGCTTTTGCTGTGGATGACTGGATGTCCACTGAAGTTTGAAATGCAGAGCTCAGTGAGGAAGAGGAAGCACTGGAGAGATGTCCCTAGGTGCCTCCCAATGTAGACATCCCTAACCCAGGCCCTTCATCGCTTGTATGGGGAAACGATGAAGGGCCTGGGTTAGGGGTGTCTACATTGGGTGGCACCTAGGGGCATCCCTTGGACAATGGCATGGTATCTGCAGCTCAGAACAGCTTGGACTGTTGGGAGTCACAGGACACCGGAGAACAGGAATGCGGGGGATAAGGGTGAGATTGCCCAGGGGGTGGGCAAAAAGTTCGAGGAAGAGGAGCTTCCAGAGGACTTCGGGAGGCACTGGTGGGAGAGAGAGGAAGGCAAGAGACCCCCAAATTCCAGTCAACATGGAGGAGCTGGGGTTAAAAAAATCTGTAAATCGTTAAGCGGATAGAAGCATGGAGAGGAGGGGCCGAGACGGGAGCTCTCCCCCGACAGGAGCTGGGAAGGGCAGATGCAGGGGCCATGACTTCAGCCCTGAGCGGGTGGGATCCAATGGCCCCAGGGAAGCTGCAGGGCAAGGTTGGACACTCTTCATGAGACCAGGGCTACGGTTATATTATCTCCCCTGTGAAAGAAACTCAAATTCTCTGCCCCCCTGGAATGGCAGCCAGAACGTAGCTGCATGTTGTGATGAAGGAAAAGGCAGACAAACAACGGCCGACTGGGATCTTGGCATTTAGGCTGCTTACCGGTTCCAGGATTGCAGCTGCCGTGAACTCTCGGGGTGAGAACCCTGAACTGCTAATAATGCTCTTCCTCTGAGTCTTGGTCTCTTGGAGATCTGACTGAGGATACCTGAAATTATCAAACAGGTAAAGGTGATGTCTGGAGGAGAGGAACTAGAGCTCCTGTGCCAAGCGAGCATTATAAGGAATCTCCCAAAATCAGATGCCCCAGAAGAAAGACACAAAGTTAACAAATTGGAGAATACACACCTGGAAAAAAATAGAAAAATAGTGAAAACTGAAAAGGACTTTAATAGTGTCTGTTTAAAATCCTCAGAAAGTTAAAAAAAAAAAAAAGTGACAGCAACTGTAAGTAAGAACAGGGAGTTACGAAACAAAAAAATGGCACTCAGGAATCAAGATGAATATGGATCCATTGATCAATGATCAATAAAGATCAATTTCAAAATCTGAAAAAAAATGTAGTTTTGAAATAAAAGCCTGCCGCAATGAAATAAACAAGCTGGAAAAAAGTTGATGAGCGACTTTGTAAGACACAATTGCAGAAATCAATCAAAATGCAGCACAGAGAGATAGAGAGAAATATAAAAGAGAAGTAAAAGATGTGGAGAAGATACTGAAAAGCTCCCTACATATGAACCAGAATGAGCAGGGTCATGGCTAATTATTTCCAGAAGGGAAGGAAAATAAGAGCTCCTCAGACTAAATGAACACGCTGAGGGCCAAGTAAGATAAACACACAAACCAAATTCCATATATAGATATATCAGAGTGAAACTCCAGATCAGAGGTGATAAATAAAATTTCAAACTACTAGAAAGAAAAGACATTGTAACCTAGGGAATGGCTATCTGTTCGAGAGCATCTTCATCAGCAAAAAAGAGGCCCGAAAACAATGGAGCAAAATGTTGAGGGAAAACAACTAACAATGCAATATTCTCTGCTCGACTGAAACGTCTTTTAAGAGTTACGGTGGCCAAGCGTGGTGGCTCATGCCTGTAATCCTAGTACTTTGGGGGGCCGAGGCGGGTGGATCATCTGAGGTCAGGAGTTTAAAATCAGCCTGACCAACATGGCGAAACACTGTCTGTACTAAAAAATACAAAAAAATTAGCTGGGTGTGGTGGCCCGTGCCTGTAATCCCAGCTACTCAGGAGGCTGAGGCACAAGAATCGCTTGAACCCGGGAGACGGAGATCGCAGTGAGCCAAGATCGCACCACTGCTCCAGGCCGGACCACAGAGCAAGACTCTGTCTCAAAAAAAAAAAAAAGTTACAGCAATATAGAAACATTTCTAGACATACAAGTACTATAATTCTGATTATCTGCTCAACACGGTGAAATGAGCAGAACTCAAGCAGTAGTAACATGATAAATTAGAGGAGAATGTGGATGAGAGTTTAAAAGTTCTTGATTTTGATCTGGGTCATGGATTTGACATTATTCACATTTATGTATGCTTTTTCCAGGCCACAACAAAAATGTTTCTTTTTTCTTTTTTTTGAGATAGAGTCTTGCTCTGTCGCCCTGGCTGCAGTGCAGTGGCATGATCTCGGCTCACTGCAACCTCCACCACCCAGGTTCAAGCGATTCTCCTGCCTCAGCCTCCTGAGTAGCTGGGATTACAGGCATGCACCACCACACCCGGCTAATTTTTGTATTTTTGGTAGAGACAAGGTTTCATCATGTTGGTCAGGCTGGTCTCAAACTCCTGACCTCGTGCTCTGCCCACCTCAGCCTCCCAGAGTGCTGGGATTTGTTTATTTTTTCAAAAGCTAGGTTCTTTGTCTCATTCAGAAGAGTCTGCTTCCATTTAGATTTTGGCTTCAGGAAGACACATGGCGTTGGAGGGGGCATTTTCCCAACAGGGCTCTTCTCATCACGTGGAACGCTCGATGGCAAAACGAAGCTGCTCCCTGGGTTGTCTTTGGTTCTTGAAGTGCTCTGAATTGGATGTGTGGGTTTTTTTTCCTTTTGGCAATGCCAAGATCTAGTCTATAATCACATTCATTTTGCACATGGCAATAAATACTCGATTAAAGTTCCCAGCTCCCAAGCTCAGAATCCACTAACTAGCTGACACACAAAGCTGACATAATTACCTTCCCTGGAACACTGGTTTAGAACAGCAAATTACAGTCATTCAATTATCCACAGGAGGGCTCTGCTGATGTTCCAAACACAGAAAGAGAAACATGGGTAGAAGGATAAGGAAATAATTTGGGGGAGAATGTGGACTAAACCTTTACAGTTTAAACAACATTTCAATAAACTATAAGATTCAAGAGAGTGCCACATCTGATTCAAATTAACCTGCAGCTTCCTGCTGCTGTACACACTTATAGAAACACATGAAACACGTTTGGTACCAAAGAATAAAAGTGTTTTTCTGCAAACTAGTAATCTGAAAGTAAATGGGATGAGTTCAGCAGCAACAACCTGGTTTTCTGACTATTTCATTTCCCCAATTTTACTTCAACAGTCTAGTAACTGAAGAAAGGGCACCTGGGAAGGTAAGAATTGGTAAAGAGTGATTATTGTTTTCTTTCTCTCTTTCTCTCTCTTGCCCACCTACTCATTTGCTCACAAGGCTATTAATAATAAAAGACTACTATTGCATGTCGATCTTAGACTCCCCTATCTTCAGTTCTGAAGCTATAGAAGAAAATAAACAGAAATGTAAGGGTTCAGTACATTATCATATTTCTTTTTTTTTTTTTGAGACAGAGTCTCGCTCTGTGGCCCAGGCTGGAGTGCAGTGGCCAGATCTCAGCTCACTGCAAGCTCCGCCTCCTGGATTTACGCCATTCTCCTTCCTCAGCCTCCCGAGTAGCTGGGACTACAGGTGCCCGCTGCCACGCCCAGCTAGTTTTTTGTATTTTTCAGTAGAGACAGGGTTTCACCGTGTTAGCCAGGATGGTCTTGATCTCCTGACCTCGTGATCCACCCACCTTGGCCTCCCAAAGTGCTGGGATTACAGGCTTGAGTATCATATTTCTTATAGGGAAGGGATTGGACAATGCAATTTGGATTCAATGTAAAATTGTGGTTTTCTGCTCCTCTACCCCAAACTGAACCTTCCCACTCAGTCCAGGGCTAAACAGATGGGGCCTGCAGACCTCTTTTGCTGTATCTGCAGTGAAGGACCATGGCCTTGGCTCATTAACAGGCAGCTCCAAGTCAGAGCACAAGCCAGGGCCCAGACCAGGCAAGAACAACTATCCTCACTCCAATTTTTCCATCGGGAAGCAAGTCCCTCCAGGAGTCTGGAGAGAAGGAGGAAGCCACTCCTGCAATGCTTCTTTGATTGAGCAGAAGTAGCATGAAAAGTGCCAGTGCTATGGACCAATGAAAAATATAAGAGTATTCTGTTTATTTCAACAGTGGTCCAACCAGATAGCTTTACCAACATTATGCTTTAGGTATGACAAAAAGTTGTGGGGTTTGTGTGTATGTGTGTGTGTGTGTGGTGTTTTTTGTTTGTTTGTTTTAGACAGGGTCTCACTCTGTCACCCAGGCTGGAGTGCAGAGGCACGGTCTGGGCTCACTGCAGCCTCGACTTCCCAGGGCTCAAGTGAGCCTCCTGAGTAGCTGGGACTGCAGGTGCATGCCGCCATGCCTGGCAAATTTTTTGTCTTTTTTTTTTTCTGTAGAGGCTGGGTTTCACGATGTTGACCAAGCTGGTCTTTGAACTCCTGGGCTCAAGCAATCCTCTCACCTCGGCCTCCCAAAGGGAGCCAGGCCTCCCTGGCTCATGCTGGAGATTACAGGCATGAGCCACTGTGCCCAGCTAAAAGTTTTATTTTGTTCAAATTATTTTCCTAGCCTTAACTTAACTCACCACCACCACTATCAACAACATGTACCCTCAACCTTCCACAAACAGCCAGCACAGCAACCTAGCTAGTAGTTTTCCTCTCTTAAAACATGTCCCTCCCATTTCTGTTCCATTATTCACAGTGAAAGGAGTCGAAACAGGAGAATAGCGAAGTCAGAGGAAATTGACAGTCTATCCCTTTGATCCTCCTTAACCAGGGAACAGAACAATGACCTTGCTGGAGGGAACCGCGTTACCGGGGAACAATGACCTAAATAACTCTGACAGTGGGTGAAAAGGTGGAGGATTCCAGACATCTGAGGTTGAGATGAGCTGGATGGTTTAGTGCTTAAGCATGGCTAGCACCAGACTGACATCTGTTCAGTAATATTCCTTCCCACACTGAAGGTGAGTGAAGACATCACAACATCTTGCTGTGTCTATTTTCTTTTTAAACACAAAGTTTGTTAATTTTTTAAAACTTTTTATTTCAAAATAACGAGATATTCAGAGGAAGTTGCAAAGATTGTATAGAGAGGTACTATGTAACCTCCACCTGTCTCCCCCAGGGTAACAGTACTATGCAAACACAATACGATTACAGTACAGTTTCCACAATATGAATTACAGTACAATTTCAATACCAGGCAATTGGTGTTGGTGCAATCCACAGGCCTTATTCACCAGTTCCACAAGCACTTGTGTGTGTGTGTGTGTGTGTGTGTGTGTGTGGTTTGGGCACATGTGTAGATTCATACAACCACCCACCACCACAATGAAGATATAGAATTGGTTCATCAGTACAGAGATTCCTCTTGTGCTGCCAAGTTTCTTAATGTGTTGATGTTCACCTAGTTTGGTAATAAGCTTGGGTTCTTGCTGAAATAACACACTGAACATAGAGTGTACTGTTCTTTATGGAGACCTCATATAAAATCCTTTGCCCTGGGACAAATGTGCTTCTCCCCACCTGGATACAGTTTACCCTAACTCAAGACAAAAATTGTGAAAAGGAAATAATCAATCTTGAGGTTTCTGTCCTCATCCAATCAAGCACATAGCACTATCAAGACTTCCTCCTAAACCCATTGAATTCCATGCAGTCTCTCCATCCCATTGGCATGGTCATTGTTCAGGATGCAAATGTCTTTTCCCTGGATCAATGTGACAGACATCCGTCCAAATGGCAGCTCTGCCTCCACTCGTGTTCCCCTGCAGTAATCCAGCCATCACGATACGGACACAGGGCTCCTTTAAAAGGGCAAATCATGTCCCATCAGCCCCTGTCCCAACCAGCCCTGTTTAATAAAACTTAATGCTCCTCTCATGGATCTTGTGAGCAAATTTAAACTCCAGCTGGTGGCTCATGAGACCCCTTGCTATCAGCCCCCTGCCAATCCTTGCAGTGGCCTTCACCTCTCTTCCTTTGATGTCCATGTCCAGCAACACTGGATTTCCTGTGCCCTTGGGTTGGGTGTGCTCTCTTCACACCTGGGCCAGCCGTGTGATGCTGACCACCCCATTCTCTCTCCTATTGCTCCTGGATCGCTGCTCATCCTTCTAATGTCAGCTTCAACACCACTTCCTCCAAAAACCCTTCTTCAGTTTCCCAAGCGTGTGCTACATGCCTCTCTGTGTCCATCCTGGGCCGCGGGTTCCACGGGACCCACAGCACGGTGTGTGATCTTGGCCACCAAATGTCGGGGTCCACTTCCAGCCTTTAAGCTGCAGCCACACAAAGACCCTCCTCACTTGTTTCCCTCTGCATTCTGATGAAAATGGCACCCAGACATAAGATGCCCTTATCAGGGCAGGGAAAAGTGAGGACAATGTGGGAAAGATCAAGAAGGAGGCCCTATGACCCATAAAAGGAGGAGAATGAGGGATTTATCCTCTTGACAGGAAATACCCTCATTCTCACGGTATTATCCCACCATTACCCACTGATTTCAGAGGAAGAATGTGCTTCCAATGGAGACACCCTGCAGCAGCTCCTTGGTCGAGTGATGGAATGCAGCCACCCGGCATACATGCCTCTGGGTGGGGCCCTGAGGAAACAGCAGCATCACCAATGGAGTGTTGCCAGCCAGGGTGTTTGAATCTGATCACGAGAAAACAGTCGGACAAATCCAGAGGAAGGCAGTCTCCATGACGGCTGGTCTGGACCTTCTAAATAGGTCAACAGTATGAAAAGCAAAAGATGAGGTAGCCATTCTTGATTTTCTAAAATAGAGATGAAGAGCAGCCAAATACAATGCTTGACTTACAATAACACTGTAAAATATTTTTGGGACAATGGGGACTTGAACATGGAGTGGCTTTCCGATGATTTCATGGGATTCCTGTTAGGGTTCTTAGGTGGGCTCATTGTACTGGGGTCATGTGGATGGTGCTTATTCACTGGAGACTTGTGCTAAAATATTTAGGGATAAAGATCACAATGTCTGCAGCTTACTTGCAAATGATTCATCAATAAATATATATTGTCTCTTTGTGCGCACATATGTGTGTATGCACGCAAATGTAAAATGCAAATGTGGCAAAATGTTAACAATTGGTGAATCTAAGATGCAATGTTCATTATATTATGTTATTATTATTTTGAGACAGAGTCTTACTCTGTCACCCAGGCTGGAGTGCAGTGGTGCGATCTCAGCTCACTGCAACCTATGCCTCCTGGGTTCAAGCAATTCTCCTGCCTCAGCATCTTGAGTAGCTGGGACTACGGGCATGTGCCACCATGCCCATATAATTTTTTCATTTTTATAGAGATGAGGTTTCACCATGTTATCCAGGATGGTATCGATCTCCTGACCTCGTGATCCGCCTACCTTGGCCCATTATATTATTTTTAAACTTCTCTGTAGGGCTGAACATTTTCAAAGCAAAAAGTTGGAACAAGAAAGAGTGACTCAGGCTGGAAACCTTGCCACCAAGGTGGGGTTATGTGGGGTCTGTGCCTTGAGTAGTAATGTATAACCCAGAAATCAGCCTTAAGCAGAGCCACTGAGGACAATGGTGCATGTTGGCCACTGCACAACCCTAAAGGAGCCATTTAGATAGACAATCATGTTAATGATGCTTCCACCCATACCCCGTACAACTGTCCACAGTCATCTGTGCTAGAGGCAGTACATGCTGAACTACAGTGAAGCCTAGAGTGGCCAGATTCTACATGCAGGAATGGGGATTAGAGTAAACTAAGTCAGTGTTTTCCAAGGTGTAGATCATGAGGGATTACTAAGTATTCTCTGAGACTGGAGGCTTTGTGAGGGCAGGCTTTCTTCTGTTTCACCAGTGCAGAGCCCAGTATTTTGCACAAAATAGGGAATCAATAATTTTTGTTGTTGCAATAACAAGTTAACTGCTACCAAATACATTTAAGAAATATTGCATGAAACAGGATTGCTAGAATAAGATTTCTCAGAGACTTTGATACAGTAAATCCATGGAGTGAATCTCTAAAAGGAGAATACAGGAGGCAATGTTCCCGAAACTAGCTCAACATGGAAACCTTCAACCACAAAGTGGCTCACAGACATATTGCTATGGCCTGGATGCACCATGTAAAATGTATTTCTTGTGGGTCATGGTTGAGAAAGTTTTAAATTTCCATTTTTAGAAAAAAGTCCATGAGTGTTTGTTGCTGAGATTTCTTGAGCTTCCTTCTTCTGCTCTTCCCATGGCTAGCTATTTAGCTCATACGCTGATTCCATAAACTGTCAAGCCTCCTGCCACTGCCTTCCCTTTCTTGCTTCAGTAAATCTGAGTCTGCTGCCACCCAAGAGCTGTGAAGTTTCCACTGATCCTCTTAAGTGGTTCCATGGTTCCATTTGCTGCACTATTGAGGAACTTTCTCAGTTTCTGGTCACAGGAACCAACTCAAATCAGCTTAGACACAAAAAGACAATTTATTGGTTTATGTGATCAAAGTCTGGTCATGGCCTAAAACTAAATCATCACATTTCTGTTTCTCTCCATTTCTCTGCCACTGTCTTCATGTGGCTTCTGGAAGCCCCAGACTCATGTCCTGTTAGTTTAGCGGCCTGACCCTGAGAGGCAGAAAGAAGGCACTTATCTCTATACATCTGCTGGGAAGGTCTTGGGGAAGAATGTCACTAGTCAAGCGTGAGTGGGATGCCTGTCCCTAAGCCGATCACTGCAGCCAGAGCAACGGGGTGCTGTGATTGTTCAGGGCTGGGTCTTGTCCCACTGTTGTAACAGGATGGGATGACAGCCAGCCCACCCAAACCATAGGAAATGGGTTCCCCATAGAAAGACACTTTCCTCTTCCAAAAGAAAGGAGAAGGGATGTCAGGCAGACAAAACTAATGGATATCTACTATTAGCACTAATGATGGGCCAAATACTATTGAAATCCAGACAGCACCCTTTAGTGAGCAATTCAGAAGCTTAGGAAAAAGGAGAGGGTGATGGGATTTGGCCAGGACTGCTTGGGTGGAAAGCTCATTGTTCCTGAGAAAATTACATACAGTTGATGATGAAGTCCCTCATCTACCAGAGATAAAATCTCAAGCCACTGGCAAATAGTTCAAATAACCATTCTGCCAAGCAACTGCCTACACATGCGCATTGACTGAATGCAAACTTTTACCCCATTTCCCTCTGAAATCAAGAGGAGTCATTCCAGTAGGCTAGATGGACATTCTTTTCCTCAAAGGGCTCATCATCTAAGGAAAGAGACAGAAAATCAAACAAGTACAGAGTATTTTAATAAGGGCTTTGAGAGGAGAAGGTAAGGGGTCTAGAAAGGAAGAAGGTCCTTACCAACAGAGAACCCAGAAAAGACCACAGGAGCCTCATAGAAGCAGGTGAGTGCCATGGCTAGAGTGAGGGTACCTGCTCCAGGCTAGCCTGGGCAGGTAGTGTTCCACCTCCCACGGACAGCACTCTCTGTAAGACGTCCAGACATGACAAAGAGCATTCAGAGGAAGGCATTCTGAAGAATGGATAAATCAAGTCTGTGCTCTATGGGAAACTGTTGCAGAATGATAGTCTTTAAGATTTATTTGAAGGGCTGCCATAGGGGAAAGGGATTTGACTGTGTATAGAGTTTCCAGGAGTGTTGCAGTGAGCCTGTCCCTGGGACAACACAGGGAGTCATGCTTTGCTTCTAGAGAAGGAAGTACTTTCCAATAAAAGGCCATCCTTAGGTGGTAAGAAGGTGGCAAGTTGGATTAGGACCCAAGAAGTAGAGGAACAGCCCAGCAATAGGACCCTTTATGTCCCACTCTCAACAGAGAAGTGACTTGGCATTTTCTCACCCCTGCCTAGCAACAGAAGGCAGCACAGGTAGACTCATTCCTCCCCGGAATCAGAGAGGAGTTATTTTGATGACATCACAGCCTGATGCTTACTGGAAAGTGGGTCCTTTGGAAGCCCCACCCACAGTAAGTGTCTAGGGAAGCTCTGTTCTTCCCCTCAGGTCCTGAGCTTCCCCTCCTCATAGTGAGACACAGGAGCAGTGGGTGGGACTGGCAAAAGGGGCACAGCCACATAAAATGGCCCAGGACATGTCTTCATCCCCACAGGTCTAAAAGGTGCCTCCCTCGCTGCAGGACACTGTATTAGTCTGTCCTCACACTGCTAGTAAAGACATACCCGAGACTGGGTGATTTACAAAGAAAACTTAATGGACTCACAGTTCCACAGGGCTGGGAAGGCCTCACAATCATGGTGGAAGGCAAGGAGAGAGTGTGTATAGGGGAACTCCCCTTTATAAAACCATCAGATCTTATGAGACTTATTCACTGTCATGAGAACAGCATGGGAAAGACCCGCCCCCATGATTCAGTTACCTCCTGCAAGGTCCCTCCCACAATACATGGGAATTATGGAAACTACAATTCAAGATGAGATTTGGGCAGGGACATAGCCAAACCATATTAGACACCTAGAGGTCTGCCTGGGGAAATGGCTTTTGCCTTCTCAGGCAGCACTAACAGGGGGTGATGGGAACCCCAGCATCACCAGATGAGCCAAGTAGACTGAATTAACACAGCAAAGGCTCTGAAAATTGAATTGTCAATGGTGTCAAGCTGAGAAAAGGAGTCCAGACCCTGCATGCTAACCCTAAACAGGAAGCCTGCTTTCTAAAAGAACAGACTTAAATAGGACCCAGAGACCCCTGACATAATAGACGATGTGTCCAGGATACAGTAGAAAATCATATATCATTTCAAAAATCAAGAAAACCACAAATTGAATGAGAAAAAATAATCAACCAATAGCAACATTGAGATGAATCAGATGTTGGAATAATCTGGCAGGGATGTTAAAGAAACTGCCGTAAAAATACTCTAACAATCAGCTAAAAACACTCTGGAAGCAAATGAAAACAGAAAATCTCAGCAAAGAAATAGAAGTTAGAAAAAAAAATAAGAACCAAGTAAAATTATAGAAATGAAAAGTGCAACAATTAAAAATATATTTTTAAAATTTATTGGATGGGCTCAATAGTAGAGTGGAGTTGACAGAGGATAGAGTCAATGAACTGGAAGACAGAGCAGTAGAATTCATCCAATTTGAACATCAGAGAAAACACAGACTGAGAAAAAAAATTAACAGAGCCTCAGGGGCTTATGGGACAATAACAAAAAAGCCAACATTCATATTATCAGAGTCCCAGAAGAACAGCAAAAAAAAAAAAGAAGAGGTGGAAGAGTATTTAAAGAAATGATAGCTGAAAACTCCTTAAATTTGGAAAAAGACACAGCTGCAGCCTCAAGATGCTGAGAAAATCCCACATAAGATAAACCCCAAAGAAACACATGTCAAGACCAGCATAATTAAACTTTTGAGAATTAAAGACAAAGAAAAAAATCTTGAAAGCAGCCAAAAAGAAATGATGCACCAGTTGGCAAATACCCATTTGAATGACAGTGGACTTCTCATCTGAAACTTGGAGGCCAGGAGGAAGTGGCACATTTTTCAATTCAATTCGATCTTTGAACAACAACAAACTGTCAACCATGAATTCTATATCTGGCAAAACTGTCCCTCAGGAATGAAGGGGAAATAAAGATCCCTTCAGCCTAAGGAAAACTAAAATAATTTATCATTAGCTGAGCTTCCTTTAAAGAGTGACTAAGGAAAATTTATCAAATGGAAACAAAATGGTCAGGGAAAAATAGTGGAACATAATGATAGAAGAAGCAGCAGCAATAGGAGGAGTACCTTCCCATGTCCACACTGAAGGTAATTTGATTGGCTGGGCAGGTGTCTTCTTCCCTTAGCTCCTTGAAGAGCCCTGAGCTCCACTGAAAATTACTGACCTTCCTTGAGAGAGAGGCTGGGTCTTGGAACAAGAATGAAAAGATATTAGCAGCCTATAAGCCACAATGTACATGTTAATTCAGCCTAAGGCAACAATTCTGAGGTCCTACAATCTCCTGTGTCTGACATAATTAACACATTCTTTCATTCTCCTCTGGTCTCACTCTCTACCTCCTCATCTGTATGATGCATCTTAATCCTTTTTATTAAAGCTCTATAGAGATAGGAGTGTTGGATTTTTTTAGAAGGTATTCCAGGAAGCTTCCCTATTTCTTAACCTCACCTCTATCACACTGTTTTAAAATCAGCTTCTTGTGATCTTTCTCATGATTGCGTTTGGTGGTCAGAGATTTGATACTGAAGAAAAATTAAGGGCCAGTCCAGGCATGGTGTCTCATGCCTATTATCCCAGCACTTTGAGAGGCCAAAGTGGGTGGATTTCTTGAGGCCAGGAGTTCAAGACCAGCCTGGCTAACATAATGAAACCCCTTCTCTACTAAAAATACAAAAAATTGTCCAGGCATTGTGGTGGGCACCTGTGGTCCCCGCAACTCAAGAGGCTGAGGCAGGAGAATTGCTTGAACCCAGGAGGCGGAGATTGCAGTGAGCCAAGATTGTACCTCTGAACTCCAGCCTGGGCAACAGAGTGAGACCCTGTCTCAAAAATAAATACATACATAAATAAATTAATTAATAATAAATAAATATCTTTAAAAGGGCCAATTTTTCCCCCAACAGTAATCTTACATCTCAAAGAGAAAAAGTCTAGCTTGAGAAATCCACTTAGCAAGAGTTACATAAATTCTGATTATCCTCTTTCTCAGAGTTAAGAGAGAAGCTGGAAAAAACAGAGCTGCCAGACAATAAGAAGGGTGGGTATTGGTCCAGGGAGGCTAAAAATGCTGCAGAAAGAATATTACATTCAACTTGCCCTTTTAGTGGGCATATGACACAAAATAAAGATAGCTCAAAGTAGCAGCAGTAGGAAGTCCTCAATTCCAAAGTCATGTGATTCCAGTAATTACAGTGAGGAATCAAGCCCAACACGTGCCTAAAGCAGTCCTTTCTTTTCAGTAAAAGGAAAAAAGAGGTCTGTCTAAGCAGCCTTCCTTGCGAATCCACCTCACCCCAAGCACCTTGTTCTCACTGCCAGGAGTAAAGAACACATTTAGAGCTTATGTTTCAGAGATTTCAGGCGCAGGTAGGATTTGAGCCCTCTGGTCACTCGATGTGTTTATCCCTGAGAGGAGCCTGAAAGCCAGCCAAGCAGATATTTGTAATTGCCATGCAGTGGAAGACCTCCTACCAAGGACAGAGATTGCTTAGATGTGCCTGGCATGAGCCCCTGTACCTGCTTCAGATATAAGTGCATTTGCTTCTGTTATTTTTCCAAAATGGGACAAGCTGCATGTGCCTTAATTAACTGGAAATCAAAGATTTCACTGTTGAATCCACAAGACCAAACCCAGTCCCATGCATATTATCCAAATGTTCTCTATCCTGGGGAGGCCATCTGTGTTAGTCCATTTTGTGTTGCTATTAAGAAATACCCGAGGCTTGTTGATTTATTTTAAAAAAAAATGGCTCATGGTTCTGCAGGCTATACAGAAAGCGTGGCACCGGCATCTGCTTCTGGTAAGGCCTCAGGGAGCTGTTACTCATGGCGGAAGGTAAAGAGGCAGCAAATGTCCCACATGGTGAAAGAGGGAGCAAGAGACAGAGGAAGAGGTGCTAAGCTCTTTTAAATAACCAGCTCTCATTGGAAAAGAGCAAGAACTCATGCATTACTATGTGGAGGGCTCCAAGCCATTTATGAGGGATGACTCCACGATCCAAACACCTCCCACCAGGCCCTACCTCCAATACTGGGGATCACAATACAACATGAGATTTGGAGGGCACAAACATCCAAACTGTATTACCATCCAGTTCTGGAAGTGTTCTCTTCCATTGCTAGACCATGGAAAAGAACTAAATTCCTAATCAGTCCAATAGTGCTGTCATTTCTTCCACGGTCACTAGGGGCCACTGTTGGACATCAGCCCTGTGGTGCTTGGTAAAGGTTTATTCACTGGTGTACAACACCCCATGACCCAGATCCCCACCAGTGCTGCCATGGGCCAGGGCTTGAGCCCTCAGTGAGTGACTCTCGGTTCATCTTCATGATCTTTGGCAATGCTTCCCAACCACAGCCCTTTGCACTGTTTCAGAACAAGCTCTACTCCACACATATGCAGGCCAGAGGTGTGCAAACCTTAGGGCCCTGAGAAGCACTGAAATGGGCTTATTTTTTAAATGCAAACTTCCAGGGTCTTCCCCAACATGTTATGATTCAATGTCAGGATAAAGGGTGATGCATGTTTTTAACAGTCACATCAGAAGAGAAGATGCACTTTCTTGTCAGATCACACTTTGAAAAACTCTGCCTTATTGCCTCATGGTAAGACTGGTTTATCAGCCCAGACTCCCTCTCTCATGAAGACCTCATGGTGAAGTTGGGGTCCTTTTCTGCCAGTGAACCTTGACTGAGTCACTCCTTTATCCGTCAACAGGTTTTCTACACAAAGAGTCTTGAAAGTAAGGATCTGAGGATTTCATCCTTTTCTTTAAACCTAGGTCCCTCCTCCCCCAAAACACACACACACACACACACACACAGACACATACACACACACACATACACAGATACATATACATACACACACACATACACACAGATGCATACACATACACACACATATACATACACACACAGAGATACAGACACACAGACACAAACACAGACACATACACATACACACACACACATATACACAGACACATACAGACACATACACACACATACAAACACATAGACATATACACATACACACACATATACACAGACACATACAGACACATACACACACAAACACACAGACACACACATACACAGACACATACATATACATATACACACATATACATACACACAAATACATACGCATACACACACACTCATGCACATACATACACACACAGTTCTTGTAGAAATGTTTTAACAGAAGCATTGCATACTGAGCCAGCCTGGCACAATAAAGTAAATATCCCCATGGCAAGTGAACATTTATAGAACCAAGGAAGGGCACTGTCCTGAACCTCACAGCACAGGAGACCTGCTCCAACGTGGCTTTCTAGCTCTCCGTGAAGAGAAACCCTAGAAGCTTCTCTCCTTTATAAAAAGAGGGGTCACATAGCTGGGAGTGGTGGTGCACACCTGTAGTCCCAGCTACTCAGGAGACTGAGGTGGGAGGATCATTTGAACCTGAGAGGCAGAGGTTGCAGTGAGCCAAGATCGTGCAACTGCACTCCAGCCTGGGTGACAGAGCAAGACTTTGTCTCAAAAGAAAAAGAAAAAAAAAAAGAGAGAGGCAGGGCATAGAATGTAGGCCCACTGCAGGCTCACAGAAACACGGGTCAATCCTGCACTCAGACTCCTGCCAAGTCTTCATGCCACACTGCAATCGCCTCACAGGTAAGGGCAGTGTCTGTCCCATTTATTACTCTCCCCCAAGTACACCAGTGGAGGACTGGGAGCCTGGGAAAGGGAGCCACAGACATGTTAATTTAACTTACTTGGACAATGGTACAAGTGGCACAGTCAGAGCTTGGGCTGCCAGTCAGGAGCCTCACCATACACCTGTGCTGGTCAGCAAGGCTGCCCACTAAACTATCCTGATATCCAACCTTCCGATAAATGGCAGGACGTTCAGGACTGTATGTCCTGGTCCCCTGCTGTTGAGTAGGGTCAGAGGTCCTGTTCTGGCCCCTGAGTTGTGAGCAGAAGGGATGAGTGTCACCTCTAGGCCATGCACGTGACTCCTGAGTAAGATCCTCCAGGGTTCACTTCTCTGCACATCCACCAGCAGCATCTGGGAGGGTCTTGACTTAGCCTGAGGCCCTGAGTCACTGTAAGGAGCAGAGGCTCTTGTCAACATGCCCTGTGAGCAAGATATATTCTCGAGCTGTTTTTAATGGCTAAGACTGTAGGTGGTTTTAACAGCATAACTGAACCTGTCTTAGCTGATGACACCCCCAGAGCCACGGACCAGGGTGGGACAGAGGGTCAGGAGCTCAGTCCTGCAGAATGGGGAATAGTGGACAGGAGTTGGAGATCAAATGATAGCAGTTGGTTTGGATGACAGGAACCTGGCAGGTCCCTGCTGTGTAACAGTCAGAGGCCACAGCCAGTCCTGCCCAGGGATGAGTTGTTCCCCAATCTCTCTTGCCATCTAGCTCTGCCTCTGAGACACTGCCCTGAACCTCTCTTGGCTCCGTAAATCTGCTCATCTTTCAGCACAGAGCTCTTTAGATCCCTTCAAGCACCGATGTTCTGGAGAATCACTGGTTAGGTCACTTCTAAACTGGAGTACAGTGGGGTCAAAACAGTCAATCATCCCAGGGGCTTAAGTGGCTGTACCTCCTGTTTGCTTCTACCTGTCACATTAACTCACGGCAGTGATCCTCCACCCACAGTATGAATGACTGGTTCCAGCAGCAGGCAAAGACGTTCACTTCGTGGCTCCCTCCTCCCTCATGAGTCAGCTTCCCTCCCCCTGGCCTTGTCCCATCCTCCTCCAGTTAAACAAGGTTCTCATTTTCCCTTCCCTTCCCCACTCTTATACCTCATCTTGGGCAAGCATCTTCCATCTAGGGTAGCCATCAGCATACTCACTCCCTGTGGGAGAGTCAGAGGGTCCTAGCACAGGGCCTGGCCAGGTACTCAAACAATGTCTAGCAACATGACCTCTCCAAGCCTCATCCTCCTCCATGGCAAAAATCAGGCCCATCATGTTTAACCCACATGGTCACTGTGGGCCATGCTTGGTAAAGTACAAGGAACTTTGAGGATGCTTTATAGATGCCCAACAAATCTTTGCAGCTCTTGAAGGAAGGAATGACTTTGTTCCCATCAATGAAGGTTCCAAAACACAGGTAGGTGCTGCCCCTCTTATGGCTGTGAGTACCTCAGTCACACTTCAGAGTCTCACCCTGCTATATGGATCTTGCCGCTGACTGGAGCCCAGGCCTGAGTGTGAACCATGTTCACTTAGTGACGTCATACTCAGAGCACACTCATCGGAAGCTAATAACAAGAGGAGTTTCTCTTTCACCGTTTGAAGAAAATGTCAGGAAATCCATGGATAGACATTATTCTAATGAGTTTCCCTAAATCATTTCTCTTTATCCCCTGGGAGAGACTTGCTAACTCTGTTTCTTCCTTTTTGGGCAAGGAATGCCCAAAAATGCTAAGACCCACTGTTGCAGGTGCTAATTGAAGCAAGTAATGAGTTCCTCTTCCTAAAAAAAAGTAGTAGGCTCCTCTGTGTTATTCAGTAGCTTGAAATATCCAGTGTTTCTTATTCCTTTTAATCATAGATACCCTCCTCAGAGTAGAAGAAATGGCAGCTCATTGTCTTGCCTAATTTGCATGCTTGCCAATTACATACCTAGTAATACAAAACACAAACATACAAATGTTTAGCAGCAAACAACGATTTAAGCCTGGAATAAGCAATTCTCCCTATTTTCTTCATCAATGTCATACCCTATCTTGCTGCCAGACCGAACAGGAGAGCAAATCCACTTTAGACAATGGTCTTTGGGGGCCTTTGGGGGTCTCTTTTATCCTGAAAAGCTTTGAGCCAAGGAGGAGGCATTTAGAGAAAGACAAAATCCACACAATAAAAATACCTGTTGGCTGTTAATTGGAAGTTCAGAATGCGCTGCAGAGCATTCATTCCTGCTGGCAGCTTCCATGTCCCCAGCCCCTCAGTCCTGGAAATTCTGGAATCTGAGGGTGAGATGTTTTGCTGACTTTGGCTGGGACATTAAGCAGAAGAGTAAAGGAGCCACAGGGTGATTGTCTCAGAGCAGAGAAGGAAAAGCCCCGCTGCATTTCCACCCATCAGACCCACCAAGTCCAGCAGGGGAAGCTCATGCTGATTTCTCTGACCACTCCACACCCACAGAAAGCCCCAGGCGTCTCCTTCTGCTTTTTAAACCTCAATTCATGGCCCAGCCCTGAATTCACGGCCACACAGCCAATTCTCATTCCCTTCTTTCCCCTCAATCTGTTTCACCAATCTCCAGCTGCAGAACATTCCAGACATCTGTGTTCTCCACGCTGGCTGCCCACTTAGGAGGAGCGTGCGATGAAATCCCTCATCACCAAGGCCGCTCTCACCGTCTCATTGCCTATCTCAACTGCACCTTCAGTGTTGCTTGACTAACTTTTTTTTTCTTGTTCGTCTTCATTTCTCTTTTCATTCTCCACCACAAACATTCCAAACAGTCACCAGGTAAAACGCTAAACAGGTGCTTTAGTCTCCCAGGGCTGCCTTAACAAAGTGGATTATTTTCTCCATTTGGAGGGTTCTGAAGCCTAAAACACACAGAACAGCCTAAAAAGAAGGATGAATCCAATATGCAGAAGGTTCTGCAATAGAGGGTGAGGTGGGTCCAAGAAACACAACTTCATTGTTGTTATTATAATCCTATTTTCATCCCCAAGCTGGTGCATTCCAGAAAAGCATGGGTTGTTAAAATTAAAAGGAAGACAAAAAATCAGAGAGCAATATTTGCAATAATCATGAGAGACAAAGAGCTAACATTACAATACAAACAGAGTTCAAAAATGTCAATAAGAACAGTAGAAACTCCAGAGGTAAACATGCTAATGATGTTAATTGATACTTACAGGAAGAGAAATAGAAATGATGAATAAATATGGAAACAAGGTCACCACATGCCTAGTAATCAAAGAAATGCAAATTAAAATAATATCAAGTTTGTTTTCAGAGCATTAAAAAAATTTGTTCAATGCTCTCTGAAGCATACTGAAGCAATCTCTTACACGCTGCTTCTGAAAATGAACTAGCAACAGTTCACGCTTTGGAGACCCCATCATAAAGAAAAACAACATTCTGAAAAGCATGTATACCCCTATGTATTAATTTTAATAATGTTTAATAGTCTTTTTAACGACGGAAAATGGAAATAATCTATCTGTTCAACATTAGAGGAACGGCTAGGTCAATTACAATTACCTCCTGCAGAGTGCGGTCTGAGTCCCATCTCCCCGGTGAGCACTCAGGACCTACTTCTTGATCAAATCTCTAATATTCGAGGATCACATCCCATTGTGATTACCTGTCTCTGTATCTATCTATTTGCTTCCATGTCTGTGAATTCTCTGTGGCAGGGATGCTTTTTACTTATAAGTCCATATCCATTACTACTGTAGTGTATACCTTGTAGTAGAGAGTCAATGAATATTTTTTAAATGAATAAAAACAAAAGGTATATAGATTATCCTGTATTCATAAAAATAATATTGGGAGCATGTTATGTAATTAAAAATGCTCATGTGATAATGACAGAGAAATGTCAAGGAGAAAAAAAGTAGAAAAGGAAGAATGTATTCTTGTATTAATAATGATAAAAGAGCTTACATTATTAAGTTCCTTTTATGTTTTGTTTTGTTTTTGAGACATGGTCTAGCTCTGTCACCCAGGCTCCACCTCCTGGGTTCAAACCTCCACCTCCTGGGTTTAAACCTCCACCTCCCAGGTTTAAATGATTCTTGTGCCTCAGCTTCCCAAGTAGCTGGGATTACAGGCATGCGCCACCATGCCCGACTAATTGTATTTTTATTAGAGATGGGGTTTCATCATGTTGGCCAGGCTGGTCTCAAACTCCTGACCTCAAGTGATCCACCTGCCTTGGCCTCCCAAAGTGCTGGGATTACAGGTGTGAGTCACCACACCCAACCTCCTTTTGTGTTAACTGTAATTTACATATATTTTGTTTTCTTTTAATCCCTTTAATGATCCTTTGGGGTTCCAACTGTGTTTTAATTTTAAAGCAATAGCATTTTTATTTCCACCTTGCTGATTAAGAAGACAAATCTTAGGGCGTTAACAAACTTAGTCAAGATGATACTACCAGGCTTAGCTGGGGCACTTACCCAGGCTGTCTGACCCCAGAACTGATTTCCTGAATACCATGCTGTACTGTGTCTAGTGTGAATACGGATAATAGTGTGAATAGTGTGAATAGTGTGAATAAACAAAGACATTCAACCCTGCACTGAAAAAGTGTTGTACAAAACTCTCCAAAGATTGACCATGATTGGCTTTGCTTACTAAGACTATAAAGGTTAGTTTTCTTTATTATAAATTTTCTATATTGACCCTATATGACATTCACAATGGGAAAAGTAATAAATGCTTTAAAAAAAAAAAAAAGCAGTGGCAATTGAGGTGGACATGTATTCACTCTAAAACAAAAATCTAGCTTAGAACCCACCCAGAGGGTCCTGTTTGCTGAAGCATTAAAAGGACCTTGTCAATAGCATCAAGTTGGGTGGCCCAGCTAGCTGGTTGCCCATGCATGCGGGGTATCAGCAGAACTGGACAACAGATCAGGAGAAAATCTTAGCTTGAATAAGTTATCCAAAAATTTTTATCCAAAAATCTTTCCAGAAAAACCTGGAAAGAAGCTATTGAAATGTCCAAATGCATGTAGGGATTATTGCACAGTTTGGTGTTGCTTAGATTGTCATTTCACATGGCATGTGGGGACTTATTCTCCAGCACTCAAGGCCTCCATGTTTTTATGTGGCTGAGAAAGAGATATGCATTTTACAAGGCAAACTCACAGAATGGCTTCAAGAAGGATTGAACATTGCAGTCTATTTTCAAACCATACACCCAGACATGGATGGGGTAGAAGGCCACAGAGGGGAATGAATGAAGGGACATTTCCTATCAATTGCTCAACATGTCCTATGCACAGGCCCATTGGACTTTTCTCTGGTGCTGTTAACTGGGGGAGCTGAGACCTACCTGCCTTTGAAGTACCTCACGCCAAGGAGTTGAATTCACGTCAGCAGGAGACACTGCACAGTCTCCAGGGTGGTCGAGTGCTTATTGGACATGGCATGAGTAGTCCTGTTGGTATTTCATTGTAATTCACCATTAATTTCAAGCTGATACCAATGAATAGGACACCGTGACAGACTAATAGTTTCCTGCCCCATGCTGATGGCAGCTGAAGTGTTTATTTTTCTAGCTGGAGGCATTGATCTCAGGGCCAGAGGTCAATTACAAAGACTAGCGGGTGAATTATGACTAATGTCAAGACATTTTGCAAAAACATAACATAGTGGGGTTTCACAAAAATGTGGTAAACATTCAGAGTCTTTGTTAAATTCTAAGAATTCTCAGTAGGATGGCAAGAATAAACGCTGTTTGTTTCAGGCAAACAGAGAGAAACACGAGCAGCTTCCTAGAGGTGACCACATGCTTTCAAGAGGCTCTGGAAGGTAGCAGGGTAGAAGCACTCTGTTATTCGTTTTGTTCACATAAACTGAGTACCCAGATTTCAACAAGAACCTGGATGAAGGGAGGGCCATCAAAAAACCCAATTCTCAAATATCTAGGTCTGGCCTAATGAAACCCCTAGCCAACAGTGGATCCATTGGATGGGTTTGAAAGACCATTCGTCCTTTTCATAGCGGATTAAAAAACATGTGAAGAAGCTTTTTACTGTCTTTTCTCACTAAAATAAATACTTAAAACCTCCTCCAACCAACTTGTATATAATTTTCTCACAACCACAAAACCATGCACTCAATTCCTCTATCCCTGACCTTCCTGAGCTCTGTGTGACTGCACGAAGTCACACGACACTTCTTTTAGCTGAACGTCTAGAATACCAGTAAATTCTCTCCCACAGAACTCAAGTGAAGGTCCCTTGTGTTCAGCCACATCACAGAATTCTCTGGCTTGTGATCTGATCTTTTTCTAGCATGTGATTCCAGTAAAATGACCCATTGTACCTTAAGTTTAAGTTACAAATATTTACAGGCCTAGGGTCAATTCCTTAAATTTGATTTTTTTTTTTGGTCCCACTAGTAATTTTTTGAGAAATTTAAACAGTTATTGCCAAAAATTATGTCCCTTCTATTTCAAAAAGCATGACCATAATATCTGCACAGCTCATGGATTGTGATTGTTGGATACCATTTTTAATCAACAGAGATAGTTTAGCATCTCTTGGCCAATCAAAAGTCAGGTTTTCTTAATATTATATTCATCGTAATTTTTTGCTATTGGGTCTTTTTTCCAGTTTGCATTTTTATTATTTCTCTGTCTGTATCTTCCTCCAATTTTATTTAAATGTAATTGACAAAGAAACATTGTGTATATTTATGGTGCATATGATATTTTGATGTGTGTGTACCTTGTAAAATGATTACCACAATCATGCTAATTAATGTATTCATCACCTCACATAGTTATTTGTGTGTGTGCAGTGAGAACGTTTTAAGATCCACTTTCTCAGCAAATTTCAATTATATGATATAGTATTATTGCGTTAGTTTGCTCTTGCACTGCTATAAAGAAATACCTGAGACTGGATAATTTACAAAGAAAAGAGGTCTAATTGGCTCACTGTTCTGCAGGTTGTGCATTAAGCATGATTCTGCCATCTGCTTGGCTTCTGAGGAAGCCTCAGGAAATTTACAATCGTGGCAGAAGGAAAAGGGGGAGCTGGCATCTCATATGGTGGGAGCGGGAGCAAGGGGTCGGGAGGTCCCACACACTTTTAAACAAGCAGATCTCATGAGAACTCGCTCGCTTTCATGATGACAGTACCATCTGGGGGGATGGTGTTAAACCATTTATGAGAACTCTGCCCCCATGATCCAATAACCTCCCACCAGGCCCTACCTCCAGCATTGGGGGTTACATTGCAACATGAGATTTGGGTGGGGACACAGATCCAAACCACATCAATTATTAACTCTACACACCGGGCTGTGCCTTAGGTCTCCAGAACTTATTCCTCCTGCATAATTAAAATTTTGGATCCTTTAACCAACATCCCCTCATCCCCGCTCTCCAGTCCCTGGCAACCATCATCCTACTCTCTGCCTCTATGAGTTTGACTTTTTAAGATCGTCACAGTTGTTTTTAATTTGACATTTAAAAGCTCTTAGCAATGAAGAGATTCTCATTTAAATAAAATTATGAACACACATTTTTTCTTTTTCTTTTTTAAAAATAAAGATGGGGTCACAGTTTGTTACCCAGGCTAGTCTTAAACTCCAGACACCAAGTGATCCTCCTGCCTCAGCCTTCCAAAGTGCTGGGATTACAGCCCCACCACACCCGGCCCATTTTTGTTTTATCTTTGTGTTTTCCTCTTCCCTTTCCCCCCAGCACCCCTGTCTTCATCCAAGTAGATCTGTAGCTTTGAACTAAAGAGGAGAAACGGGACAGGGCAAAAATCATAAATATAAATAATAAAAGCAGAATGAATAAATATTCTCTTTAAAAGCCTAAGCCCTTAAAACACCAGAAAAGGTTTACAGCATGGACAACATGTTTGAGAAACATGGGTAGGGCTTCCTTGGAGACAGGAACGCATCTCTGGACTGGGGAAAGGAAATGGATAAATGTTGAGGAGAGTGAATGTGGGTGGGTCTCAGACAGAGCCACTCTCAGGTGGGCCCTGGAGGAGCTGAGACCAGGTGCTGCCAGAGGGGTCAGGGCAGGTAAGACATTGGACAACCATGGAGGTGTTTTTGCGCCCAAGAGAGGGTGGCACTGAAACAAACACATGTTTCCTCCCCCATAGTGATGCTGAGAGCTGCACTTGAAGGGAGCAGGTGGGCAGACAGATAGTTCATGGTAGCAAGGCCAATGCCCTCCAGCCAAACCACCAGGAGCACAGCTGCAGTTGAACTCAGTTGATTTCATTGACACATTGCAGTAGGCAGAAGAATCATGGGCACATAGGTAAGAGGCATTGGAAGGACCTGTTACAGAGCCTGGGCGCGTGTTGTGTAATGCAGGGAAGGGCTCAAAGAACCGGGACACCAATCCAGGTTGGATGCTTGCAGGAAGCAGGCATGATTCTCTGAGTGCATATTTTTATCTCAGAAGGAGGAGGGGGTGCAGAGACTAAATATCCCTGGGAAAGAGGCAGCTCAGGCGCATCACGCTTGCTCACTTTTGCGGCATGGGCGATCCTCATGCTCTGTCTTGGTTCAGGCATGATGATGGAGCAGGCTTGTCTGATGGTCACAGAGTGGCCTTATGTGTTGTGAATGCTCTGGGAAATTCTGTTCAACAGGACACCCAGGACCTGTAGTAAGAGTCACACAGCTCCCAGCAACTTTCAGGACCAATTGATAGTTCTAGGCCTGCTCCCTTTCTCCACAGAGACCTGTGCAGCTCAGTAGCTAAGGGCAGATGAGGGCACACCTGCGTGGGTTGACAACCCAAATCTGGAGAGCCCCATCCTGCAGTCCCACCAGAATGCTTCGTGATATGCAATTTTAAAGGACCTGCATTCTTGAGGAGCCCATATGGACTGAGACTGTTTTCTTCACTCCAACAGAGCTGAAGGTCTAAACAGAAATTAATTTGAAGCTACAGGATAAAGGAAATCATATTTCCTGCAAACCTGAGTTGCGGCCAGAGACTGCTAACAGTTGGATACTCCATGTCTACACCCTGAGCTGGTTACAGACCCTCCAATTAGAACCATGCCATTTCTAGGCAATGGCTGTGGTCTTTCAGAGGTCAATGCTGATTTCAGAAATGTCAGTGGCTTCAGGTGGCATTTAGTTTCAAAGTTTCCTGCAAAATCTTCTACATTCCCCAAACCATGAGCTGAAGAATGAGCCGATGGAGCTTGTTAGGATTTTCTGCTGACTTTAGTTCTTTGTTTCCAGGAATAGTCTTAGAAAGGATTCGGGGCATAGAGAGTTATCTAGAAGGCCCCTAATACAAAGTTGGAAACTCTTTGAAAAAACAGAATCTTGGCTGGGCACGGTGGCTCATGCCTGTAATCCCAGCACTTTGGGAGGCTGAGGCGGGTGGATCATCTGAGGTCAAGAGTTCGAAACCAGCCTGGAAAACATAGTGAAACCCCATCTCTATTAAAAACACAAAAAATTTGCCGGGTGTTGTGGCAGTTATCTGTAATCCCAGCTACTTGGGAGGCTGAGGGAGGAGAATCACTTGAATCTGGGAGGCGGAGGTTGCAGTGAACTGAGATCACACCATTGCACTCCAGCCTGGGTGACAGAGTGAGACTGTTTAAAAATATATATATAATCTTTTTCCTCTGAGACGGAAGTGTAATTCCTGTCATACCTGCTCTAGATTTCAGGACAAGGGCACCTGGTTCCCCATCAAATGGGCAGTCCCTCTAAGCGTTCATAAATCCATCAGCTCAGGCCATACACGGTCAGAGAACTGGACAGAACAGCAAATCAAAAGAAAATCTCCCAAGAAAGTTTTCCAAGACAGCCACTGTGCATTCAAACAAGCAAAGCTTTCCACCTCTTTACTTTGCTTGTGGCAAAACTGACTATTTCCTGCAAATGGTACCTGTAAAGAGAACCAACCGTGGATGTAGCAGCCGTGGGGGCTCCAGGCAGCTAGGATTCTAGAAGATTCTAGAGAAGATGCTTCTCTGGATCTTAGTCATCACTAGAGAGTCACGGTTTAGAGACTGAACAATGAGAAAGGGAGAAGGAGGCTGCCGTCATTCAGGCAGGGAAGCCAGCCCCGAACTTCTGCCCTAGACTAAAGGCAGGGGCTCCCAGGACACTGCTCATGTCTGAGGCTCAGGGCATACCTGAGCTAACGGGAATTGTTTCTGAACTGGTGGCTGAGCTTCTTGTGGGGAAGAGAACTACACTGGAAGGAAAGGCAACCTTCTCAGAAATGGAGGGTGGCACCAACTCCTTCCAGGGTGGGAGCTAAGGCTTCAACCAGCACCATCAGAATCCAGAGTACCTACCCAAAGCCCCAGCGGCCACTACCACCCCAGGAGGTAGTGTACAGGAGGTGGGTACCATCCTGGGACACCAATCTGGAACAGAAGCTCATGTTCTATTCCGTGTGAATGGGAAGCCCATGCTTGCTAGTATATTTGTGCATATATACACATGCACAAGGTGGGGAGATAAATGGGGTTCTCCCTTCAACCTCCTTCTCTCCTCACTTTCCTACCTTTCACGAGGACAAGCCCCTTTAGCATGATACATAAGACTTAAGTGATTACAAGGCAATCAGTATCACAGTGACGGTGAACTTGTCTTATCATGCTTGACTCTGAAAATGATGGGGACTAAGCCGGCAACTAGCCAAGCTTGGTCACAAAATGCAAGCAGGACTTGTAGTCCTGGCCCACAAGCAGTGGGGACGGTGAAACCAGTACTCAGGTGGGAGAGTGCAGAAAAAGAAAGTGAGTGAGAGCCCAAAGCCAGAGAGGGCTCCTGGGTTCTTGTACAAGGTGGACACTGGACGCCCTGCAAGGTGAAGAGATGGGAACCATAAAGAAAGCTTCCCACCATTTCCTGTTCTCTAGGTGTGCTCAAGGGGACTTCAGGGAAGCAGAGTTCCTGATATTAATGGACTTGGCCAGCAAAGCTTCTGAGATGGCTTAAACTTGTACATACACACACATACACATACACACACACAGACATAGCATACAGATGCACACACACACCAAACATACACATCACACACATATACCACACATGAAACATACACATGCAACACACACACACACGTTTGCAATACAGTTCTTTTTAGCCTCTCTGAATTGTCTATTCCTAAACCAGTCTCTATTCCTTTGGGAGCCCCTAGCTCTAGAAAGCCCAGAACAAAAATAGGCAGCCATTGTGTGTTTTGTAAATTGTGTACTACCCCTCTCCATTTCTTTTTCTTTTCTTTTTTTTGAGATGGAGTTTCACTCTTGTTGCCCAAGATGGAATGCAATGGCATGATCTTGGTTCACTGCAACCTCCAACTCCCGGGTTTAAGCAATTCTCCTGCCTCAGCCTCTCGAGTAGCTGGGATTACAGGCATGTGCCACCATACCCGACTGATTGTGTTTTTTTTAGAGATGGGGTTTCACCACATTAAACAGGCTGGTCTTGAACTCCTGACCTCGGGTGATCCACCTGCCTCGGCCTCCCAAACTGCTGGGATTACAGGCGTGAGCCACCATGCTTGGCCCTCCATTTCTTTTTTCACTGTAAAAGTCAATGGGGTGGTGTCCTAATGAGACAAAAATAACTGAGGCTTGGGGCAGGAAGCAAAGATAAATGTTCCCAGCCCTGCTTGTCTTAGGGAGTCATTTGTAATTGAAAGAGAAAAGTGCTTTGAATTTTTCTCTTTAGGCCAGCTAACCACAAGATGTCCTACTTTTTAAGCTCACGGGTAGCCCTCTTCATTTCTAAGGGCACATGCCTACCATGTGGAACATGCCAAGAGCTGGGGTTCTGTGGATAGGGGTGAGGTCCTGCTCCTGACTGCAGCTGCAGAGAGTTTTATTCTGCCTTCGTGACCCCCACACTCTAAGTCCTGGCCAGATCCTCTTGGCTTGCTCATGGACATGGTAGCCTTCCTGCCAGCTGGAGGAACATCTCATTTCCCCACATATTTTGACAGTGGTCATTATCCAGTAGCAACACGCGCATCAAATCCTTCCTCTACACAAGCAGCTAATTTTAAAAAATCAAGAAAGGGGGCCATCTATGAATGTGCCCATAAGACTGTTCTTCCTAATGGATCCTGGGTCTCTGCCTGCTTTCCTCGTCAGACACTCCCACTTCATCAGATGCTAGGATGTGCCACTCCCTCTGAGAAATATGTTTACGACTAAGGACACCTTTTCCTGGGTCTCCAAATGTTTCTCCTTCTGCACATTTTCATAGATCCTCCTTTGAAAGGAAGGCCAATGGTTTAAGTAGCACCATGGAGGTGGGAAGACCTTCTTTTAAGCATCCCCAAATCATCAGACCCTAGAGCAGACTTCATTTCACATTGCAACTACAGTTCATCAGTATAGTACACAATGACTTGTGAGTGATACTGGACTCACCTCTTAGAATACACGCACTGAGGAGGTTCCAGAGGTCAGAGTGGACCCAATTCAAAGTTAAAGTGAAGGGGCAGAAGGGCAGCCGAAGACGTCAGATCAATGTGTTTCATTCTAAGAAATACACTGGGATCTCCTAATGGAGTATCCTAGTGAGAGCTTTCATACGATGATAAAGTCATGAGGAAACGACCATTTCTAAAGAGGCAAAGGCTCATCATTAAGATGAAAACATACTGTACATTTTACTAAACCATTTTATTTTCTTTAAAATGTCTCTTTTTGTGCTGTACTTTCATAGTGATCATTTTCCACACTCCATCCAGCCACCTAAAGCCTCACTTATGTTCTGAGACTACGGCCTGAAAGACACAGCAGCTGAGTGTGCACTTTCTGTACGGAGCTAGACTTCCTCTGGGATCACAGTCTCCCCTTCTCCCTCAGTGCCTAGGTGGGGTGACATAGAAGGGAGGTTAATGAATCAAATGAAGTGACCAGGTGACCCTGAGTCGGGGGGTGTGTAGACGGGAGCCTGTAGCTCTGTTCTCAAATTCTTTCTGAGCACCATGGCTGTCCACTTTTCTTGGTTGTCCACTTTTCTAGCTTAAAAATTTTGCTCTATGCAAAGTTTTTCATGAAGACAGGCTTTAAGTCACCTTGCCCCGCCCCCCGCAAAAGAAACCACTGTTCTAAACCCCTGAAGTTCAGTATTTCATTCATTGACTGTGCACAGGTCCTTGTTGTCAGTTAATATCTTAGTTCAGAATCTTCCAGTCATAAAGACTTGAATGCAGGAGTTACTTGAGGGGTGGGGGCTCACCCTGAGAAGCATGAAGGAGGGAGTGGAGAAGGTTGATGGAGAAGCAAGGAACTGCAATCAGGGTGTGTGCTGAGCACAGCGCCCCTGGGCAGCTGAGGCCAGACCTGTGGCATCATGCAGAACATGCTGAGGGGCTGTCCCTCCGATGGAAGGAAAGCTGGGATATTTATCTATAATTCTCATGCCTCATTAATTGAGGGTTTATCCTAAAGGTGTCAAACTGCCTAATGGGTTCTCCTTGTCCACTGCCCAGACAGAGCCAATTTACCAAGACAGGGGAATTGCAATAGAGAAAGACTTTAATACACACAGAGCCAGCTAAACGGGAGGCTGAGGTTTTGTTACTCAAATCAGTCTTCCCAGAAATTCAGAGACTGGGGTTTTCAAAATAATTTGGTGGGGGGGCCAGGGAGTTGGGTGGTGCTGACAGGTCAGGTTGAAGATGAAACCGTAGGGGGTTGAAGTGGGTGGGTTGTGCTTGCTGTCTTCTGTTCCTGGGTGGGATTGCAGAACTGGTTGAGCCAGATTACTGGCCTGCATGGTTCCAGATGGTGCAGTGGAATGCAGGGTCTGAAAAATATCTCAAGCACCGATAGGTTTTACAATAGTGATATTATTCCTAGGAGATTTGGAATCTTGTGGCCTCTGACTGCATGACTCCTAAACCATAATTTATAATCTTGCAGCTAATTTTTTCGTCTTACACAAGTAGCCTGGTCCCCAGGCAAGAAGGAGGTTTGTTTCAGGAAAGGGGTGATATGATCTTTGTTTCAACATTAAACTGTAAACTAAATTCCTCCTGAAGTTAGGTCAGCCTACACCCAGGAATGAACAAGGGCAGCTTGGAGATTAGATGCAAGATGGAGTCAGTTGGGTCAAATCTCTTTCACTGCCATAATTTTCTCACTGTGATAATTTTTGCAAAGGCGGTGTCAGTGTTAGATCCTAGAATTTCTGGGCTTCCTGAGCTTGGGCTGGACAAGACCCGAGGTGCAGTGCCCAGCAACCTAGTGGGCAGAGAAGCAGTGTGACACAGCTGGGAAGCTGTCAGTGGGCAGGGATCTGTCTGTGGATGTTCCAGGGACATCCACACACAGGTGTGTGTGTGTTGCAGGGAATAGGTACTGGGTGGTCCATTAACAGCATGTGCTGCAATTAATTTTCATAAGTTTATAGAGGTCCTTGGTTGCTGATGTTTATACAGAACTCCTGAGTTAATTATATTCAGAGTTACAGAGAAAAGATCTCTTGGCTAGATCAGGAAAATAAAACTTACCAAATTGAGAAAGGAAAACAGGGCTGTTTTCCCTTGCCCTGCCTTTTAACTTTAACATAATGGCGTGCTACCACTGTGGGGTGTTCTGCATGGAAGACATCCATACTTGCCCTAGTCCCATACGCTGGCAGACCCTCCCACTATAAGGAACAAAGGGACGAATGGAATGAGAGGAAGAGTTGGAAATTATTAAAGCGTTTTTTCTTTTGTTTTTCCCTGAGTGTGGCATCCGTCTGCCTTGGCTCCCAGAGAAACAGCAGGGTTGAAATTAACATGAAAACAGAAGGAATCCAAAGAAAAGAAAGCAATTTCAGCTTATGAAATTCAAAGTAGGATTTCACAGAACTAGTGCATGCTCCCAGACCAGGCAGGATTGTAAGAAAGGATTAGCACACTAAGAGCCCGGCGGGGACTATGAGGCCATTATCACGATGAGGATGATTAGGCCATGGACTTTAACGTAACGAGAGTAGGTGGGCCTTCCTCCTCACCCATGGGAGAAGTTGATGGGAACTATGGTTCTCATTTCCCCTTCCCGGATCTGACTGAAAGGTGGGTATGCTAGACAGACACGGGGTAGCCCAACATATTTCAGAGAGTCAGGGGTATGGTCAGAGAGAGGGTGCTTTGGGTTTGAATGGTTGAGTCTCTGGCAGCTCCCAGGAGGCCAGGACCAGTGGCTGAGGCCACACCCTGGGGGGTTGAACTGGATTCCACCAGCATTAGCTGAAGGAGGACAGAGGTTCAGGGGACTCAATTGCTCTTCTGAGCCTAGAGGAGGCACATGGACAAAACCAGGCCCTGACTAGCAGAGAGGGAACAGAACATGAGCTCGTCCGCTCTAGAACTTGGCAGAATACCCAGCGAGGGGGCAAGGGCAACCATCCCCTGGGAGACAGCAGACCTGCCACCGCTCAGGCGCAATCTTCCCTCCACCACCCGGCACAGTCTGGTGGGGATGTACTCCCGTTAGCCGGGATGGGGGAAGACTGTCATTCTGTGGCTTGGTTCTTTGGTTGGTCTGTGTTCAGAGGCGCCATGGGTGGTTCTGGTTTGCTCCACGGCGGGCGCAGTCTGATGCGGATGCTGATGATCGGTGACATCATTTGCGTTCAGCAGGAGAACCCCAAGGCTAGGTTGGGTGTGCTGGGTGACTCCCAGAGCCTCCGGCACCCAGAGGTGCTAGAAAGGAACCAGTGGGGAGGGACTCCAGAAATCAGAGAAACGGAGAATTTATCCCAAAAGACACAGCTCTCCCAAAGCGATTCTTTAAGAGCTTTTTTTCTTGTTCTGCACTATTTATTCCTTAAATTAAAGTCTACATTGAGTCCAGTTTAAGAGTTTCAGTGGAATGAGGTTTAAAGCTAGATTAGACATTGACTTCAGGTTAGTCCCATTTTTTCCCAGCTAAGTGCTCTGAATTGAGTGCTGTCAGAAAGCGGGGACAATTCTACAAATGGACGTCACAGGAAGTCTTAGCAAGATGGGGGACGGCCCAGAGCGAGGCCACAGCTCTGGATTCCGTTTGTATGAAATTCCAGAAGAGGTAAGTCCACAGAGGCAGCGGCGCTCCCATTAGCCAGGATGAGGGGTGATTGTCATTCTGTGGCTTGGTTCTTGGTTGGTCTGTGTTCAGATGCGCCATGGGTGGTTTTGGTCTTACTCTGTGGCGGGCACAGTCTGATGTGGATGCTGATGTTCTGTGACATCATTTGTGCTCAGCAGGAGAACCCCAAGACCAGGCTGGGGGTGCCGGGTGGATCCCTGATGTCAGGGGCTGCCTGTCTCTTTTCCATCAGAACCGAGATTAGCTTGATGTGGACAAGCATATCAACATAGTCCGTTAGATAGCTTCCAAGCACACTTTACTATAGATGAAAATGTAGCCTCCCAGGAAGAAGGAATATGAATCAGGTAGAAATGGAGTCCTTATTCATCAAATAGCTTGGTCTGTTTGTTAACGATTTGTAAAAAGAGCAACTTAGATCCAGACTTAGCAACATATTGCACAATAAATTTCAGTTAGGTTAGAGAAAATTGTTCTTCAGAAAATCTAAGAGCTAACATTTTAGAAACACACATTAAACATATTTCTCAAATCCTCGAATGTCACAGGATTTTCTAAGTTGAAGCACCAGCATTTATCTCAAAGACAGTCATCGGTATAGTTGAATCCATCAAAATTTAAAATAGTATGTGTCAAAGCACACTATAAATAAAACGAAAAGTCAGACATCTCATTTTAAAAAGTGTTTCAAACAAAAATGAGGAATGAAAATATCAATAATATTTAAACAGCTCACATACACCAATAGAAAGGCACTAAAATGGATAAACGCATGATCAAATGTATACCAATTTGATATACAAATGATTACTAAAGATTTGGACAAATGCCTTGCTTTGCTAATAACAAAGAGTAAATAGTTGTGATATACAGTGAGAAAACAATCATATAAACAACAAAAGAAAGCACAGTTCCATGTCCTAAAACCGTGAACAATTTTTTAAAATTGAAAATGCCAAACAACCGTGATCATGTGTTTAAAATTAACACTCTCAACTACTGTTGGTAGAGTTATAAATTATTCCAACTTTCTTTGAAAATAACCTAGCACTAGATATACCCATACCTTTTAGACTTCTAATTCTACTTCTGGAAATCTAACCTGGAAAAATATTTCAAAATGCAAAAGTTTTTGCACAGGATGGTCATAGGATACTTATAATTAATAAATATAATATAGTATATAATATAAATATAAATATAATGTAAATATAATAATAAAAGAAAAACTGGAAATTACTTAAAAAGGTAACAAAGGGAGGGTGGCAAAAGTCATATAGCTTTCTATAAAATATAATGTTATAAATTGTATTTCACAGAGTCCTAATGGCTTAGGAGAAATCTTTATATTTAATGTTTATTTATCCCCTTCAAAAATACTTTAATATTTTAAAATATTAAATATGATATTGCATGGTCATGTTTGACCTGTAAGATATTAAGGATTTTAAAAGGACAGTTTTTTTTTTTATCATGAGTAAATTTTAATTTGTCATCTAATACAGAAAAAAAAAACTACTGATTTAAAAAATACTGACGGTTTTTTTGAGGATTTTGTTTTCTTGGCATTTGAAGCAAATAACTGAACCCTTCCCATCTCAGCAACGAGACTCTACCTTCGGATGGAAGCACACATTCAAAGAGTTTTAAATAATTACACATGATTCACTGTGTCAAGCAGCTTGTGATTTTTCATTCTGACATATGTGTAAATCCTTTTCTTGAGGAAAAACAATTTGATCTTTATTATTCCAACACAGCGTGGGTGTCTGTCATGAATGAAAGTGTCAATGCATTTTCATAACAGAATATACCTTTTGGTATTGGCAAAGAAATTAATTCTTCATTGCACCTGCTGCATAAAGAAGTGACTTTCATCCTGTGTAGCGTGTGAGCCTCTATGCTGCATTATTAATACACAGTATTTACAGGTGTACAATGCAGAGAGCAATTTCCCATAAAATTGCTGAGTGTTTCGTCTTGCTCATTTGAAATAGTTTGAAAATGGTCATTCAACTGGATTGTTATGGTAATGCTACAAATTTATGTGGTATTTTAGAAACAATAATGTAAAATTTGGTAACACAGTGAATCATGAAAGCAGATGTTTAAAAATTACCACCAACTCCTCTGAGTCAAAGACAGAGAGCTGTATTCCACCAGCCACAGGTGGCTCCTGGGAGTTCCTGGTCTGGCTAGAAATGCTATTTCCTTCTTATTTTGCTCCCTGCAGCTCCTCTCCTGCTGCCACTGGGCAGCCCCATGTCCTCCGTGCTTCCCTCACCCCCGATCTCATCCCAACCCCCACCACACATGCAGGCTGATTACATTAGAAGCAATGCCCACTTCCTCTGGACCAATTCGATTGTCTGCAGAAGGAATTTGGAATTGAGACTTGGAGGCAAGTTGGCATGCAGTGTGGGGCACTGGAGCTATAAACTCATTGGGATCCTCAAACACAGAATGACCATGTGACTCAGCAATTCCACTCCAAAGTATATGCTCCAAAGCACAGAAACACATACTCAAGGACACACATATTTATGGCAGCATTGTTCACAATAGCCAAAAATGTGGAAACAATCCAAGCGTCCATCAACAGAGGAATGGGTCCACCAAATGTGGTCTATCCATACAATGGAATATTACTTAGCCATGATGGAGCATAAATGAGGAGGCCAGCAGAGGAAGGTAGCATCAGAGAGGATGACGAAGTGGGCATGCAGAGAAGCAGAGGCAGGGCGGGGAGGTGGAGGTGGGTGGAGCCAGCAGTTATTGGTGACATTCCAGTTCCTATAGTCAGAGTCCCCCATATTCCTGCAATAAATGTCCTCTTATCTCAAGTGGAATGGGCTTCTGCTTCTCGCATCCCAGCAGCCTCAGGAGGTCCTAATGACATGTGCCCAAGGTAGTTGGGGCACAGCTTGGTTTTATACATTTTAGGGAGACATGAGACGTCAATATGTGTGAGATGAACATTGGTTCAGTACAGAAAGGCAGGACAACTTGAAATGGGGACTTCCCGGCCACAGGTAGATAAGAGACAAAAGGTTGCATCATTTTGGGTTTTTGATCAGCCTTTGACTGAGTACACAATTTACATGTGAGAACGGAGTGGAGGAATAGTCTCTGCCTCAGTCTGGCTCAGTGAATCTGCATTTTTACATAAACAATAAGGCGGAAGAAACAATCAGATGTGCACTTGTCTTTAGTGGCAGAGGGATGACTTTCAGTTCTGTCCTTTGTCCCACATCTGTGAAGATAAGCTATCATCAATTTACATTGCCAGGGTGAAATTCGACAGAATTGTTTTAGGGTAAAGATCTTGAGGTCCACAGGGGATTTTCCTGTGGACAAATAGTGATGGAGGTATGTAGCTTTTTACTCTTCGTAGCTATCTTATTTAGTAATAAAATGGGAGGCAGGCTTGCCTGATGCAGTTCCCAGCTTGAGTTTTCCCTTTGGCTTAGCGATTTTGGGGTCCCAAGATTTACTTTCCTTTCACAGGCCTTAAGCTGTGTTTGTCAGCCCTCGCCACCTGCAAGAGAATGCTGATGGTCACTTCACAACCATTTGTAATTCAAGGTTTATCGAGTGCCCAACACAGACCCATCACTTGCGGCCTGTGAGAAACTCTGGGTTGAAAAAGACCTCTTTCCTCCCTTTCAGGTAATTCACAGCACCGGTGAGATCCGGAGGCTCTAAGATCATTCCTATCATACAGGCAGTGAAACTGGAGCTGGAGAAACGGAGACACTTGTTCCAAAGTCTTGGGGGCAGGAGGAGGGACGGAGCTAGGACCAAGCCAGAGAAAGCATTCTCAATAGTCCCATTTTCTATTTCAGTTTCATTTGGAGCTTCCATACAGATGAAGAGTGATGTTGTCAGGACAAAATATGGCACATCATGGCGCACTTGTATGAGAGAGCTACATGATAAAATGGGAGTCTTTCCTGGAAGATGCCCCAGAGCAGATGGGACATGCGTGGAAAGTCTGGAGTCCTGGCCCCTCCTCTTTAACCACCTTGGAAGGCAAACTCCCTGGGGTCGAGGCTGTGTGTACTTACATCTCCTTTCTGCTTCCCTTCCAAGACCCCAGCCAGGTGACCCCTTTGCTTTGCTTATTACGGGTTCCATGCCAAGTGTCCCAGCAGCTCATGGCCTGGAGGAAAGTCACAGAGACCAATCTGAGGTTGCCCATTTCTCATGGGCCTGGAGAAGACCTGTTCTTCCAAGGTCGGAATGAAAGTGATCATGGATGGAGGAGGGGCTCTCCCGTGGCCTTGAGCGTTCAGCTGGTCTGGGATTATCATCTAAACCCTTCTTCACTAGCAGGTCAATTAACCCATCAGGGAAATTTGGCAGCTATTACATTTGAAATGATATTTTTAAAAAAGTGTTTAGTGGTGATTTTAACCTTGGCTGATATTCAAGTAATTTGTCACGTACTGCCATGGTTCTTACCCGTTTGTCAAAGCAGTGTTGCAGAGCCATTAGCAAAACTCTCCAAAATTGCGCAGGGCATCAGATGGAGCAAATCAGTCCTGATTAAACGTGTGATCTTGCCTTTTTTTTTTTTTTGAGATGGAGTCTCACTCTGTCACCCAGGCTGGAGTGCAGTGGCGTGATCTCAGCTCACTGCAACCTCTGCCTCCTGGGTTCATGCCATTCTCCTGCCTCAGTCTCCTGAGTAGCTGGGACTACAGGCGCCTGCCACCACGCGTGGCTAATTTTTTGTATCTTTAGTAGAGACGGGGTTTCACCGTGTTAGCCAGGATGGTCTCCATCTCCTGATCTCATGACCCACTTGCCTGGGCCTCCCAAAGTGCTAGGATTACAGGCGTGAGCCACCGTACCCGGCTGACATATTTTTATAAATGTTAATCAGACTATGACACTCACCTTCTAGAATTCCCCTTCCTTCCAGAATAAAACCAACTCCTTCCCCAGGCATGCAGGCCCCAGGTGACTCAGCCTGGGTCTGCATCCAACTTCATTTCCCTCAACTCCTTCACTGGGCTCTCGTCCTGCCAACCTATAGCTAGACAGAGCACTTGGTTCCTCCACGTGACAGCCTCCTTCACTCTTCTCAAACTCAGTTCCCGTATCCTCAACATTTGACATCTGCAATGATCCATTCTCGGTCCCCAGCGTGCCCATTGCTGAGAACCAGGTTATTCTCCATCTAATGCATGCTCGTTTAATGCCTACTTCCTGGGATACCTGCAGGCCAGGGGCCATTTCCATTTTGTTCTCTCTCTGTGCCTCAGGTCTAATGTATAGCAGATGCTCAGCGGACATTTGCGGAACAAATTCACTGAAATAATAATGAGTAGGAAATTTACAGAGGACCCTCAAAATAGTGGCCTGTTCTGGGATTTCCAGAATCTAAGGTCATGGGGACTCAGATCATCAGAGCCAGAAGCAGCCTCAGAGTTGTCAGGTCCAGCCAAAGCTGCCCCAGCTCTGAGGCTTGGGATCTGGCCCAGCTGCCTGCAGAGTCAGTTGTGGAAGCAGAGCTGGCCCAGGCCTGGAGCACCTCCTGTTGCTCTTGCCTAGAAGTGCTGCATCCACAGGGAAACCACTCAGATCAGAGAAGGAGTTCCCAGCAGGTGAGCCTGTTGGGAGCCAACCTCAGCTCCCTGTGGTCACAGTGGTGGTGGGAGGAGGTTGAGGGAGGCTGCCTCCTCCATGTTGGCCACCAGGTCTGCGCCCACCTCCCTCCCTCCCATCTACACAGCATACACCATTTAGAGTTGGGTGTGCACAGAAGCCTGTAATGGAAAGACTATGAGTTTTTGGCTCACGTCTGTAATCCTAGCACCTTGGGAGCCCAAAGCAGGTAGATCGCTTGAGCCCAGGAGTTGAAGACCAGCCTAGGCAACATAGTGAAACTTCATCTCTACAAAAAATAAAAATAAAAAAATAAAACAGTTAGCTGTGTGTGTTGGTGCAAACCCGTAGTTCCAGCTACTCGGTAGGCTGAGGTGGGAGGATTGCTTAAACTCGGAAAGTTCAGGCTGCAGTGAGCTGTGTTCATGCCACTGAATTCCGGCTTGGGTGACCGAGTGAGACCCTGTCTCACAAAAAAAGATCGTCAGTTCTCAAAAATTCTCTCCTCCAGTTAATTCCGAACAGCGCTTTCTCCCTCTGGCTCCCCTCTCTGAGTCGATGTCACTCCTCTGCCTCAGCTGCCAAATTATCTTGATACTCTCAGGGGCCTGGCGCTGGGCACTCTCCTCTTCTTACCTGCTACAGTCTCCCTGGACAATTTCCTCCACTCCTTGCTTTAATTAACATCCATTTGCCTATGGTAATTAAATTTCACTGTGGTCCAGAACTCTCAGCTGAGCTGCAAACCTGCAGGGCTGAGCACAGCAGGCCTCCTGGACATTGCTACACCAAGACGGTGCTCCCAGCCACCTGCTCCTCCACTCGTTTTTCTCCTGGCCAATGAGAAATCTGGGGCAACACTTGTCTCCTCCTCCTCCTCTTCCAACCCCCACCACCATGACTCAATCATCAGTACAGATTTGCCTCCTAAGTATGCTGGAATTCTACCCCACTTCTCCACCCTGTCTGCTATAACCTTAGCAAAGGCTTCCTGGCAGTTTTCCTCCCCACACAGTGTCATGAGAACAAGATTTTACAAACTCGCATTTAATCCTGTTTGAAATGGTCCCATATTTTAATGTCATCTGCAGAAGCAAGTGCCATCTCTGTGGTCTGGTGCATCCTCAGCCTCCTGTGCTGGCCCTTGTCTTTTTTGCAGTGTTTCTTCTAGGCGAGAGCTGCCTCAGCCCCTCACACATGCGGAGAGGTGGCAGAAGGTGGCCCACCCTTCCCAGACAGGACACGCTTGGCCAGTACCCCAGGGCCTTCGTTTGGGCTGCCCCTCAGATCCACAGCTTCATCCTCTCCCTATCTGCCTGATAAACACCTCCTCTTTTCTCGAGAGGGTTCAAGGACCACGAGAGTTCTGTCTATGAGAGTTCACCGAGTGCCAGCTGCACAGGACACTGCAGATGCCTGTCGCAGGACTGGCCTCTCATGGAGCTGCCATGTCTTTGTAAAGAGGACAGAGACGTGGGCTATGCAATTCATTGCATCCTGAGTGCTGCCCAAGGGAAGCATCAGAGGAGACACCTGGGGTAGCCAGCCATCCCAACTATCCCAGATTGTCCCCATTTGAGCAGTACATTCTCATCTCCTGGGAAATCCCTCGGTCCCAGCAAACCAAGATGGTTTGCCACCTTACAACTTGCAGGGTCAGAGAAGGGAGAGCCAGGAGAAAAGTCGGCGTTTGTTGGAGGGCAGGAGGATGGGGAGAGGTTGCAGGCAGACAGAAATACCTGGAGGAAGCACCTGAGAGAGGTGGGCGGGGAAAGGCCTGAGCAGGGCAGGTTCCAGGGGCAGAAGGAGTCCTGGTCGGGCTGCAGTGAGTCAGACCTCTCTGAAATGACCTCTCCACCCTCATGCGCTACCCTCAGCTCCCAGAAATAGTCATTCTCTCCTCTGAGGCCCTACCAAACACCACGCCTACACCAAACATAGCACATACATTTCATGACATTTTCTTGACTTATTACTTTACTTACTGCCTTTGCCAACTTTCCTGCAAGTGACTGTAGACAGGAGACCATTATCCAATACCCTGTGTCTCAGAGTTAACAGCAGGGGCACGGTAAACATTGGGGGGTGTGGGGGAGATGATGCTTCAATCACGCTTCAGCCTCCCAGAGCATCTTTCACACATCCGTGAAATCAAAGTCGTATGAAAGCAGAACCATTTTTACATGATAAGCAGGGGAGCATATCCTAGCAATGTGTTTCCAAGTCTCCCCGAGACACAGGAGAGCAGAAGGGCAGGAGACACCCACAGCCAAGAGTGCAGAGAGACAATTAACACACAGCAAGAACATTATCACGAGCCTGGGTTTAAAGGAAGATTCCAGATCAGACTGAGATGCTTTGGGCTTTGCTCTTCCCTTTGCTGTCATCAGACTCAAAGTTCCATGAAGACAGAGACCCTGTCGGTCTTGTTCACTGTGTCCCCCAGACCTACAAGAGCACCTGACGCTTAGAAGGCATGCTCAGTCTTGACTCTCTGAAGCCGCTTCAATAAAGCCCGGCTGTGGCAAGTGTGGTCTATACAGCACTGGTGCCTCTTAAGACCTCAGCCACATCTACTGAATCACAAGCTGCATTTTAACAGGGTTTCTGTGCTACATCTTAACTTTTGAGAAGGACCTTTTGAAAGGGCTTGGTCATCCCAAGCTAGTGACCTCAGCTGGTCATAAAAACCAATTAAAGATCAGGCATGGTAGCTCACACCTGTAATCCCAGCACTTTGAGAGGCTGAGGAGGGTGGATCACCTGAGGTCAGAGTTTGAGACCAGCCTAGCCAACATGATGGAACCCTAAATCTACTACTACTACTACTTTCATAGTATCTACTAAAACTACAAAAATTAACCAAGTGTAGTGGTGGGCATCTGTAATTCCAGCTACTCAGGAGGCTGAGGCAGGAGAATCGCTTGCACTTGGGAGGTGGAGGTTGCAATGAGCGGAGATCACATCACTGCACTCCAGCCGGGCAACAGAGCGAGACTCTGTCTCAAAATAAATAAATAAATAAATAAACAAACAAACAAACAAACTAACTAACTAACTAACTAACTAATAAACCTGAGGCCTCCTTGCTTATCTGAAAAACACTTCTTCATCTTTGGAAACCCTGCTCAGGAGTTCCCCTTCTGAGAAACTTCACAGACATCAGCCTTTCACCATCAGGGTTGATTGCTCCATCTGCCAGGAAGCACTCATCCTGCCCTGTGTTCTCCCTTCTGTCACGGTGTTTATAGTGCAACAACACGATCTGCTTTACACACCTGTCTCCCCACCAGATGGGTCAGCCAGACTGATGTCCTTGAAATAAGAAAAAGAATCTTATTTATCTTTGCATTCCAGGTCTGTTCCCACATGGAACCGAGCGTGATCAGTTGTGCGTGCTGGCCTGTGGGCTCTCCCTTTGAGTCCCACATTCTAGAATCTCACACTTCACCAATGAAGGTCTTTCCTCCCTCCCTCCTTCCCTCTCTGTCCCTCTATTTCTCCCTCCCTCCTTTCTTCTCTTCCTTCTTATCTTCCTTCCTTCCGATGGAAAGGTAGAAACTCAAGAAAACATTTCTTTATGTGACCTAGGTACTAAAATTACTTGGTACCATTGCGATGGGATAGAACACATATTTAACATGAAAAAGGAAATTCCCAAGATGATTTATGAAGGCATAACAGGAGAGAATGGCATGGCATTTTCCTGGGCTGCCCAGATTTCCTAGCCATTCCTAGACGCCGAGGATGTGGCTACTCTAACCCAGCAGCCATGTCGCCTCATCCACATGGATCTCTGAGAGTGCAATAACAAAATCTAGGGATTCAAGTCAAACTTGCTGGATGTGGCTGGGCGCAGTGGCTCATGCCTGTAATCCCAACACTTTGGGAGTCCGAGGCAGGTGGATCACCTGAGGTCAGGAGTTCAAGACCAGCCTGGGCAAAATGGTGAAACCTCGTCTCTACTGAAAATACAAAAATTAGCTGGGCGCAGTTGCATGTGCCTGTAATCTCAGTTACTCAGGAGGCTGAGACAGGAGAATTGCTTGAACCGGGAGGCGGAGTTTGCAGTGAGCCGAGATCACACCATTGCACTCCAGCCTGGGTGACAGAGTGACACTCCATCTCAAAACAAACAAACAAACAAAAATTGCTGGACGTGACATTCTTCGGTCCTTAAGTAGATGGGTACATCACCTGCTTAGACTGTGAACTCCTTAAAGACACATGCTCTGCCTTAGACACACGTATGTCTGTGGTGGTTCACATGGTACCCAGCTCAACAAATACTTTGTTAACCATGAAATCCAGAAGACCATCACAAAGGTACCCATCTGCATGCAAAGCAGGTGAAAGCAGGGCTCCAGCTCAAGCCCAGCTCTCTGTGTGTGCCCTCCAGCAAACAACTCCACCTTGTTGAGCTGTGGGTTCCTTGACAGGATGTGACAGCAATCCATGCAGCTGACAGCACTCCCTCATCACTTCCAAGGTCATGTACCACAGACAGCACTAGAAATACAGCCAGAATTTTGAGCATCTTTTTCAATTTGCTGTCTTCTGCCTGACATGCTGGTGAAATTGAAATTGCTGAAAATTGATATGAGGCATTAAAATGTTGTTAACTGAAGTATGAGAATGGTCATGAATAACTATTGTTATTATTTAGTTGGTTTTTTTTTTCACATTCTGTAAACTCAAAAGCCTCTAGGAAAAGTAAAACGGAACAGGTCTCATTAAACACATCATCCAACAATGTAGGGTGGGTTTTTTTTAACCTCTTAGAAATATCCCCCAAATGGCCTTTTCTAATTAATACAATTAATTTGACCACTGCTTTATAGCCCATAGGAACTTAAACCTGGTTATGTTTCAAGATTAGCTGGGGAGCTTGACTCAGCCCTGCGCAGAACACAGTGGGTAAGCCAAGCATGGTCTGAATTTCAGCCTTTATTGCCTTCCCCTGCCAGGTGACTTTGTGCAGTGCACAAACTTCACAACTGTACATGGCAACTCTGTTCTGGAGTCCCCCAACAGGTTCTGATTTGGAGAGTCTTGAGAAAACTTGGAACCATTAATTTTAGCAAGTTTCCCAGGTAAGCCTAGTGCACATTTGAGAACCATATTTTTGAGCATATTTGAGAACCAGTACTTTATTTCATATTTCCCCAGCAATCATGATTACAGTGTATCTCTGTATTTATGTACCAATGCATTATTATAACACTCTAGTAGTTCCTACACATGGAAAGATAAGTGGAAGGTATTATTGGAAAATTTGCTACTGTGTTGTACAAAATGCCTCCAGTCAGTATTGTGGCTGAGGAGTACCGATATGTGTATCATTGGATGCTGATGCTGACATGAACTAACCAGGCTTGTAAAGGAGCTGGCATCAGCATCCCTTCCAAGCCCCAGGCACATATCCCTCTGGGCAGGAACCTTCTTGGCCCCACTCAGCACAATTCTTGCAATGTCCTGCTTTGCAGCTGTCTCTGTGCACCAATGGTCACCTGGAGATAGGTAAGCAAAATGCAGTCTTGTGAGCCTCCCAGCAGAGCAGAAACCATCTCTAATTATAAGAACACAATATGTTCTTCTCTGCCCTCATGCACGTTGACCTTAAAATACAATTCCTTGAAACATTGTAGCCTGCTCTGATAGTGGGAATGCCAGCAGCGGGGTCCTTGTCCTTTAGCTTCTGACTGCTGTGGGCAGCAATGGCTGCTGGGTGAATCATATGCCCAGCAGAACTCACTGGCCAGGCAGCAGGGCTGTGGACCTGGGGGGTCCACAAGGTGTCAGTGGTCAGCAAGGGTGTTACTGAAGTGGGAGTGAGGCCTGAATGAGTTTGGCTGCCTGTATGTTGCCAAAAAGACTGCTCCTCCAAAGTAGATGAATGCCATCCAGCTTATGATGCAAAGAAACATAGGGGTGACTCGTGGCAAGCTCCGGCTTCTTTCCACCACGGGTGTCAAAGGCACAACCACGTCTCACTCATGATCAACCAGAATCATATAAGGAACTTATTATCTATATCAAATTTCATCTAGAAAAGTAGTCTGGAAGTCTGATGTGCATGCACTTACTTTACTGAACGTCCCCTGCTCCACCCCTGGCTGCACCCAGGCCCCTCTCTGTCTCAGTCCCTGACCTCATGAGCCCTGTGATTGTGGCACCTCTCCATCCAGCCCCTGAGTGCTCCCTACTTCTGTCTCTACCAGCAGACATCTTCCAACTGTATATTCCCTTCCTCTAGAGGAGCCCAGAAAGAGTCCCTGGAGAAGTCTGCCAAATGTTTGATGCTCCAGGTGGCCCCTGCTAAACTTTTTCTGCCTACTCTAAGCTCAACGACCTTACCTTAAATGCCACTTTTCACTTTTCTCAGGACAAAAATGATAATAACAAATTAAGACTGTTAACTGCTGTTCTCAAGCAGTTTTTACCAAGAACTGGGAGTGCCTTCCTCACAAAGATAAATTTTACATTATTGTCACATAAGGAACAGAACATGTAATAGCTATTGACATGATTTGGCTTCGTGTCCCCACCCAAATCTCATCCTGCAGCTCCCATAATTCCCATACGTTGTGGGAGGGACCTGGTGGGAGATGACTGATTCATGGGGATGGGTTTCTCCATGCTGGTCTTGTGATGGTGAGTAAGTCTCACGAGATCTGATGGTTTTAAAAAGAGGCATTCCCCTGCACAAGCTCTCTCATTTTTTGCCTGCCACCATTCACCTAAGACGTGACTTGCTTCTTCTTGCCTTCCACCATGATTCTGAGGCTTCCCCAGCCACATGGAACTGTAAGTCCAATCAAAGAAAGTTTTGTAAATTGCTCAGTCTCAGGTATGTCTTTATCAGCAGCATGAAAATGGACTAATACACCTACTGAGTCCAGTAGGAAATCTTCTGTCCTTAAGTGGTACCAGCTTGCAGTTTAATGTTGCTACTAAAGAAGACAGAGAGAGAGAGAGAGAGAGAGAGATCTGTCTTTTAATCCCTAAAACTACACATGAGGTATGATTGCATGTCATTTTTGTCAATTCCTTCAGTCCAAGGACAAGTTATAAAATGTGCCAGAACAGCACTCCTCACCCCTAGATCTTGGTTTCTAATACCATTCTCCAACCAAAGGAACCAGGGATCCAGGGAAAAATGAACGCTTCTAGGCTGGGGCAGGAAATAAACAAGGTGAGCCTGGAGTATCTTGTAATGCCAGAAAGTAAGAAAGTGGAAAAAAAAAAGTTATAGTAATGGTAAATAAAAGAGGAGCCCAGGAGCTCGCTGAAAAAGCCCCTAGTGTCCCAAGCTAGAACAATTCAAACAACAGCATAAGTAAAGCAGTATTGGATTCTAAACCAAAGTATAAGGTATACTATTCATGAATCCACGCCTACAAAAATGATTGAGTAAATAAAATAAATTAGGGAGAGAAGATATTCTCCTGTATAGAAAAATTCCAATTACTGTATAGACACCCCATCCCACAGTAAAGGGAAACCGTAACTCCTGATTCTTCAAGGGTGGGCCACACATAGTGATTTGCTTCAAAGAGTCTGTGACGAAGGAGGCGTAATAAAGCTGCACTGAGATCTATCTACTGGTGCACGTGGGAGCTGTGGAAATGCTGCATGTAGTGCTTATTGGTAGCAGAGACAACCTTCCCTCAGATCAGGTCTGTGGAACGGCCATTATTCTTGGAAACTTAGCCTCGAGTCCTGTTCGCTATGCCTCCTCATGACTCTGTAAACTCCACAATCTTTTGAATAAACTCCTTTTATTTAATTAGCTAAAGCCATTTCCTGTTGCATTTAACTAAAAACATTGATACTTTCATCTAGAAAAAAAGGGAGCACAGAAGGATCGCAAGGCACATGGGAAGTTATAATGAGCTCAGAAATTAATGTAAACGACACATTATTGACTATAAAAATGTGTGTGTGACACATTACTGACTATAAAATGTATGTGTGTGTGTAAAGAGGATAAAATAAAAAGTCTTCGGATGATCATAGGAGTGCGGGGTTTTTCAGTGGTTAGACACATGACAAAATTCTTGCAGAAATTTGAGGAATAGAGACAGTAATCACCATAGAGTTTGCTAGGAAAAACAATGAATAGTTAAAATTTTAATGGTAACCACTAAATCAATGAAAATATAATCATGGCTTCTTCATCAACAGAGGATAGAAGCAGGACAGAGGGGTGGATATAGAAAATTTCATTAATCTAACAAAAGGAAGGAAAGGGTAAAAAGAAAAGACAAAAGATAGTAAATAGAAAATGCACGATACGATGGGGGAAATGAGTCTAAAAATATCATAATCTCAATAAATATAAATGGATTAGACTCACCAGTTAAAAAACAGAGGCTATCAGGTAAGATATTTAAAATCTAGCTAACACTATTTATAAGAAGCACATAAAGAAGCATAAAACTGCATAGAAAAGTTTAAATAAAAAGATCGGAAATGCTATACTTTACAAATTCTGACAAAATTAGGATAACAATTAAAGAACAAATAATATTAGACAAAATAGAATTTAAGATAAATAGCACTAGTAGAGATAAAGAAGGACACTCTATATTAATAAAAAGAACAATCCAACTGGAAGAATCATATTTTGTTCTTAGCAACACTGCCTCAAAATATGCCAAATTTTAAACCATTGAGAAAGATTTCAACACATTCATATTAGAAATTAACATATTAACTATGTGAGACAAAAATAACCAGCAAAAGTAAAATATATATAAAATGTATGTAGAAAATCTCTCAGCACACCAAAATATAGAAGATAGACTCTATTTCGGCCGGGCGCGGGTGGCTCAAGCCTGTAATCCAGCACTGTTGGAGAGGGCGAGACGGGTGGATCACTAGGTCCGCAGAGGATCGGAACGCATCCTGGCTAACACGGTGAAACCCACGTCTTACTACAAGAATACAAAAAACTTAGGCCGGGCGATGTGGCGCGCCGACCATGTAGCTCCCAGCTACTTAGGAGGCTGAGCGCGAGAGAATGGCGTTAAACCCTGAGGAGGAAATTGACAGTGAGGACTGAGCATCCGGCCAACATGCACTCCAGGGGCCTGTCGGAGACAGAGCCAAGCTCCGTCTCAAAAAAAAAAAAAAAAAAAACAAAAAGAAGATAGGACCTTTTCAAGAAAAATTATCATGCTTAAAACACAAAGAAATTGCCAACACATTTCATGGCATCAATAAAATACAGATTGTGTTTGCTAAGCATAATTCAACTACATTAAAAAACAACAATAAAAGATAAGGGGGTAGACAACACTTTCTGCTCTCCAGATATGGAGATACTTAAAAATGCATTTATTAATAACTCACAAATTAAGGAGGAATTCATAATGCAAATTACAGAGTATCTAGAAATGAATAGCATGAAAATGCTCTGGACCTCAAAACATGAAGGCTGTAGCTAAATTAGGGGTTTAGATTATAGCCTTCATGCATTTATTTTAAAAAACTTGTAAACAAATGAGTTCATTCATTTTAAGTTAAAAAAGAAAATTACTAAAGCCTAAAATGTAACAAGAAGGAAATGACAAATACAAAAGCAGATATTAACAAAATGAAAAAGAAAGAAACAATAGAATATCAGCAAAGATCAATTTCTTAATGAGTCTATAAAATAACACTAATCATTAAAATAGGAGAAAAGCGGCACTAACAAGAGACAGGGAATAAAAACGGGGCTATGATGACAACATTGTGAGTTATTTAAAAGCCCTAGGAGGCTGCTATATGCAACTTTATGCCAGACAATTTAAAAGCTTAGTAAAAACAGAAACATTTCGAGGAGAATACAATTAAGATGTAGAGACACATTCCACAGTATCCCAAAGATAATTTAAATTAAAAATTTTAAAACAAAATAAAATAATAAAATTCAGAAAAAACCAAAAAGCAGAGGAGAAGGCTGGTGGTTCCCTGGTGTCTCATCATCTTATAGAGCAGAGCACTGGGGACAGGCCGATGCTTCTGGACCTGCAGAGGGTTCAGGTTCTAGTGAGGGCACCTGCCTCTTCTTATAATACCTTATATGGAGCAGGAGAAAAATCATCAGGTGGGTGTGTAAAAACAGAAAAGGTTTGGGTGCCAGGCTCTTACAGGATACACGGCAGCTGGACAAGAGTTTTGGGGAATGCACTCGTAGCTTGATGGTTTCTTATGCCACCCCAACAGGAAAGGAACTCCTACCGCCAGGGAGATTGACTTCAAGCACAGACCCTCCCACTGAGAAGGGAGAACGTCAGTCAGTCTGTTGTCGGGCAACCTACACTTTGGAAACAATTCTGCTTGTTTCTCTTCAGGTCACCAACTCTGATTCACAAAGAAATAGGAATTCTCATTAAAATGACACACACTGAAAACAATAAATTAACTTGTAGTCAAAAGATTCCTGCTTAAAGAGACACACACACAGTAGGACTGGATGGGTTTATGGTGCATTTTGCCATCCCTTCAAAAAATAACGACCTCAAATAACTGTTTACGTGATTGAAAAGGGAAAGAAAGCCTCCAAAATTCATTTGAAAAATCTAGCAAATATGCTTTTCACCAAACTGAACTAGAAGTGTATAAGAAAAGGAGAAGATAGACCTGTCATTGCATCCATAGATACAATAATCTTAGACAAAATGTTGGCAAATCAAACTCAATGTTATATTTTAAAATAATGCATGTTTATTCTTGGAATGTATAATTTTCAAAAGCAGAAAAATTGTTATTATAATATTCCATATTAAGAGAATAATGAGAAGAAAACAAAGGAAAATCTCAAAGATGTACCTAGGTCAGTCACAAAAGTCAATACCAATTTATGATTTGAAAACTCTCATGAAATTGGGAAAAAGAAGAAATTTGAAAAGCCTACAGCACACCCTAATCCTAATGGTTAGTGTTTAGAAGCATTAGCACCAAAGTCAAGAACAAGGGATGGATGTCCTGTCATCATGTTGAAACCACCTCTGCAAAATTATGATTGACACAGCGAAAGAGATCTCACATAACCGAATCCATCTTGCTTCTAACCTCCCAGCTGTCCTTGTTCATTCCTGGATGTAGGTTGAACTAACTTTGGGAGAAACTTAGTTTACACTTTATCATTTAAACAAAGATGGTAACAGCCCTTTCCCAAAGCAGACCTTCTTGCCTGGGGACTAGACTGCCTTTGTAGGACTAACATTAGCCACAGATTAGAAATTATGGTTCAGGAGTCATGCAGCTGGAGGTTACAAGATTCTGACCCTCCCTAAACTGCTCTTAAGATCAGTGCTTGACTCCTCAGCAAATGTAAAAGAACAGAAATTATAACAAACTGTCTCTCAGACCACAGTGCAATCAAACTAGAACTCAGAACTAAGAAACTCAATCAAAACCGCTCAACTACATGGAAACTGAACAACCTGCTCCTGAATGACTACTGGGTACATAACAAAATGAAGGCAGAAATAAAGATGTTCTTTGAAACCAATGAGAACAAAGATACAACATACCAGAATCTCTGGGACACATTTAAAGCAGTGTGTAGAGGGAAATTTATAGCACTAAATGCCCACAAGAGAAAGCAAG
>NW_016809768.1:3361963-3401941 GCF_001698545.2 Rhinopithecus bieti | reverse complement strand
GAATTGATGGGTGCTGACGAGTTGATGGGTGCAGCACACCAACATGGCACAAGTATACATATGTAACAAACCTGCACGTTATGCACATGTACCCTAGAACTTAAAGTATAAAAAAAAAAAAAAGATCGGTGCTTGAGATATTTTGCAGACCCTGCACTTGATGGATCAGCTGCTCCCACCCAGATCAATCAACTGGCTCATATGATCCTGTGGTCCCCCCACCCAGGAAATGACTGAGCGCAAGAAGACAGTTCCGACTTCCTATGATTTCATCTCTGACCAATCAGCACTCTTGGCTCATTGGCTTCCTCCCATCCACCAAGCCATCCTTAAAAACTCTGCGGGTTTAAAAACTCAATGCAGCACGAATTGCTGTGGTTTTTAAATTTCTAATCTGTAGTTTTAAAACCCTGAATGTTTAGGGAGATTGATTTGAGTAATAACAAAACTCCGGTCTCCCGCACAGCCGGCTCTGCGTAAATTACTCTTTCTCTATTGCAATTCCCCTGCCTTGATGAATTGGTTCTGTCTAGGCAGAGGGCAAGGTGAACCCCTTGGGCAGTTACAATGTTCACCAAAAATGTTCTCTAGTCACTAGCTAAATAAGAAAAGAAAAAGAAATAATATGTATATGAATTAGAAGGAAGAGATTATACCATTTTTATTTGCAGACACATGATTGTTTTTGTAATACAAAATACTTAACAGAACGTCCAGACAAGCCATGAAAACTAATACAAGAGAAAACTAATACAAGGTGCCTGTAATCCCAGCACTTTGGGAGGCTGGAGCAAGAGGATGGCTTGATCCTGGGAGGTGGAGGCTGCAGTGAGTCATGATTGCACCACTGTATTCCAGCCTGGGTAACAGAGTGAGACACTGTCCCCTCCCCCAAAAAAAAATAGTTTGGCAAAGTTGCTGGATAAAAAATCAACATTTAAAAAACAATAGCATTCCTCAGTAAATATCAGTAAATAAAGGTAGAACATGCAATAGGAAGCCTCTGGACTTCTGGTCATGGGGAGGAAGTGGTCCAGGATCACCCTCCTGCAGTAGACAACTAGAGAACTGAACACACAAAGAGCACAGCTGTCAATGAACAACACACAGCACAGGAGAAAGGGCAGGAAGTGAGACGAGCCCTCTCCTGGCCTGAGCTTTCTGCCTGGAGAAGTCCCTGGACTGTGGCTTATGGAGGGGATCCGCACAGAATCTAACATTCCTGCTGCATTGACGATACACACAACTGGAGTTCAGAGACTACAAAGACACTAGAATCCGTGGGCCAGAGAACCCGAGAGAAAGAGGCTATGTACTCTTAAAGGAACTCAGAAATCTGCATGGGGTCCCTTGAGTCTTTGGTTGAAAATCAAACTGCACATATATAGAATGAATCTCCCAAGGCTGGACAAGAACAATTTCTGAATAAAGAATAATTTACAAGGTGTGACGAGAAAATTCCCTGAGCTTATTGCCTAGGACCTTTCAAGTTTCCTCTAGCCAGAGTGGAGAGACTGTTGAACTCACAGGGCTTTCAACAGAGACTCTGGCTAGGCTGTGCCTTTTAAAATGGAGCTTAGTTAGCCCTGCAATGAAGGTGTCTTTAGACTCTTCCCAATGCAGCTTAGAAACAAGCCATGGATGGATCGCTAATCCACTAAAAAAACTGATGGCCAGAAATTGTCCAATCTTCTATTAAGGAATACAAGAAAATCCAGCACTCAATAGCATCCGGGAGGAAAGTGTCTATACCCTAGAGAAGCTGCTGGGCCCAGCTGGCAGTAGCAGCAGAAGTGAGGAGGACCCACACAGAAATGGATTCAAGGGCTTTTGATCAAGGGGGATGGAATGTAAGGTTGGATAAGGAAAAGTTAGTTGATTTGGCAGCATTCTCCATAAATACAGGATGCAATACCTTGGCAAAGACTTTGAGTGATGGCATAAATGTGAGATCTGGAAGGCTTTTGGGAGCATAAAAACACAGTGGGCTACACTAAGTCAGATAGAAATGTCAGAATTCCTGTGGCAGGTGGTAGAAGAGAGAAGTGGGTATGCTAAAGGGTATATAGCACCTAAATCCAGAAAACCCACCAGAGTAGTGTGTACCCAGAGAGGCACCCAGAGAGTATGCAATTCAGCAAGGCTGCAAGAAATGTGCTGGTATGAGGGGCACCAAGGACGCTAAGAGCAGAGGTAATTCTCCTCTGTATGCAAAGGCTGGTGTTAGGAGATGCTGTTAGGGACTGGGCTCACCCATAGCAATGGGAATGACAGGATCCCAAAACAATAGTGGGAAGGTGGCAACACCTCGTCATCAGAAGGCAGGTGGATTAAATTATCATGAGTGTGTTGGAGGGTAGCCAGAGGGGCCTGGCTGGCTGAAAGTTATTGAGATGTTTATTTGAACGTGGCTTCCCAAGGGGAAGATTAGTAGGCAGCCAACAAGGGTAATATCAACCTATACAATCAGAAGAATCAAGAATGATGACCAGGAGTCTGAGGGAATTGATCTTTGGAAAGTAATATCCTTTACCCAGTACCCAGTTTTAGGACTCATGGGAAGGTCAGTCCCTGAAGAAAGGACCCTGCAACATCATGACGAATGTTCATGAAAACGAGTCCTCAGTCTTTCCCTACAAGGACATATGGTTGTTTACCTTGGTCACTGCACAGTGTGGAAAGGGGAATACAAAACATATCAGGTACTGTTAGAGACAGCATCCTGATTGACAGTGATACCAGCATCCTGGTACCCTCTCAGGGGGCCACGTATTAAGTGGAGTCCTAGCCCTGGTTTAGCTCATGTTACATCCACTGGAACTACAAATTCCTGCAGTGGTCATTAGCACAATTCCCACATTGGTTTCTTGGCCTAGGGATAAGAGCTATTATAGTGAGAAAAAACAAATAGAAACCTCTGAAACTGGCCTCCCTTCCCCCACCCACACACCAGCCAACATAGTTCATCAAAACCAGTATCACATCCTCAAGAGAATGGTAGAAACTAGTGCCATTCTTAAAGAAAAAGTGCAAGGGGGCGCTTCTCATTATGCCTCCTTGTAATTCACTAGTCTGGCTCCTACAAAAACAGACTAATCCTAGAGGTCAACAGTGACAAGAAACTCAACCACATCGTAGCCCAGTGGCAGTTGCTGTGCCTGGTGCAGTATCTTTACTAGAGCAGATTGACATAGCCTTGGGCACATGGTGTGTGGTTATTGATCTACTAAATACATTCTTTTATCCTTATCAGAAAATCAGATCAGAAATGTTTTTCAGTCACTTGGAATGAACAAGAATGTATATTTCCATGCTTGAATAAGGGCTGTGTCAACTATTCTACTCTCTCCTTAATGTAATCTAAGAGACACAGGCCTACTAGACACCTTTCAGAACATTCTATTGGGCTACATTATGAATAAAGTCATGGTAATTTGACTGGATAAGAAAGAAGTAGGTCAGGTGCAGTGGTGGCTCACGCCTGTAACCCCAAAACTTTGGGAGGCTGAGGCAGGTGGATTACCTGAGGTCAGGAGTTCAACACCAACCTGGCCAACATGGCAAAACCCCATCTCTGCTAAAACTACAAAAAATGAGATGAGCATGGTGGCAGGCACCTGTCATCCCAGCTACTAGGAAGCTGAGGCAGGAGAATTGCTTGAACCCAGGAGGCAGAAGTTGCAGTGAGCCAAGATGATACCATTGCACTCTAGCCTGGGCAACAAGAGTGAAACTCCGTCTCCAGGAAAAAAAAAAAAAAAGTGGCTAGGACATTGGAGACTTTGGCAAGACTTTCATTCCAGAGGGTGGGAAAGTAACCCTATAAAGATTCAGGGACCTGTTACATGGGTCACCTTTGTAGGTGACCATTGGTGTGGGGTATTCTAGAACTTTCACTCCAGATTAATGTACAGCTTAATATACATTATCCTCCCAAATACAAAGAAGGAAATATAACACCTGGAATTTGGGCACTATTGACATAGTATTTCTCAGCACATATACCTACATACCGGCCAACATGAAAATCTTCCATCTTCCCCTAGACCAAAAAGAAAAAAAAGGAATGATATAATTTATTAAAAGGCACCAAAATTCCACTAAGGGAACATCAAAAGATAGACACATTTGATTACATTTAAATGAAGACCTCTGCACAAAGCAAATAAAGTGGAAAGACAAGCCAGGCTCAGAAAAGACATTTGCAAAAAATAAAATCAAGTAAAAAGTTTCAATAAATCAACAAGAAGAGAAAAACAACATAATAGAAAAAGTGCAGGCCGGGCGTGGTGGCTCATGCCTGTAATCCCAGCAATTTGGGAGGCCCAGGCGGGTGGATCACCTGAGGTCAGGAGTTCGAGACCAGCGTGGGCAACCTGGTGAAATCCCGGCTCTACTAAAAATACAAAATTAGCCGGGCATGGTGACAAGTGCCTGCAATCCCAGTTACTCAGGAGGCTGAGGCAGGGATGCGGAGGTTGCAGTGAGCCAAGATCGCATCACTGTACTACAGGCTGGGTGACAGAGCGAGACTCTGTCTTAAAAAAAAAAAAAAAAAAAAAAATTGCAAAGAACATGAATAGGCAGTTCCCAGAATAAAAAACTTAAATGAAGAAAACTTTTATTGGCAAAAATTAACTAGATTGATATAATGCATGTGTGCAAATCTATAGCAACACAAACCACAAACTCTACTTTAAAAAGTGAGATAGCACTATCAAGGAAAATGAACAATCACTCACTGGGTCCTAAAATTCCATTTCTGGAACTGCAGCCAAGAGGACTTTTCACATATGCGGATGGATAAGGACAAGAAGATCACCGAAGCTATGCTTGTGATGACAAATAAGACCTACCTCCATCCATCAGAAAACGTATATGTAATTGTCATATAGTCATATAATGTAGTTACTACACAGTTGCAAAATCAAAATAAATGAGACTGAGGTACACCTATCATCATGAAGAAATATAACTTGATCAGAAAAAGCAAACTGCAGAAGGATATGCAATATCCAATAGAGATAATGAGGATGATAGTGGCAGTAGAGCAGTGGTTATGTCTGTGTTTGCTCATGAAATTTTTGCGACAATCCTGTGAGATAAGCACTTCAATTATTTCCATTTTAGAGATGAGGAAATTGAAGCATGTTGAGGTTAAATAATGTGTCGGAGAGTTACAGAGCTAGGAAATGACATAGCCAACACATCCTATGAGCGTGAGTATATGATACTCACACAAAAGTATAGAATTAGTGAGTCAAGGGGTATACATAGTTTCCATTTTAAATGATGTTTCTAGATGACATTTTTAAGAGGCTGCAGTATTTCACACTCATACCAGCAAGAAGGGAAGAGTATCTTTCCCTTCACTCTGTGTAATACTGACTTTTATCATCGATAGGTAAAAAATAGACTTCCGGGTTTAATTTGAAAATTTCAATTATAAGGAAGCTGTTTACAGAGTGTTTGGATTTCCTCTTTATATCGCCTGCTCATATTCATTGAGCATTTTGCATTGGATTGTGTTTGTTTTGTCCCTCAATGTATAGCAGACTTCTTTATATTAGTAAGATGAATCCTGTGTCTATCATATCTTGCAAATTGTTCTCTTAGTCTATAGTCTGATTGTTTACTTCCTTAATAGTTATTCTTGCCATATATACATTTTTCTTTTCTTTTCTTTTCTTTTCTTTTTTTTTGAGATGGAGTCTAGCTCTGTCGCCCAGGCTAGAGTGTGCGGCATGATCTCAGCTCACTACAACTTCTGCCTCCGGAATCAAATGATTCTCTTGCCTCAGCTCCCAAGTAGTTGGGACTACAGGCATACACCACCATGCCTAGCTAATTTTTGTATTTTTAGTAGAACTGGGGTTTTACCATGTTGGCCAGGCTGGTCTTGAACTCTTGACCTCAGGTGATCCACCCGCCTTGGCTTCCCAAAGTACTGGGATTACAGGCACGAGTAACCACGCCCAGCCGATCTATACATTTTTCACTTCCTATGCAGACCATTTTAATCTGGCTTCCACCTTAATTATTTCACTCAAATCACTGCATTCAAGGTTCCCAACAACCTCCACATTACTGAATTTAGTGTAGCATTTTCTGTCCTCATCATTCTCAACCCAGTTATAAATCCTCCATTTAGCCTCTCCAAATCTTAGTTTTTTCATTTGTAAACATGAGACACCACCATCAGATTTGCAAGTTTGTTGTAAAAATTAGGAAATGCTTATGCACAGCTTGTAGCACAGTGACCACTGTTATTACTGGTCGAAGGCCTGATCTCCCACTTTCTGCCTCAGCACCCTCGAAAATTGCTGCTAATCAGAGGAAAAAGCAAGAAGCAGGAGTGAGCAATAATGCAGGCCTGGTGTGCCCTGGGGGCTGTGCTATTCACACCTCACCAGCTGCCCAGGCTTCCAACCCGTGGCTTCCAAATGTAAAGAGCAATCTTAACAATCATGAAAATCATGACATTTATTGAGAGCTTACTATATCCCAAACACCTTTGCTGGGTGCCTTCTCATAAAGGATGCAATACACACAGAGCACGTCACCTGTCTGGCCTGTAGGAAGTGTACTGTGTCATCTCACTCTCATCTGCACTGCTGCCATCATTTTAGAAGCTGCATCTTATTAGGCAAACCCAGCAGAGCGCTCCTCCACCTCCAGGCAAATGAGGGGACCACGTGTGCCTCCTCTCTTCCATCAAGGGGTTTGGAAGAGCCTCCTTCACTCCAGGAAGAGTCAGCAGGGACCATATGGAACCTCACAGAAAGTTCTCCCCATAGGAGAAGGCTTTTCTGCCAAGCCTTAGCTAAAGACTAGAGGCTAGCAGGCAGAACACTGTCCAGGAAGCCTTTTGCATTTGCCCTCCCCACCCCTGGGTTGGCCTAACATTGAAAAGTCATAGCATTTCACCTGGAAACTGGAATTTTCCACTTCTGTGGACAAGTCAGACAAGGAGCCCTGACCGTCCTTCCAGCCAGCCAGTGCTTCTACTCATTGCAGATGCCTGCCTGGCCCTAAAGGCATTTGGGTTACGACCTCTGACCCTGAGGCAGGAGAACAGGACCTGGAAGCAGGGAACATAAGGCTGACCCACGCTTACATCCTAGGCTGGGCGTGGTGGCTCATGCCTGTAATCCCAGCAGTTTGGGAGGCCAAGGTGGGTGGATCACCTGAGGTCAGAATTTCGAGACCAGCCTGGCCAACATGGTGAAACACCATCTCTACAAAAATACAAAAATTAGCCAGACATGATGGCAGGTGCCTGTAATCCCAGGCAGGAGAATCATTTGAACCCAGGAGGTGGAGGTTGCAGTGAGCTGAGATTGTGCCATTGCACTCCAGCCTGGGAGACAGAGTGAGACTCCATCTCAAAAAAATAAAATAAAATAAAATAAAATAAATAAATGAAAGCACTTCAGCAATGACAGGAATGTGAATGGCTTTGAAATTTCACTTCATCCTCTCTATTTACATAGACCACACACACCAAGGAGCATCTTCTCCATTTATAACAGGGCGCATTCTGAGTAAATAACTCTGTAACTTCACTTCATTCTTTTCATTTACATAGAACATACACCAAGTAACCAATGGGAAACCTCTAGAGTATTGAAACCCCAGAAAATTCTGTAACCACAGCTCTTGAGGCCATCTTCTCAGGCCCGCTCCCACACTGTGGAGTGTACTTTCGTTCTCAGTAAATCCCTGCGTTTGCTTTCCTTGCTTTGTTTATGCGTTTTGTCCAATTCTTTGTTTGAGATGCCAAGAACCTCAGACACCTTCTACCGGTAACAACCCCAGTTCCCTGCCCTTATAAAAGAGGTCTCCATATAACAGACATACTCTACGAAACAGAGGGATTGTTTTTAGAAAACACCCGCTCAGTATTATCTGTGTGACTCAAGAAGACATAGCTCTTGTTTAATTCTCCAGGGTAAGATAAGGATAGCACAGTCCTAAGAACAAGTTCATAGATAAAAAGAACAGACGCAGATATTAAATACACACCAGAAGAGAAAAACCAGGCTCATTGTTGAAGGAAATCAACTCAGTAAAGCTGAAGATGAACTTGAGTGACCTTATACGATAACAGAGGAAATGAATAAAAAGATTAAAAGATAAGAAAAGTAAGATAATAGAAGCAGAGGACTAACCAAGGAGATCCAATCCACGAATAAAAGCCGCTCCTGACAAAGCACACCCTGGAAATTAGAATGAAGCAACAATAAAAGTTATTAGAGAAAACTTTTCTGACCTGGAAATAGACTTGCCTGCCAGGGCAGGAGCCCACAGTCCCTAGGCTCCATTAATGAAGAGAGATGGGCATGAAGACAATGCTGGCAATTCTTTATAATTTGAAAATTAACAAAAGAATGCCTTTGAGCCGGGCGTGGTGGCTCAAGCCTATAATCCCAGCACTTTGGGAGGCCGAGACGGGCGGATCACAAGGTCAGGAGATCGAGACCATCCTGGCTAACACGGTGAAACCCCGTCTCTACTAAAAAATACAAAAAACTAGCCGGGCGAGGTGGCGGGCACCTATAGTCCCAGCTACTCGGGAGGCTGAGGCAGGAGAATGGCGTGAACCTAAAAGGCGGAGCTTGTAGTGAGCTGAGATCCGGCCACTGCACTCCAGTTTGGGCGACAGAGCGAGACTCCGTCTCAAAAAAAAAAAAAAAAAAGAATGCCTTTGAATTTACCCTTGAGGAAATGAATGTCAGGTAGATTGGACTAAAATTTCTCCCCTGCTACATTAAACACCAGGAGATAACAGAAAAACATTGGTAGAGCTGAAGCTAAAAGTGCCTGGGCCGGGAGTCACAGGTCCTGAGTAGACACAGCATGGGGCTCATTGTTCAGCTTCTCCGGGGTAGGCAGAAGGGCCAGTTCATTAGCGTGCCACTAAATGTGGCGACTTACACAGGAAACACCTCCTGATGACCTATACCCTGGATGTAGTTCTAAGAGGGAGCCTCAGAAGCCCGGATTGAGGATGACAGATGGACTGACCTCCCCTTTGACTGATGCTGGGATCTGATGGCACCTGTCCACAAGGTCAGCACAGTCCTTGGGACTGGTAATGAAAGTTGCAAAACCTGTGTCACAGGGAGCACAAAGCTAGTTTCCACTGACGTCACTGGGTAAGCACGCTGATGTGCCAGAATGAACTGGACACTTGGTGGGTAGAGTTTCATCTGGGCACACCACACAGGCACCTGGGAGTGCCAACTACTATGATATGGTTTGGCCGAGTCTGCACCCAAAGCTAATCTTGAACTGTAGTCCCCATAATGTCCACGTGTTGTGGGAGGAAGCCGGTGGGAGGTAATTGAATCAGCATGGTTACCTCTATGTTGTTCTCAGAATAGTGAGTGAGTTCTCATGAGATCTGATGGTTTTATAAGGGGCTTTCCCCGCTTTTCCTTGCACTTCTCCTTGCTGCTGCCATATAAAGAAGGAACGTATTTTCTTCCCCTTTGCCATGATTGTAAGCTTCCTGAGTCCTCCCCAGCCATTCTGAACTGTGAGTCCATTAAACCTCTTTCCTTTATAAATCATCCAGTCTTGGGTATGTCTCTATTAGCAGCATGAGAATAGACTAACATACCCTGCAAATTCTGAAAGAGCAGACTAGATGGAGAGCAACATCACCAACTCCCAGCCCCTGCAGACTTGATGCTCTGTGGCTTCCTGAGTTTCCTCCAGGATGTGAGCACTCACTTCCATCCTGGGGCCCCTGCATCCTTGGGCCTGTGCTCTAGAGGAGCCAGAAGACTGTAGCTCACTTGCTGGGTTTCCCTCTGTGTGTTCCACAACATGGATGTTCTTACCTTCCACCTGATCCTCTTAAGACTCAAAGAACAGGTCATTTGCTTGGCTTGTGACTGGAGGGCACTGAGGCACTTTGGGCTTGTCCATGAGGCAAAATTTCAACAATCAGCTCCTGAGTTTGGGCCATCACCAATGTCTCCACTAGCTGAGCATGAGCCTGTGGGGTCCACCCTGGCCTTATGCTCTATGTTGCCTGATTGCAACGCCAATGTCTTCAAAATTCCCTCTCATGGGAGCACCACCTGCCTGTCTTGCTATTTGTATGTGACTGTGTTTCAAACTCCATCCTGTGTTGATATGTTTCTTATTTATTTATTTATTTATTTATTTTGAGATGGAGTCTCGCTGTGTCACCCAGGCTGGAGTGCAGTGGTGCGATCTCGGCTCACTGCAAGCTCTGCCTCCCGGGTTCACGCCATTCTCCCGCCTCAGCCTCCTAGTAGCTGGGACTACAGGCGCCCGCCACCACGCCCGGCTAGTTTTTTTTTTGTATTTTTAGTAGAGATGGGGTTTCACAGTGTTAGCCAGGATGGTCTCGATCTCCTGACCTTGTGATCCACCCGCCTCGGCCTCCCAAAGTGCTGGGATTACAGGCTTGAGCCACCGCGCCCGGCCATGTTTCTAATTTAAAATGTTTCACTTTCAAGGTTTATTTTGGAGGTAGAAAAAGCAATTGTGCATTGAATATAATTAAGCAATGGCATATTGATTTACCCACTACTATAAATATGCCTTCAATTCTCACTTACCATGTTAGTTCCTAATGAGTTTACCCTTAAGCAAGTATTTATTGACATCTTGATAGCAACTATTTCAAGGTACCCAGAGGCCCATCCAAGTATGTGCCAAACTGAGCTTGTTATTCATAATGCAGCTATCACCTGGGTGCTGTGTTGCTTGCTATCTTTATGAAACAAATAGGAAAAGGATTGGAATTCAAGAAAAAAACCAGGTTCTGTTTTCCATGTATCATAAATGAAACAGTGCTTCTAACAAAACCGGTCTATTCTGACAGTTAACACTCATGTCCCACAGGCTGTATGTCATTTAATAAGTAAATAAACTGCTGTTCTTTGTATGAGGCCAAAATAATGGTGAGAAACACAGTTATATCCCCAGAAATAAGGCAAGGAAATGTTAATTACAAAGCAGTTTACATGGCAACAGCTTGATAAATGATGCTGAGAAAAATGACCTTCTTGCTCATTCCTCTTTGTCTCTGCTAAAGAACAGAGACTTAGAGATTTGAAAAGGCAACCTGATGTCTCATTTTTGGTGTCAGGTTGCCCTTTATAAGTTTCTCCTTATAGACCATCGTGTTGGTGGTGGGAACAGCACATTGGATGGAGACAAGAAAAGAGGACACCTAGAGGAAGAGCTATTCCGAGTCCCTTCCTGCCTGCTTCTTCCCCGTGCCACCCTCTCCTGGGGTGCCCTCTTCCAGGGATGGCAAAGTCAGGACTCCTCCATTCCCGTGGTGCTTTAATACTTGGAGGGCTGAGTCAATAGGGGGCGTGGCAGCCCTACATGGACCAAGTGTGGCATGTCAGCTCTAGGACTGGGGCGTGGTCACTGGGGTACCCCAAGGTTATCATTGCCTGTCCTGAAGCTTCCGTGGAACAAGGAGGCTCTCAGGAATCCTCCGCTCTTCTTACTGGAAGCTCTGAGAGGGTGTCTGCTGCCACTTGCCCTCCTTTGGAGTTTGTATTTCCATGTGTCTGAGCTACTTGCTGCTCGGGAGCCCACATCCTCTCCTCTGAGGCCACAGGTTTTAGATGAGGCGACTCTGTCCCAGACTCCAGGACTGGAAGGTGGTACCTAGAGGAAGCCAATCGGCACCATCCACCCCGGCATCAGTGATTGGCTCAGAGGTGGACATGTGACCAGAACAGGCTCATCAGGATCAATGATATTTGATTCCTGAGTCTGTTTGATTAACTGGGCAGAGGACTGCCTCTCCAATGGATATATGGCCTGAGGTTTGAGCAGCCATCTTTCAATATCTTTTCTAAATCTCTAATATTGATAACTTCTACTTCTCTTTTGTTCTAATCAGTACGGCCAATGTACTGACTATTTCAAAGAACAAGCTTTTGGTTTCATTGATTTTCTCTGTCATATTCCTCTTCTCCATTTCATTGATTTCTGCTGTTCATGCTATGATTTCTTTTTTTCCGCTTGCTTTGGGTTTAATTGGCTCTTACTTCTCTAGTTTCTTAAAGTGTAAGCTTAAATCATTCGTAAGAGACCTTTCTTCTTTCCTAATATGGGCATTTAATGCTATAGATTTCCCCTCTAAGCACGATTTTAGCTGCGTTGTACAAATTTTAATGTGGATTTCATTTTCATTCAAAGTATTCTCTAATTTTTCTCATGACTGCCTCTTTGATCCATGGATTATTTAGAAGTGTATTGTTTCATTTCCACGGCTTAGTTGGTTTTCCAGCTATAGGTCTGTGTTTGATTTCTAGTTTGTTTCTGTTAAGGTCTGTGACTCATGCATGGGAGGAGGTCCCAGGTGTGCCTCATGCCCTTATCTCTGAGGCCACTGTTCCTCACAGAAAAAAATTAAAGTGTGCAATTCAGTGGCACCTAATACCTTCACAGTGAGTGCAACCATGACCTCTGTCTAGTTCCAAACATTTTCATCATCCCCCAAGGACCAAAGGAGACCCTGTAACTCAGCAAGGAGGCACTCTCCACTCCCCTTTACCCGGCCTCTGGCAAACAGTAATCTGCTTTCTGTTCCTAGGGATTTGTCAATTCTGAGTATTTCATATAAATAGAATTATGGAATATGTGACCTTAGGGTCTGGATTATTCCTCAGAGTTCGGGTTAGTTTGCTGGGTCTGCAACCTCAGCTTTCTGATAGGGTTGAAAACAGTGGTGCTTCTTGCAGATGACCTGGCGTGTTGTTACTGCAGTTGTTAGAATGCCCTTTCCATCTTTCTGCGTCCTAAGCAGAAGCTGGAAGGCCAACAAATTCCCTCTTGCAATTTTCCCCAGATCCACATCTTCTTCCTGAGTTGTCAGATTTGCTGTTGTTATGTAAAACAATTTCTTAATTAAGTCTTCAGCTGTTTGGTGTTTTGTTGTTGTGAGGGAAAAGTTACATGCTCTTATATAGAGGGTATTTCTCTATTTTTGAAAAATCACAGTCAAAGAAGTGTCTGATAGGTTGTGCTACATACCTGAAGGTGTGTAAAGGTCAACTTAATGGATTCCACATAGATTTTAGTGTCCAAACATGTTTCTTTTCAGAAACCATGTTGGCGTCACCTTATCACATAATGAAAAATGTAAAACTCATCATAGTTTTTCTATTTCCTTGGCCTTCAAGATGCTAAATTAACTTTCAATTGGATTAACTGATTGTATGTTTCTGGAGTATTTATATCTCTTTACCATCCAAAAAAATTTCTGATTTTAATGTTTATGTTTTAAAACATAGTTATGAAACAAAATGTGTGTAGTATGATATCAAATATTTGCATTTAAATATCTATATAGGTAAATTACAAAAAAATTTAATAAAATTATATAAAGTTGTCATGGACATAATTCTATATCAATACATGAAAAACTAACACTTTTGTAAATTTCCTCAAGAAATATGTGGTAGATTACTCTCTCTATATATATACACACACACACACACACATACTGTGTGTATATATATGTGTGTGTGTGTAAATATATATACTATGCGTATATATATGTGTGTATATATACTGTGTGTGTATATATGTGTGTGTGTGTGTATATATATACTGTGTAATCAGTAATGTGTTATTGGACATGCATATCTATTTTACTGTGTGCATATATGTGTGTGTGTGTGTGTGTGTGTGTGCATACACACAGTAAAATAGATATGCATGTCCAATACATGCACAGGAGGGCAATTAAAATATCAACTATTTATGAAAACAATCTGTAAGGAAGTATGAAAATGAGGAAAGAATACTAAAGGGTTATTTCCTTTATTATTGTTTAAACTTCTGTATTGTTTGAACTAGCAATCACACATTATTGATATGGACAGGAGACAGGGAAATACTGAGTAGAAGAGGGTGGTTCCCTAGCAAAGGCCCCACTGTCAATTTGTGGTCCTAAATAGGAATAGGCATTTCTGTTTTCACACCCAAAAAGTTGCCTTTTGGCCTGCAACGGCCCCCGTACTGTATCCATATAAACCCTGAGCCCCAGGCTCCAAGAGCAGATGAGGATACAAGAAAACAAGCAGATGAATGGCAGAATGGCATGGCAGAGAAAGAGACAAGAGAAGCAACATCTGAATGCTGAGAGGAGTTCAGCCGGGGGCGGTCAGAGAGGAGTTGGGCTGCTGGGTGGCCAAACTCCAGGGGAAGATCACCTTCCCACTCCATCTCCCTTCCAGCTCCCCATTCATCCCAGTGAGAGCCACCTCCACCACTCAATAAAACCCTGCATTCATCCTTCAAGTCCATGTGTGACCTGATTCTTCCAGGACACTGGACAAGAGCTCAGGGTACAGAAAGCTGTCACACTGGTCCTCTGCCCTTGCAGAAAGCTAGAGGGGGCACTGAGCTGGTTAACCCTTAAGCTGTCTGTGGACCACAGAACTAAAAGAGCATTGTAACACTGGGTTGCAGGCACCCACCCTTAGACACTACCACAGGGCTGGAGCCGAAAGTGCTTGCCCCAGCTCCTGCACCTGCCTGTCTGTGTGATACCCCTCCCATCAGGGGTTTGAGCAGCAGCAGCAACTGAACAGGTGAGCCACACCCCTTTCACACATCCTGCAAGGGGGAAAGGGAACTCTTCTGTTTTGTCATTTTTATTATTATGAAAGAAAGAAAATATGCTATAAAGAGTAAATGAAATAATATACATATACAGCAAATGCAACCAAACACATAGCTAGCTTGAAGTGCTCAGAATCATGACACTGAATCAAACAGCAGGCACTAAAAATCCTCATCCTATGCTCTTGCAGAATGCTTTTTCCGAAGGAGGCTTTCTGTCACCTAAAGACATCTGAGATTCACAAAATAATGTCTTGTCGCAGTACTGAGGCAGAGGCCCGCTGTAGATGCTGCTAGAGGAGGCTGTCATGATTAAGCCTTGAGACGCTTTCCAGTTCTAAGGTTCTATGACTCAATTCCCTCTCTGCTAACAATTTCAGACTTACTCTTGGGAACCCACACATAATAGATCAATGTCAAAACAAAATTAAACACACGAGGCCTCTTGTAAACAATGTTTCTGCATAAAATGAGCCCGGATTTCAATTACATGACATAAATTCTTTTAAAGCTGTCTTCTAAGGGAAGAAGTTATGGTGCATATTGTTAAAGATGGACAATATTTTCAAAGGCAGGCCAAAGAGATATAAATTCCTTTTGTTAGTTAAAATCATGGTCATCTGAACTATGCCCATATTTATAAGCATTCACCATAAATCTTCCCTTGAACGACTTATCTTAGTTTGTGTTAACTCTGGAGTCCTCTTTCACGATGTCCTTTTCAAAACACTCTTCAGTTCTGTTAGGTGTGCGTGTTTCAATAGTTGAGAAACAGGCACACAAAAACCAATGCAGCTTTTTTTTCACTCTGGAGCAGATCGTTACTGTCCAAAAGCACAGTTCAACCTTCATTATTAAAGGAGGTATTTTTGGTTTTGAATTATTATTTGTATCCATATATAATACAAATGTAGAAATCATGTATAATTCAGAGCTGCCTAACTGCCAGGTTTCAAGAGTTGCAGAGGATAAGATGAGGATGTAGAATTTGAAAGTCAACCCAAACATCTTAAAGTGAAATTGCATGATGTGGGAAAAGCAGGCTCAACAAAACAATTTTTCATGACTGCTGTAGTGCAGACTCGAAGAAACTTACAGGACATTTGCAGGAGTGTGGATAACAATAAACCAAGCGCACCTGTGATTGTTTACACGGACTGTGAAGTCAAGGTTACCCCACAGTCGGTACTGTCTTATCTAGAATGGTTGCTTTCCAATTGTCTAAGAATTTAGGAGACTCATAATGCTCTGCTTAGTAAGTTTCTATAATGTAACCTCCCTAAGGCAATAGATGTACTTTGTAGTTAAAAAATAAATAAATAATAATTAAAAAAAGAAAAAACAGCTTATGAATAAACAATGGAATGTGAAACACCTAAGGCTAGAGATCCAATTCTGAGCCGGCCATTCCCCTGACCTCTCAGTACACTAAGAAAAAGCAATAGCAAATCTGGCTCAGCATCCAGCCTGTCTCTCCTGGCAGCTTGAAACGCTGTTCTTCCTCAGTCTCAGAAGCAAAGTTTACTAACACATCCCACAAAGAGGAGGAAAACAATTAGTTGGAGGTGAAGTAATAAGCGAGACCAAATCATCATAACTATGACATTTCCAGGCTCCGCTTTCATTCCCCTTGTTGGTTTTAAATTCCAGGAACCAGCCAGCCGGCTCCATGTTTCAGGGGCAGGAAAAGTCCCCGTGCTGGGAAGCCAAAGTCACTTCCAGCTCTGGGACTTCTATGAAATGTTCCCAGACTCCTTCTCATTCCTTAACTATGGAGAATAACCTCTGTGCTGACTGCCTTTCTGAGTCATTGGTGAGGAATCGATGAGGGTCGCGGCCTGGAGCCCCACGTGGGGTCAGTTTCATCTGTGGGCCGTTGTTTCCCCAGTGCCCCCTCAGGGAAAACCACAAGTGTCCCAAGCACCTGCCCTACCTTCTAAATTTAGAGCTAGTAATGCCTGGTAGAGTTTTTATAATTGATTTATTATTATAATTTTTGTACCTAGAATGAAAATTATTTCACAATTTGAGATAGTTTTGGTTACAACTTCCTTAAGAAGTGATAACGATAACAGGTTAACTTAAATTCACCCTCATACTAAAATGTATTTGCTGGTTGCCAGAACCCAAGAAGCAGAGCCCTGAAGGCCTCATATGTTTTTGTTGCTGTTGTTTTTGTTTTTGAGACAGGGTCTCACTCTGTCACCCAGGCTGGAGTGCAGCGGTGCAATCACTGCTCACTGCAGCCTCCACCTCCCAGGCTCAAGCAATCCTCCCACTTCAGTCTCCCAAGTAGCTGGGACTACATGTGCACGCCACCCACACCTTGCATGGAAGTATTTACACTACAGCAATCAGCAAATGCTACAAACCAAGGCTTCCTCCCCCAAATCCAGATGTTAAACATGTGCTAGTACACCACTGGTCTCCATTCTTATGCTTCCAGACACTTCCAGCACAAGGGTTACAATGTTAGAGATAAATCCATGGTCTGAGAGCAGTCTTCACCCCTGCACACTGAACTTCTGTGGGCACCACAGTTTCTGGGTAGGATGCTCAGTTTCTAGTAGTTTCTAATAGATGAGCATGAAAATGGACGACTTTGAGTCCCATTTCTTCACTTTCTGGAGTCAAAGGCTAACAGTCAGAAGGGGCAAGAATCTGAACCAACTGGATGATCAGTGCCTTAGCAACGGAGCAGTCTCCTTTTTCACCATGGGTCATTCAAACCCCAGGTTGGCAAATGTTTTTAAAGAAAAGAGGTGTTTGCAGAGTTGCAAAGGGAGGTGCTCCATGAGAAAGTGGGAGCGGGGTTCGGAGCCCACCTGCTCAGATCTCTCTTCTTGCTCACAGCAGGACTGAAAAGGGAATTCCTCCATTGCAGGGTATATGGCATGGAAACCTCTGCCACAGCCAAAAGCAGATGGTTGATGCTAAAACTCACACACCAGCCTCGCTTCCACCCACGAAAGCAGTTTTCCCCAGCAGCTATTTACAGAGGCACCGGTTTCACCTGAGAACCAAAGGTTCTCCACAATGAGGATCTGTTTTGAAAGAAAGAAGGGTTTTGTTTAATGACTTCTAGGCCCCGGAAAGCAGCCCGGTCCCCACGCTGATGGCAGGAAGAGGAGCTGCGGAAGGCATCCTCTGTCGCAAGCGAGTGAATGATCGTAAGAAACCAGGAGAGACCAAGGGGGAGGTTGAATCTTAAAATGTCTTGTTTAAGTGTGTAGCCGACACCTGGGGAGAAAAGTCCCAGCCTTGCTAATCATTCCAGAAAGATCAGTAAGATCACAAATGAGCTTTGTCTTCGGGTTTCTGAGAAATGATCCAGGATCAGCAGATCTACAGATGAAGAGAAGTTAACCCCAAATCCGTCTGTAGAGGGGGGATAACTACATACATGTGTGGAATACTTTCAAACACTGGTGTGTCCATACTTTTGCCAGTCATCATAAAAGTCATTTACTTGGTGAATTTGTGGGTTTTATGGTTTTTCCCCCCAATGTTGTAATAGTTTGTCATCCTGTACCGTTAAAGCTGTAAGAAGAGTCATAGTTTACACTGTCTTCCTAATCACCCATATGCATGTAGTTCGTGGCTTATATTTTTTCTGCCAGTTCTAAAGCATTCTAGTATATAGACTTGACCACAGTTGAACATTTTGCAGATGTGTTTATTTTCTTTGAGTCTCTGAGGCTTCTTGCAGCAAGTCTGCCTGTGCGTCTGTGTGAGCTGTTTACGCCCTGCAGCTGCTTGAAACTCTGATCCAGCCTCTTCCTGAACGTGTCACTGTCTCTGTGGCCAGATCTTCTCTCCCACCAGCCAAGTCAGTCTTCCCAAATTCCTGTGCTCTGTCCCACTGCCACTGCTGCTGGTGCCAGCTCTCAACAGGACAAACAATAGGGTTGGGAGAGGAGAGAACAGGCAGGGGGTTGAGCGCCATCAGTTGTGTTCCATCCACCTTTCCCATAATCAATTCAGAAAGACGCACACGGGTGTTATACATCTGTCTCTTGCGAGTTAGCATCGTTATGTGTTCTTTTACCCTATCTACTCACTTTACATAAAAAGCCTCCTTTCTAGGGTAACTGGATTCAGGGCTTCTTTGTAGAGGAAAGCCCTCTTTGTTTCTTTCTCTTCTTATAGCGTAGAGTACTTGCCAAATTCAGACTCTCGGGGGAGTGGAAAACTCCAATTGGGCTTACAGTCCCAAGCTGAGCTCTCCATTCCAGTCTAATCAAAAAGGTCTGAATTAGGCCACTGAACCAAGTACTGGCCCAGCCACAGAATGGACTTTTATGTCCAGTTGGCTAGTGTCCCTCATGGATACAGGGTCCTGAGGTGGGACTCAAGGTATATAGGGGAGTATTAGAAATTGAACCCTTAAACCCCAGCTCCTCGTGCAGACAAACACATCCAACTCCAAGTTAAACAGAATCTGAACCAATAAAAACATTTTACCCTGAGAATAGAAACATGCAAACAAAGTGAATCAAAACAAAGAAAACCTGTTTGCCTTGTCTTAAACATCTAGAACTATTTACCTCTCTCGTTATTAATAAAATCTCTTTATAAATATTTCCCCAGGAGGCAGCTTCTGGGGACTCACAAATATTTTTCCATTAAAGGAGACAAGACATTGCCTTCTTTTTTGATATCACCATTCTGACTCCTGATGGAGAGACTGATGCCCATGAGGCATACCTGTCCCCAACAGGTAAATCCAGGAGTAAGGATTCTGCCCTCATTTCCCCCATTTAGACGGAGTCTCACTCTGTTGCCCAGGCTGGGGTGCAGTGGTGTAATCTCGGCTCACTGCAACCTCCACCTCCTGGATTCAAGTGATTCTTCAGCCTCAGCCTCCCAAATAGCTGGGATTACAGGCACCCACCACCACACTCGGCTAATTTTTGTATTTTTAGTAGAGATGGGGTTTCACCATGTTGGCCTGGCTAGTCTTGAACTCCTGACCTCAGGTGATCCACCCACCACAGCCTCCCAAAGTGCTGGGATTACTGGTGTGAGCCACCATGCCTGGCTGATTGCTACTACATTCTAACGGTTGCTCTTGGAAATTCATGATGTACAATGGATACTGAAAATTAAAGTTAAAAGATCTTTTAACATAAAGCAATACTGGAACAGGTGAAATACATCTTGGAAATGCTAACTGTAGGCAATGGAAAGTCATTGAAGGTTTTGGAGCAGAAGAAATTCATGATCCAAGTAATGGGGATAGTAATGTGTATCGTGATTCTGAGGGAAAACTTAGAAACAGGAAGAAATCAGAATTAAGGTTGTTTGAGTCAGAAAGGAGAAAAAATTCTTTACGAGGCAAAGTGAGATGAACAACATATTGATAGGCTATGAGGGAGATTATCTGCCATGTTGGGATAAGATGAAGACAGGAAAAATATTTTTACTGGAAAGAGTTTGGTGAAAACTAAAGTAACTCCACATATAATGCATTTAAGTGTTTATGAGAGACCCCAGTGTAGATAACCAGCAAATTACTGGAAATACAGAGTTAGAGGTTGGGAAAATACTAGGTTTGGATTTGAGATCATGTATTTAGAGGTGATTTTTGAAGAGGGTGTGGAGAGAAAGAACAAATGGAGAAGTTAGACAAACATATTGATTCTCTTTATATTATAAAAGGAATGCTGTTGTATTGAATGCCATAGCATCTCCCACATCCAAATCCACCACCCTTCTTTGCCCTGTTTTGTGGGACTATAGCTGGACCCTGTGAACATTACTCCTTCTCCAGCTGCTGGAATGTTAGGCTTCACCAACAGAGGGCGCTGGAGTGACCCTATCAGGCCACAGCAGCAGAAAGACTCTTCCACTTTGCAGTCTCTTCAACATGGGACCTGACATGGTTTGGCTGTGTCGTCACCCAAATATCACCTTAAATTGTAATAATACCCATGTGTTGGGGCAGGGCCAGGTGGAGATAATTGAATCACAGGAGCAGTTTCTCTCATACTGTTCTTGTGGTAGCGAATAAGTCTCACAAGATCTGATGGTTTTATAAATAGGTGATCCCCTGCACAACCTCTCTTACCTGCTGCCATGTTAAGATGTGACTTTCCCCCTCATTCACCTTCCACCATGACAGTGGGCCTCCCCAGCCGTGTGGAACTGTGAGTTACTGAAACTTCTTTATAAATTACTCAGTCTCGGGTATGCCTTTATTAGCAGGGTGAGAACAAACTAATACAGTAAATTGGCACCCACAGAGTGGGGTGCTGCTGTAAAGATACCCAAAAATGTGGAAGTGATTTTGGAACTGGGTAACAGGCAGAAGATGGAACAGTTTTGAGGACTCAGAAGAAGAGAGAAAAATGTGGGAAAGTTTGGAACGTTCTAGAGACTTGATGAATGGCTTTGACCAAAATGCTGATAGTGATGTGGACAATAAAATCCAGGCTGAAGTGCTCTCAGATGAAGATGAGGAACTGGTTGGGAACTGGAGTAAAGGTCACTCTTGCTATGCAAGGAGACTGGTGGCACTTTGCCCCTGCCCTAGAGATTTATGGAACCTTGAACTTGAGAGAGATGATTTAGGGTATCTGGTGAAAGAAATTTCTAAATGGCAAAGCATTCAAGAGGTGAAAGATCATACAAGTTTAGAAAATGTGCAGCCTCACAATGCAGTAGAAAAGAAAAACCCATTTTCTGGGGAGAAATTGAAGGTGGCAGCAGAAATTTGCGTAAGTAACGAGGAGCCAAATGCTAATCACCAAGACAATGGGGAAAACTTCTTCAGGGCATGCCAGCCACCTTTGCAGCAGTCCCTCCCATCACAGGCCTGGAGCCCTAGCAAGGAAAAATGGTTTCCTGGGCCAGGCCCAGGGACCCACTTTCCTATGCGGCCTCTGAACCTGGTGCCCTGCATTCCAGCTGTTTCAGTTCCAGCTGTGGCTAAAAGTGGCCAACCTACAGCTCAGGCCGTTGCTTCTGAGGGTGCAAGCCCCCAGCCTTGGTGCCTTACACATGGTGTTGGGCTTGTGGGTGCACAGAAGTCAATAACTGAGGTTTGGGAACCTCTGCCTAGATTTCAGAGGCTGTATGGAAATACCTGGATGTCCTTGCAGACATTTGCTGCAGGGGTGGGGCCCTCATGGAGACCCTCTGCTAGGGCAGTGTGGAAGGGAAATATGGGATAGGAGCCCTCACACAGAGTCCCTACTGGGGCACTTCCTAATGGATCTATGAGAAGAGCGTCACCATCCTCCAGACCCCAGAATGGTAGATCCACTGACAGCTTGCACCATGTGCCTTGAAAAGCCACAGACACTCAACACCAGCCCATGAAAACAGCCAGAAAGGGTTCTCTACCCTGCAAGGCCACAGAGGCAGAGCTTCCCAAGGCCGCAGGAACCCACCTCTTTCATCAGCATGACCTGAATGTAAGACATGGAGTCAAAGGAGATCATTTTGGAACTTTAAGGTTTAATGACTGCTGTACAGATTTCAGACTTACATGGGGCCTGTAGCCCCTTTGTTTTGGCCAATTTCTCCCATTTGGAATGGGTGTATTTACCCAATGCCTATAACCCCATTGTATCTAGGAAGTAACTAACTTGCTTTTGATTTTACAGGCTCATAGGCAGAAGGTACTTGCCTTGTCTCAGGTGAGACTTTGGACTGTGGACTTTTGAGTTAATGGGAAATGAGTTAAGACTTTGGGGCCCTGTTGGGAAGGCATGGTTGGTTTTGAAATGTGAGAGCATGAGATTTGGGAGGGGCCAGGGGCAGAATGATATGGTTTGCTGTGTCCCTACCCAAATCTCACCTTGAATTGTAATAATCCCCACATGCCAAGGGCAGGGCCAAGTGGAGATAATTGAATCATGGGGGCAGTTTCCCCTGTACTCTTCTTGTGGTAGTGAATAAGTCAAGTCTCACAAGATCTGATGGTTTTATAAAAACCATCAGAGCCTGCACAAGCTCTCTTGCCTACCATCATGTAAGATGTGACTTTGCTCCTCTTCACCTTCCACCATGATTATGAGGCCTCTCCAGCCATGTGGAACTGTGAGTCAATTAAACCTCTTTATAAATTACCCAGTCTTGGGTATATCTTTATTAGCAGCATGAAAACAGACTAATACAGGAGCCCAGCACCTTTGCAGAGGAACTCTATCGGGCCATGCTCTCCACCAGTGGCCACTTTTGAGCCATTCCCACCTGCCCACAACCTCTGTCAATGGCAGCTGCTTCTAAAGACCAGCACCAGCCTGTGTCCTCTGCCAAGTTTCTTGCATATGTCAGGCTGTATGTTCCTGCTGTAGCCATACTCTCTTCAGTGAGGTCTGAATCTCAGCCTTGGTGTTGGGTGGAGCTCTCCTGGTCTTTTGTTCCTTTATTATCCTCTTTCTTTGTCCTGCAATAAGTAGCTGCTCCTTTGTACCCGCTTCTTGACCTCTTACAGTCCTTTGTTATTTTTTAGGTAATTAATCACTTTCTTTAATTAGCAATACATTAAATTACATTTTCCCTGTTCCAATGAATGGTGTGGTTTCTGTCTCTAACTAATATACATGTGGAAAAGAGGTTAGACTTTTTCTAATTGATTATTTATTATACAGCTGGAACCCTATAAGTAGAAAGTATGGAATCAAAATAAAGACTTTTGAAAGGTCAGCACTACAAAGGTTAGAATAGACTGCATCAAATTGTAATGACTTTGCTGCCAATGGCACAACCCCCCAGCAGGAATCCTCTACAGGGATTCAAGAGTTAAGCAAGGAGTTGGACTGGATGAAACTGAAGGTCATGGCTAACCTTGAGAGTCTGCGATTTTACAGAACATTCTGAATCTTGTTCTTGCCTCCAATAATAATTAACTCTAATTCCCATTAGTCTTCCCAAGGGCATGGTTATAGTTTGGCATTATAAAAGCCATGGACTTAATGTAAGAAAAGTGCAAACTATTATTGTCAAATTAGGGTTTTCTTGGAGATTTCTCAAATTGTCTTGTGACATTCCATATCAGTGTTATTGTCCAGGTAAATGTGATATTCCATTTCACAAGCAGCTAGATTTAAAATTTCTAAACATACTCTAACAGCTAATAGCTCAATATTGTAGAACCTCCATGGCCATTGAATTAGGTTGTTTTTCAACTGCAAAACAGCCTTCCATGTCATTTATCCATTAGTGTTCCAGTTCATATATTTCCTATGTGTAGCATAGGTTGAAAAATCCAAGCAGAATCTGAGTGACTTATCCAAGGTTGCACTGGGGAAATAAAAGCCTTCTTAATACCTGTTATATCTTGATCTATTCCTTCTATAAATGAAAAGCTAATAATGTAAGTTTTTTTGTGCACATTAATTTCAACATATGGGCATAGAACATTCTACCACATGGCTGAAATTCTACCTCATGGCTATGTGAAAATCTACCACTGCTGCTTAACATCTCACTGCTGCTTCTTGATTTTCTGATGATTTGACCTTTAAGTTTGATGTAATATTATTCAGAGAAAGATTCATAGCAATTGTATATCACTATGAATTATATCCTCTAGCAATCGAAAATGGTCCTTTGGTCCCATGAATTTTTTCTTGCATTTTACTTATGTGTACTTTATTGCTGCTTTATGTGTATTCAATTTTTATACATCTGTTTGTTCTTTGAGTTAGTTTTAGTTATTTAGTTTTATGCTAGGCATTTCAGATATGCCACTTTTGTTTTCCGTGGGCCTCTGATAAACACATATAAATGGATTTGTTTTTCAATCAATTTAAGAGTTTTTTAAATAGGTGCTGAAATGTAAGTTCCATTTATGTTCTTTTTATTTGTTTGCTTCTTTTTTGAGACTGAGTCTCGTTCTGTTGCCCAGGCTGGAGTACAGGAGTGTGATCTTGGCTCACTACAGCCTCTGCCTCCCGAGTTCAAGCAATTCTTGTGCCTCAGCCTCCTGACTAGCTGGGATTACAGGTGCCCACCATCAGGCCTGGCTAATTTTTGTAGTTTTAGTAGAGACGGGATTTCACCATGTTGGCCCAGCTGGTCTCAAACTCCTGACCTCAAGTGATCCACCCACCGTGGCCTTCCAAAGTGCTGGGATTATAGGCATAAACCACCATGCCCAGATGTTCTGGCATGATGTTCTTTTTAAGACTCTCCTTACTACTCCCTTGTTTCCTGCCTTTCTCACGTGACCTAAGTCTCAATTCTTTTATCTTCTGCAGCCCTATACAGGATGTGTGAAATGAATCTAGCAAATAAGAGAGTGGGGATGTAGCCTTTAAGTCATCGAAACAGAGGTAATGGTTGAAGTTATGGAATATTTAATTTTTTTTTTTTTTAGACAGGGTCTGGCTGTCACCCAGGCTGGAGTGCAGTGGTGTGATTTCGGGTCACTGCAGTCTTGATCTCCTGAGCTCAAGCAATTCTCCCACCTCAGCCTCCCAAGTAGCTGGGGGCACAGGTGAATGCCACCACACCCAGCTTATTTTTTGTATTTTTGGTAGAGATGGGGTCTCACTATGTTGCCCAGGCTGGTCTCAAACTCCTGAGCTCAAGCTATCCATCCACCTTGGCCTCCAAAAGTGTTGGGATTACAGGTGTGAGCTCCTGAGCCCGGCACAGATTTGATTTTCCGAGAAAGCGCAAATGAATTAAAAAACAGAAGACATTGGCCAGTCCTTGGGGAATGTGTACATTAGACAGGAATGGAACTATACCGTAGTGTATGGAGAGCCACGATCACACAAAACCAGGCATACACAGAGAAGAGAGGGTTTCAAGAAAGTCTGGTTAGCTGTCTCCATGGCTTCAGGGAGCCCAAGTAAGGTATTAACTGTTTGGCAAGCAAGACATCACTAGAGAGCCTGAATGAGTCATTTTAGCTAAGTGGTAGAGGTAAAGGCCAAGGTAGGTGAGCACTGGAAAAGTTATTGTACATAAAGTAGACCATTCTTGCAAGACATTGAATAGAGAATGAGAGGAGAGAAAAAGGCTTACAACATCAAGGACAACAGGTACTGGGACATGGAAAAGACCAAGAGATGTGTACAAATACAGCAAAACAAGAATGATAAGACCAAGCAGAGAAGGTATCTTTGGTAGAGCATAGTCTCCAAAGAGAAATATTAATAGCTTTGGGATGCCACTGAAGAATGAACAACAATCGCCACTCATTCCTAACTTGAGGGTAAGCATTATACATGGAATACATAATGGGCCAGACTCCATTAAGCCTTCCCTGCTGATGTCAAGGGCTCATAGCAGGGGCTGCCAGAGTAATCTCAGGGAAAGTCAATTATCAGCACAGCAGGGAATGAGGGTCATCTGCAAGTCAATGGCTGCCTATTTAAAGCCATTAATTCAATGAATATGGACTATAAGAGTCTAAGGATGACCTCAGCAATTGGGGGGTGATATTCTTCATGTTTCTATTCCAATTGTGTTTCATAACCACCCTATGAGATTTATAACTTAACTAACTTTTAAAGAGTAGGCTCAGAAGTTAGGTGACCTGCCCAAGGAAACAGTTGTTAGGTGATGGAAGCAACGCTCAATCCAGCCCAGATCTTTTAGCTCTGAATTCAATGTTCTTTCCATGACATGACACTCTCCTTTTAAACACTCATCTCTTCAACAGCCAAGCCATGTAAAGGGGATGGAACAAGAGCATCAACATAGCAGAACATTAAAATGGCATAACTGAAGGTGTTCTTCACCCTTTTGCACTCTGTCCCCAACTTTGAGTGATTCACCCCAAATTCACTGCCTTTGTTCCTGGAGACAGGGTTCTTGCCTGAATCCCGCCTCCTGTTTTACAACTAGAGAACTTTGTGGAGCAACCTATAAGAAATCCCAATGTTGGCCAGGCGTAGTGGCTCACGCCTGTGATTCCAGCACTTCGGGAGGCCGAGGCAGGTGGATCACCTGAGGTCTGTTCAAGACCAGCCTGGCCAACATGGTGAAACCCCATCTCTACTAAAATACAAAAATCAGCTGGGTGTGGTGGCACATGCCTGTAATCCCAGCTACTTGGGAGGCTGAGGCATGAAGGTCACTTGAACCTAGGAAGTGGAGGTTGCAGTGAGCCGAGATTATGCTACTGCACTCCAGCCTGGGTGACAGAGTGAGAATCTGTCTTAAAAAACAAAACAAAACAAAACAAAAACAAACAAACAAACAAAAAACCAAGAAAAAATCCCAATGTCCCAGTGTCCAATTGCTCCTTACCTGGAGGTTAGAAGCAATTTTCAGATCCTGCTCCTGATCACTTTCCTCTTTTCTACACTTCCATTGTCACAGGAGGTTTATAAGCAGAAGCCACCCAAGGTCCAAGGGAGGGAGGATGAGGATGTGGAGAATAGCATGTCATAATAACCTAAAATGCTATGACCCACAACTGCAGCAAAGCCATGTGGGATGTCTGAAATTAGCCAGATAGCTTTTAAAAAATTCCTAAGAATTGGCCAGCTGCAGTGACTCACACCTGTAATCTCAGCACTTTGGGAGGCTGAGGAGGGCAGATCACCTGAGGTCAAGAGTTGGAGACCAACCTGGCCAACATGCTGAAGCCTCATCTCTACTAAAAATACAAAAAAAAAAAAAAAAAAAAAAATTAACTGGGTGTGGTGGCACGTGCCTGTAGTCCCAGTTACTGGGGGAGGCTGAGCAGGAGAATTGCTTGAACCTGGGAGGTGGAGGTTGCAGTGAGTCAAGATTGCACCACTGCACTCCAACCTGGGTGACAGAGGGAGACTCCAGCTCAAAAAATAATAAATAAATAAATAAATAAATAAATATAAAAAATTAAAATTTCCTAAGAATTGTATAATTCTAAAAAAAGTTTAAAAATCTCATAAAGTACAAAGTCCATATAGCTTGACTAAAAATGTATTTAAATATCTTTAAAATACAAAGGAAATAGAAAATCCAAACAAGTAATCATCCTGGGTAGGAGTTGTTGACATCTGACATTTGAATTTAAAAAATTAATGAAAATATCTTGACTCCTGGTATAAAGGGCTACATAAGCTTTGAGACCAACTTTGTTACAAGTTTGAGGCTCATGATCCAGTAACTCTAAAAAGGAGCTCTTTTGGCTCAATTAGTATATAAGATCTCTTACACAATTAAAATCTTTAGCCCTAAGATATCTCAGTTAACTTTAATGTTTTAATGTATTGAGTTTCCTTAATCTTATATATTATCAACTCCCAAATATTTTAGAATTATGTAACCTCAGTAAAATAAGATTTTAACTGTCTTTTTTAGTGAATAAAAATATTTTAACTCCGGAAAGTGTTAGAATTAAGTGTAAAATGTTTCAAAATTAAAACCACAGGTGTACATAATGGATAACTTAGTATATTTGTAATATTTAAAAGAATGTGGTCTATTAGTGTGACCACCCTGTTTCTATCTTAACAGGGTTAATTTCCTGTCATTAACCCAGGAAATGAATGTCTGGGTTAAGATAAGGGATTGTGGAGACCAAGGTTCTTATTGTACAAGCCTCCAGGTAGCAGGCTTCAGAGGGAATAGATGGTACATGTTTCTTTTCAGACCTAAAAGGTGCCAGACTTTTGTTGATCCTGTCTTGGATCAGGAGGGAGGCCTGGGAAAAGGAAAGGGGATTCTCTACAGAAAGCAGATTTTTCCCTGCAAGAGATGACTTTGCAGGGCAATTCCAAGATATGGCAAGGAAACATATTTGGGGTTAAAATATTTTGATTTCCTTCCTTATCTATCATGTGATGTATGGCAGACTCAGATTGGGAAGCAGGCCACATTATATAGGGTTAAATAAAGCCTCTCTGATGAGGCTTTATGGTTTGCAGGGTGTGACTCCCCAGGCCCCTTAGACAGGAATTTGGGCAAGAGAAGAAAAAAGGTCAGAGCTTAGTCCTCACAATTATTTTCTTATTTTGAGGATATTAAATCAGCCCGGGCATGGTGGCTCACGCCTATAATCCCAGCATTTTGGGAGGCTGAGGCAGGAAGATTGCTTGAGCCCAGGAGTTCAAGACCAGCAGTTCAAGACCAGCCTGGGTAACATAATGAAACCCTTTCTCTACAAAAATATAAAAATTAGCCGGGGGTGGTGTGCACCTTTAATCCCAGCTACTCGGAAGGCTAAGGCAGGAGAATCGCTTGAGCCTGGAAGGTAGAGGTTGCATTGAGCCAAGATCATGCCACTGCACTCCAGCCTGGGCAACAAAGCAAGACCCTGTCTCAAAAAAAAAAAGATTAAAATTAAAAAAATAAAAAAGAGAAAAAAATGTTATATAAATGAAATCTTAAGTATGTAACTTTTGGGACTGGCTTTTCATTTAGCATAATTCATCCCGGTGATTGTGGGTATAAATCGTTTTTTCTTTGTGTTTTTTAAAATCATTATTGCTGAATGGTATCTTTCATGGCATGGACAGACCACAGTTTGTCACATCATTTGTCTCTTAAAGGACAACTGAGTGGTTTTCAGTTTGTGACTATTCCGAGTCAAGTTGCCGTGAGCATTTGTGTACAGTTTCTTGCGTGAACATAGATTTCATTTCTCTTGGATAAATGCCCATGTGTGCAATCACTGGGTTGCATGGTAATTGCACGTTCAGCTTTATTAAGAAACTGCCAAACTGTTTCCTCAAGTGGCTGTATCGCTTTACATTCCCACCAGCAATGTGTGAATGATGCAGTTTCTCTACATCCCCACTAGCATTTGATGCTGCCACTATTCTTTTGACAGATAATTCTAATATGTTTGCCATCTTGATTTTGGTATCTATTGATTTTTTTTTTTTTTTTTTTGAGATGGAGTCTCGCTCTGTCATCCAGGGTGGAGTGCAGTGGCGTGATCTCGGCTCATTGCAACCTCTGCCTCCCAGGTTCAAGCAATTCGCCTGCCTCAGCCTCCTGAGTAGCCGGGATTACAGGTGCCCGCCACTATGCCTGGCTAATTTTCATATTTTTAGTAGAGATGGGGTTTTGCCATGTTGACCAGGCTGGTCTTGAACTCCTGACCTCAGGTGATCCGCCTGCCTTGGCCTCCCAAAGTGCTGGGATTACAGGCATGAAACACTGCGCCCAGTGATTGTCTAATTTGTATTCCATTTTATATCTTCCTGGTTCTTAATAGGATGAGTGACTTTTTTATTGAAATCTGGAATTTGGGGAAGTGTATTTTGAGACACTGGAACTTTTTAAGCCTTCTGTTTAGCTGGCTTCCTCTGACATTGCACTAGTCAGGGAAGCAGTGATGCCCCTCTGCCATTAACACCTTAGTGGGGAGGGGTCCTTGTTACTGCTGGGCAGGGGTGGGAGTTCCAGCATCCCACAGACCTCCCCTGACCCACCCCCCAGACTGGGACAGATAGTAACACCTCGTTATTGCCCTTCATGTAGTCTTCACTGACACCAAGGGAAGCATGGCCTCATTACTGCTGGTGTTGAAAATCTTCACTTTCCAATAGACCCACCCTGACATAGCTACCCTACCCAGCTCAGGGGCAGTGGGGATGGGGTGCCTCATTACTGCTGGATGGGGGAGAAAGTCCAGGCTTTTGACTCGACTTTGCCCAGGACCACTCTGGCAGGTATTGGAGCACCCAGTTACAGGCAGCAGAAGTCTAGGCTCCCCATGCAGCCTTTACTGGTAGGGTAGGTGGTGGGGTTTCAGTTTTCTCCTGCAGTATTTGGCAGGGGTGGGCAGTTATTGTCTAAGTTTGCTGTCTTCATAGGCTGCCCTTTCCTGGCCTTTTGGCAGAGAGACCAGGCTTTTGTTGAGACCGTTTTTTTTTTTTTTTTTTTGTCTGTACCTTTCTTTGTTACAGGCTTCTTCAGCTCCAAATCTGATACATACGAGGATAAAACAGAACCTAGAAAACTGACCACCCTGTCATTCCTGGGTCCCCATCTGATCTGTGTCCTTCTCTCTACCTTTCAGAGTCTCCTTATGTTTGTTTTATAGGCAATGTCCAGGCTTTGAGTCGTACTCAGCAGGGGAAATAAGAAAAAGTGTAGCCGTTCCATCCTCCCAGGAGGGGACATTTGCCAAGAATGGAGTTTTGCTTTTTGTTTTGTTTTGTTTTGTTTTGAGACAGAGCCTTGCCTAGAGTGCAATGGTGTGATCTCGGCGCACTGCAACCACCGCCTCCCAGGTTCAAGCAATTCTCCTGCCTCAGCCTCCCAAGTAGCTGGGACTATAGGCATGCACTACCACGCTTTTTGTATTTTTAGTAGAGATGGGGTTTCACCATGTTGGCCAGGATGGATGTTGTGATCCGCCCATCTCACCCTCCCAAAGTGCTGGGATTACAGGCATGAGCCACCGCATCCAGCCAAGAATGGAGTTTAAAAATTTCAGTTTAACCCTAAAAGCACCCATGGGGCCTCCAGTTTCATGGAAGAGTTTCTTCCTGGTGTAAAGGAGATGCTGGGAAGGACAGGCTTAGGTCGTCCTTCTCAAGATTCTTGTCCTTTACTTTTCAGTGTTCAGCTCCTTTATTTCTCAGCAGCCTCTAAAACAACGTGAAAAATGCCAGCGAGAATGAATTACTTGGATGTCTTGAAATTAGCATTTCTAATCCAACCTCAGAGTCTCTTAATGAATTTTAAGCTGTCTTTACAGCAGATTTAACCACAATTTGTCACTGCAATGTCTGTCAAGCCAGGGAAACTAGCAGTGATACCCTTGTCCTAAAAAAGGAAAAGGACATGGTCCTAGAATGAACATCAGCAGCCCTCCAGTCAAGGTCCACACAGCCACCAAGTAGCCATGTGACCTGGGCCCTCAATGTGACCCGATTCCCTCAAGTTTGTTTGTTTGTTTGTTTGTTGAGATGGAGTCTCACTCTGTCACCCAGGTTGGAGTGCAGTGGCACGATCTCAGCTTACTGCAAACTCTGCCTCCTGGGTTCAAGTGATTCTCCCACCTTAACCTCCTGAGTAGCTGGGATTACAGGCACCCACCACCAAGCCTGGCTAATTTTTGTATTTTTAGTAGAGACGGGGTTTCACCGTGCTGGCCAGGCTGTTCTGGAACTCCTGACTTTGGGTTATCTACCCGCCTTGGCCTCCCAAAGTGCAGAGATTACAGGCGTGAGCCACTGTGCTCAGCCAATTCCTCATATACCCCTACATCCCCCTCCAGACCTTGGATTCTATAGCGTAGGATAAAGAACACCCAATGTGATATAACAACCATAAAAGTGTCAGAGGGTCTGAAGTTGACCTGAGCTGGGTTACACTTATGTACCAGTTTCTATGTAGTCAATTTCCAACAGGGTCAGTGGGTTGGGAGCAAGGGATTATGCAAAACCTATGCTCACAAGAACCCTATAAGCCATATCTCTGTGTAGTTATTAGCCTTCACATTTGGAGAGGCCTCTTTCTGGACATGGTGGTCAGCACTCCTCCCCATTCTCCTGATAAAAAAAGCCCTCTTGTGGGAGCCCACACCTTACGGATCCAATGCGGCTCCCATTCTTCTCAGTCATGGACATGACAAAGCCCAGGCCTGAGCAATCAGAGCACCCCATTTCCTGACCACCATGACTGGCCCAGAAAGGGCATGTGAGCCCAGCTGGGCCAATGAAAGCCTTCTCTTAGTTGTGATGTGTGAACCTAAGAGAGACTGAGAGACCAGAGCTGCCATGCCCCACCCCCCATGCAAGGAGAGCCCACTGAGGGAGGGCCAGCACAGAGGAGAAAAAGGCTGAGGGAGGGCCAGGCACAGTGGGGCACACCTGTAATCCCAGCGTTTTGGGAGGCCAAGGCAGGCGGGTCATTTGAGCTCAGGAGTTCAAGACAAGCCTGGGCAACATGGTGAAACCCCATCTCTACAAAACATACAAAAATTAGCCAAGGGTAGTGTTACATGCCTGTAGTCTCAGCTACTTGGGGGCTGAGGCAGGAGGATCGCTGGAATCTGGAAGGTTGAGGCTGCAGTGAGCAGAGATCACACCACTGCATTCCAGACTGGGTGACAAAGTGAGACCTAGTCTCCAAAAAAAAAAAAAATGGTTGAGAGAGGGACTGATGGTGTCCTTTGGATACTATTTGGGTGATTTTTCTAGAGAAAAGCCTCCTCAAATTCCTTCTAATGGTGAGATTTATTGTTTACAGGGAACGTGGTTTTATAATGATGAGCTTGCTTGAACTAATAGACAGGTATTTTCTTATCTTCCAGCTCTTCCCAAGTGTGTACAGTCCGCTTCAAATTGCTCTATACAATGGTCCAGAATAGACCTGTCCTTTGAGGGAAAATCTTAGAGGAGCCAAAGCATGATTCTCTGAAAGCCATTTGTCTCCTGTTTCTGAAAGACCACATAGAACCTGTGGCTGTTTCTAAATAGCTTGCTACAGGCCTGAACCTTCCAGGGAGCACCAACTCAGCTTTTCAAGGCCGAACGAGCTCACAGAATCTGCCTGTACCTTGGAGGGAAATCCATCTACAGTCACATCCAAATTCTAGCCAGACTAACCCTTTGAATTTCTCACTCCCAAGAGCTACAAAGCTCTGCCTATTTTACAAAGCAAAATCTTTTAAGAAAGCTGAGACAAAAGAAATTTTATACAGAAAAATTTTCATAAGAGAGAGAAAGATAACACCATTTCCTGTCCTGGAGACAGACTGTTCAGTCTTGTTAATTCTCTAGTCATATCAGAAGTATAAGCAAAAGTGTCGGTGTAATCAATCCCTGCACTGGGAGAGAGAGCCTGGCTGTGTATTGTTCATAATCTCCTGTTAAATTAGCAGATTGTTTAGCCCTCAGGGATGATCTTATGAATAAGACACAGCCAGGTCTGTGTCTTGTAGGAGAGGGTCTTGACTAGGGCAGTGTCTGCTGTGGAGGTTTGCAGCAGCGGTGCAGAGATGCATCAGGTGCTATGGTACCTTAAATGTCTCCTCAAGCCCCAGTTGACTTTTCTGATTCTATCAGACTCCAGAAATAGAAATGTTTGAGTTCATTTCATGTGAATCCAGATGTTTGTGAGGCAAAAGTCCCATGCTCCCGCCAAGCATAAAACATCACCAGTTTCATGAACAGGCAGACACAGAATATCCTTGCCAGTCTGTCATGATTGGAGCCAGAGCATAACGTGATTGATGATTTACTGTGCAAGTGACTCGAGAATCACCATTTCACTTCACTTCAGGCAAGCTTGCTCTTTGGGGTCTTGACTCTAGAGAAATAATAGAAACCATCAGGAGGTTTCTAGGTACTATGTCTTTACCACCCTCCTACTCCAGGTAGGAGAATGCACACCAGGAACCAGCTGGGATCCAGGCATAGCCCTAAATCTACTGATCAGAGCCCAGTCACAGCCACATGCAATCCCTCTTATACACTGTGTTGGAAACTTCCTTTGGCCGTGAAACTGCCTTTGCAAAAGTTATGTTAGTGAGAAAATGATGACAGCAAAAGGGATCCCATCTTGCCTTTCCCTTAATTATTCCTGGACTATTGGGCCAAACTAACTTTGAAAGACATTTAGGCTATAAATGATAATAGGCCTCCCCTAAAACTCAGCCATTTTTGTAAAGCTATAGGGAGACCATCAGGCTATGGGGAGAGAGGGGCCTGAGTTCTTTTAAGGTGCAGAATGAATGATTGTCAACCATTGTTCTGGAGGTCATGAGATATGCAGCTTCCTCAATTACTCCGGCAAATAACATCACTATTGCTAAGGCACAGACATGAATGATTGTCAGCCATTATTCCTGAGGTCATAAGATATGCAGCTTTCCCAACTACTCCTGCAAATAACATCACTATGGTAGAACCTAAGATTGGCCTTTTGAAATATCTTTTCAGGGTTTTTGCATGTCTGACACCCATGGCTCCACCTGGACCCACCAACCCCGATTCTGTGGCCCGACCCAGAATTGGTTTAGCCCACAGGAGGACAGCTTTGACCCTCTATGATTTCCATCTCCGCCCCAACCAATCAACAGCAAACACCTGCTACCTGGCCACCCTCATCCCTTCCCACAAACTGCCTGTGAAAAACTTCTAACCTAGTAGCTTTGGACAAGATGACTTGAGTATGAACTCCATCTCCCATGTGGCACGGCCGGCCTTGTGACTACTAAACTCTTTCTCTACTACAATGCCATGGTCTTTCTTTATGTAGTGGGCAGGAAGAACTCCTCAGGGTTACAGCTCAAGTCCAGGATGGAGCAGCCTACCTCTTTGTCCTTGAACTGAAGGAAGCAGGACCTCCTGAGCCTGGTCCTCCTGACCTGCCCAGGTTGCAGATGAAGAACCTTGACCACAGGAACAGAGTAGGGATCGGCCTGAGGCAGGCCTTTGCTGTCTGCTCACAGCATGATGGGGGGAAATGCAATACTGGCTCCCCCAGGTCTGGTCCCAGCCAGACCTTTAAGAATGGGAAGCTGGAGAACAGAAGCTGGCGTTCCTTTTAGATGCAACCCAGTGTAAAATGGACCAACCAGATTTGCACACCTACCTCTGAGGGATGAGGGAAGACTAAAGATTCCACTCTAGATCTTCTTAGAACCAGGGATTCTGGGGGAGGTTCTTATTTATGAGCAGAAGAAAGAACACGAGAGAGAAAACGACATCAGGCTTGTCCAACCCGCAGCTCACAGGCCGCAGACGGCCCAGGAGGGCTTTGAATGCAGCCCAACACAAATCCGTAAACTTTCTTAAAACACTATAAGATTGTTTTTGTGATACATGTATATTTTTCAGCTCATCAGCTATCGTTAGTTGTTGGCATATTTTATGTGTGGCCCAAGATGATTCTTCTTCTCCCAGTGTGGCCCAGGGAAGCCGAAACATTGGACACCCTTGCCCTACAGGAATCAACAACAGCTTGAAATGGTGAACCCAGACTTTCCTGTGCCCCTGACACTCAGGAGCTCCTGGCTGCAGGTCGCGAGGCGAGGCCTGGGGAATCTGCAGCCCATGTGAATAAGGCAGGCTTTCTCCATGGGGTTCCAACAGAAAGCAGAGTCTGCCGCACACAGTCCCCTAACCAGAGCCTCTTAGAATCTGAACAGAGGGGTCCCTGACCTCTGTACAGCAGGAAGAGGTAGTAAGCTGGGTTCCAGGGGCCCTGAGATCGACCCTGAGACCACACACTGTGCAGCCAGTTTTCCAGAAGGTTCTGCTGTGGCAACTTTCCTATCATGCACCCTTAGAAAAGCCATCAAAATCATATTCACAAGTACTTAGGAAAAGTTTTCAAAACTCAGAAATAAGGCAAAAAAAAAAAAAATCTCATTACCTTTTAGTATTAAGCTAAATGATTTTCTAATGAGCCTGTTTGAAGGCCCTCTCACTCTCAGAGAATATACTGGCTTGATTAATAATTGATTAGGACTGTGTTAACCTGAAGAAAACCGATGAGGTACAGTGACTGATCCATTAGACAAGATTACCCTGAGGGTTATAGTTTAATTACCCTATGGAAATGCACCAGGAAATATTAATCAGTTTTGTATCTAAATCAAGCATTTTTCAGCATTTTTTCCTCACTATGTCTCATATTCTCTTTGAATCATCTGTTTTTTGACTGTTTTCTTATCCATGAGCTAAAAACTGCTCTCCCATGTGTTTGCAATTATGATTTTAACGACTTCAGAAATATCTTTAACCAAAGATTTGTAACAATTTATTGTAATAATTATTATAATTATATAACTGTAATAATATCATATTTTAAGTATTTGTTAAAATACTGTATTAATTTGTAAACCTATTCATAGAACTGAATATGGTCTCTCCTCTGTTGAGGCATGTTATACCTCTATATATCCAATTATTTATCCATCTGACCATTCATATTATCCACTAAAGAAGTATTAAAGAATGCTTTATAACTCTTTCTAAGTTCTGTCCCTGTATGAGTCCATTCTCACACTGCTATAAAGAACTACCTGAGACTGGGTAATTTATAAAGAAAAGAGGTTTAATTACTCCACATGGCTATGGAGGCCTCAGGAAACATAATCATGGTGGAAAATGAAGAGGAAGCAGGCATAGTCTTCACAGGGCTGGCACAGGAGAAAGAGAGAAGAGGGAAGTGCTCACACCTTTAAACAACCAGATTTCATGAGAACTCTGTCACAAGAACAGCAAGGGGGAAGTCCACTTCCCTGATTCAATCACATCCCACCAGGCTCCTCCTTCAACAAGTGGGGATTACAATTTGACATGAAATTTGGGTAGGGACACAGAGCCAAACCATGTCAGTCCCTTACTAACCTCATGACTGGGTAAGTCCTACATGCTAAGAAGTGTGCTTTCTCATTTGTCAAACGGGAGCATCATGAGATTGTGGAGAAAAGTCAAATAGATTGTGTATATAAAGCACTTGGAGCAGTGCTGGTTTATATGTTCAATCAATGGAAAACAATTACAAACAGGGTAGATATTAATCCAACTCAATCAATAATCACTTTAAATGTATATGCCCTAAACATACCAATTAAAAGACAGATTGTCAGAATGGATCATAAAAGCAGGATCCAACCATATGTTGTCTATAAGAAACCCACTTTAAATATAAAAACTCAGGTTAAAAGTAAAGGGATAGAGAAAGATACACTATGTTAACATTAATCAAAAGAAAGTTGGAGTTGCTATGTTAATTTCAGATAAAGCTTCAGAACTGGAAAAATTATCAGAGAAGAGCATTACGTAATGAAAAGGTGCAAGTTCTCCAAGAAGACATAGGCCTAAAAATATATGCATCTAATAACAGAACATCAGAATATGTGAGAACTATCTCTGGTTGATATGATTATGAGTTATTTTATTTTCAGATATTCACCAGCAGAAAAAAAAACAAAACAAAAGCAAACTTCCTTATTTCCCCATTTTGTTTATCCACCCCTTTCAATGATGGAACATGGAGATGGCCCAGAATAGCTATGGAAACAGAAGCCCAGAAGGTCAGATGTCCACTCAAAGATATCTCAAGAGCTATTATTTGCATTTGCAAGTTCACCTTGTCTAGAAGAAAAAACATACAAGAGCTCAGCCTGAACAGATGGCCTCTCAGAGGGTGCTCACTGCCACAGAAATCTCAGAATATTGTCTTCAAAACTAAGTCTCCATCCCGCACTTCCCTGTCAATTTAAGACCAAGGGCCCCAAGGGCAGGATTTTGGGAAGTATTTGCATACCCTGGCCACTGAAGCCAAATCACAGAGTGAACATTTGAGGCACAGAAATGTGTCAATTTGTACATATTTGACTTTCAAAAACTGTTTAAGCACTAACAAAAGGAAGATCAAAAGGCTGGGTGTAGTGGCTCACACCTGTAATCCCAGCACTTTAGGAGGCTGAGGCAGGCAGATCACTTGAGGTCAGGAGTTCTAGACCAGCCTGGTCAACATGGTGAAACCCCGTCTCTACTAAAAATACAAAAATTAGCCAGGCGTGGTGGTCCAATACCTGTAATCCCAGCTACATGAGAGGCTGAGGCAGAAAAATCGCTGGAATCGGGGAGGCAAAGGTTGCAGTGAGCAGAAATTGTGCCACTGCACTCCAGCCTGGGCAACAGAGTGACTACATCTCAAAGGAAAAAAAAAAAAAAAAGGAAGGCTACTGAAAGGAAGCACTAACAAAAGGAAGGTGTGGGAAGGAGATTGGCTGGCCAGTGTCTTGGGCAATTGAGTCCGGTGTAGCTTTCACTTGGGAGTCAAGTGGTGTTAATTAAATGGCAAAAACTGGTTCCAAGGTATTTACAATCGCTGAGCAGTCTTAAACTTTGAGCTGTGATGCCAAATCCTAGCTCTGATGAAAAACAGCAACCTCTTGTCCTTAGAAAAATGCTATTTGTAAAATGTCCTATATTACTGAATTTAAATTTGGAATTTTAAAATTTGAAGACCTATATCCCATATACTAAAATTTGGGTTAGTGGGAAAACTTGGAATTTAAATTTATGAGACTAAAATATATTTCTGATCAACTGAGAGTTAATGAAAAGACATTTTGTTTTGGTTCATGTTGATTTAAAAATATTTTTCCTGCCTTTTTTTTCAGCATAGCTCACCACCAACCGTTTATTAGTTGTTGAAAAGTTCTTACAGTGATTTGTAAATTTGAGGTTGTGGTTGACATGCTAAATATACATTTTTCATCATACATCTTGGTCCATGAGAATGAAGGAAAGTTAAAGATATACTAATCCCAGAATACACCATGGATTTTAAAAAAAAATCCCTTATATCAATATATTCTGTTGTAATTCCTCTTTATCCTAAAAGTAGATTGCAAATATTTCCAAATCAGTAACAGCATCACTCTACCATTGCCAATCATGCCTTTTCATAAAAATGTGTCCAACAGACTTGAGCCTGGAGCAGGGTACATACGTTCATTCTCTACCCATGCCTAAGCACAGCAGCTATGAGCCCAGACTCCTGGCAAAGACAGAGGGGCTCAAGGCAGATGGCTGGGAAGAGACTTCTCCCCTCCTAACCGCTCACACACATGCACACCCCTCACAAAGATCCTCTTCTTATCCATACCTCCCTGCTGGAAAACCATGGTCTTGTCCGTTTTTGAGCCCTCCTCTAAGAACTCGTAATCATTTCTTCACTTAGCAAATACTCTCCGGGCAGCTACCAAATGCAAGGCAATGTTTTAATGAATGTGAATCTTTAGGTCCCTGCTTTGTGGAGCGTCCATTGTAGCCAGAGAAGGCAGGTTACAATCTATTCAACAAATGAGCAAGAGATTATTCCTAATGAGCTTTACAAAGGAAATTGCCCAGGGGTGGGACAGAGACCTTGAAGCAGGAAGGTGATGCTGCCTCAGGTATGATACTCGGAGGGGATGCTCCTGGAAGAAAGAAAGACTGGCAAGAAGAATTTGGCCATTGAAGGACTGGGAAAAAAGAAAAGGAAACTATGAGTAAGGAGGAACTGCATGCACAAATGTCCCTACCTGAGAAGGGGCTCAGCTTATGTGAGAACCTGGGTGGGGCCAGGAGTGAGACAGCAAGTTCAGAGCGGCCCTGGAAAGGAGTGCACATAACACTTGTGTATCTATGGTCTTCAACATGCAAAGCATGGAGACATTGGACCATGTGGAACTTGAGACACACATGTGGGGGCACCAGAGTTACCAGGAGAAGGCCAACCTTCTGACCTGGATGATTTGTGCAGTGAGAGACTGCCCCTCACCCCTGTCTCTGCCTGTGGAGTTTGAGCCCCTCCTCACAGGCACAACCCAGGAGTGTAGTGTTGGCGAGGGGAAGAGGTAGACTCAACCAGTGGGGAAGAAGTTGGGGGATAAATGCCCCAGCCTCTCCATATGGTAGGGCCATTATGCCCCAACTTCCATATGGTTTTTTTTTTTTTTTTTTTTTTTTTTTT
>NW_016809768.1:3341006-3361666 GCF_001698545.2 Rhinopithecus bieti | reverse complement strand
TTTTTGAGACGGAGTCTCGCTCTGTCACCCAGGCTGGAGTGCAGTGGCCGGATCTCAGTTCACTGCAAGCTCCACCTCCCGGGTTTATGCCATTCTCCTGCCTCAGCCTCCTGAGTAGCTGGCACTACAGGCGCCCGCCACCTCGCCCGGCTAGTTTTTTGTGTTTTTTAGTAGAGACGGGGTTTCACTGTGTTAGCCAGGATGGTCTCGATCTCCCGACCTCGTGATCCGCCCATCTCGGCCTCCCAAAGTGCTGGGATTACAGGCTTGAGCCACCGCGCCCGGCCCATATGGTCTCTTAAAAGCTCCCCAGAAGAACCGACTCCCAGCTGCCCACACAGTCATCCACTCTACTGGTTTTCCTTCCTTTCCTGTTTCATTTTTCCACTTCCTCACCTTTGCTTCCTAGAATAATTCCCCAAATAAACTTCCTTGACTCTTAACAAAGACTCTGAGATTGGATGATCTAGAGCAGGGGACAGTAAGCTTTCCCTATAAAGAGCCAGACAGTAAATATTTTAGGCTTTGTAAGCCATACAATCTCTGTTGCAACTATTTAACTAAGACATTACAGCATATAAGTAGCATTCTACACCACATAAATGAATGACATGGCTGTGTTTCAGTAAAACTTTACAAAAATAAGCAGCAAATAGAATTTAACCCATAAGTTATAGTTTGCCAGTCCCTGGACTAGGAGCTTAATGTTGTTGAGCTATGACAGTTGATACAATTTTCTCTCCTACAGGGATTCTTCTGCCACAGATATCTGCAGGTCACGTCTTTGGGTCAGGGAACTCTTCTTCTGGACAGTTCAAGAGACAAAGCCAACATCTGCTTACATGCCTTGGAGGTCTAAGGGCCAAGAGGAGCTTTTCCTGTTCCCCAGGGTGACCTTGCCTTCCATCCCCAAGAATAAATGCTATGGCGGCCACCATTACCAAGCTGCTGCCATTTCATCAGAACCAGTGCTGTAGTTCCCCGTTCCCTCTTACCCACGACCTCCCACCCATCTCCTATTTCTGTCCAAAAAAGAGTAGAGATGGAGAGCAAGGAGGCCTTTCAAGGAGGGAAGGCTTCACGAATCCATAGCCATCACCATCTCTCTAGTTCCTCAGTGAAGGGCAGGAGAATTCTGTGTCAACTCTGTGTGGTACCCGAGGTGGGGAGACAGGAGTCTTTCTCCTGGCCATTTGCTCACCAAACCACCTCAGAGCCACCAGAGAGGAGCTATGACGAGGGCAGAGAGGTCTGGACATTTGATCCCAAAGTCTGATGACCTGCATCAATATAGACAACGAAGCCAGCCTCTCGTTTGAAGATTCCTGAAAATGAAAAACTTCTAGGCCATTAGGGTGTGGACGGTTTCTAATGAATGTGCCTCAAGAAGAGGTTGAAGGCCTTTGTACATCCATGTCTCTCAAAGAACACCAAGTGGACTCCCGTGAGCTCTCAGAGCATCTCCTGGGGAAGCCTGGGGTGTGAAAAAAAGGGCAGCTGTCCTGGGTTCCACAGAAAACTACTCAGCCAAGTCCTGAGGAGCCCATTTTGGGGAAGGGCTTGGAGCCTGGGGCTGCCATGGCACACCCTAAACACAGGGGCAGAAACAGGGGTGCTTCCATGAAGTCAGGGCAGGGTCAACACCAAACCCCACCCAAGGTCAACCTACACAGCACTCAGGCCAACACCACGGCATTAGGGGTTCACAGCCCTTCCCACCACAGTCGAGGGAAGGAGCTCCATGAGCAGTGTCAGGACTTGGCTGCCGGAGGACTCTGAGTCAGAGGGGAAGGGTGTGGAGAGTCCTAGAGAAGATTCTGGTCCTGGAAACAGCGCTGTAGGTTGTGTTTTGGGTGAAAGATGAGCTGCAGCTGGGAAACTCTCCAGCTAGCAGGCTTCCCAGAGAAAGCATGGTTGTGATGACAGGAAAAAGGACAATTGCTCCATGTTTCCACCACAGCAAGGGGACTTGTCCCCATCTGAGTGACATTGCTCAGATTGATTTTCCTAAGCGCCAATAGGACGCCCTTTTTCTCATGGACAGATTTGGCTCTAAACTGGCGAATACCGTGGGTCTGGGCATATCTTTGCAGATCTCTGATATTATCGCCTATGCGTGGACTTTTAATTTTAACTCTCAGAGTTTAAGGGGTTGTCTGTTTGAGTACTAAGTCAAAATTGACTCCTTTTAACTATATGGTTTTTAAAAAATCAAACCCTATTTTGGGGTGGCTGATCTTGCGGATGCCTGAACACAAAGGAGAACCTCAAGCTCTTTGCAGAGTTTAGCATCAGCCTGCCTAGGGAGGCATTCAAAGGCCATGGGAAGCCAAAGATTTGTTGCCCTCCCTCTTTTATTTTATCTTGTTTTCTTCTTTTCTCTCCTTCCTTCCTTCCTTCCTTCCTTCCTTCCTTCCTTCCTTCCTCCCTCCCTCCCTTCCTTCCTTCTTTCCTTCCTTTCTCTTTCTTTCTTTTTCTTTCTTCCTCTCTCTTTTCTTTCTTTCTTTTCTTTCTTCTTTCTCTCTTTCTCTCTCTCTCCCTCCTTCCCTTCCTTCCTTCCTTCCTTCCTTTCTCTTTCTTCCTCTTTTTCTTTTCTTTCTTTCCTTCCTTCCTTCCTTCTTTCTTTCTTCCTTCCTCCTTTCCTTTCCTTTCCTTCCTTCCTTCTTTCTCTTTCCTTCTTTTTCTTTCTTTTGTTTGTTTGAAAGACAGGGTCTCGCTTTGCTGCCTAGGCTGGAGCACTGTGGCACAAAAATGGCTCACTACAGCCTCCACTTCCTGGGCTCAAGTGTTCCTCCTGCCTCAGTTTCCCAAATAACTGGGACTACAAATGTGCACTGCTACCTGTAGTGGGCTAATGTTTTCATTATTATGTTTTGTAGAGACAAGGTCTCACTGTGTTGCCAGGCTGGTCTCAAACTCCTGAGCAATCTTTCTGCCTTGGCTTCCCAAAGTTCTGGAATTATAGGCATGAGCCACCATGCCTGGCCTATTTCTTTATCTTTTTATTTCTTTGTTTGTCTCTTTATTTTGTAAAGTTTTACTTTTGTTTGTTTATTTTTACCCAGTCTGCTCTTTAAGCTTCTGGTCTTAGCATTTTATTTTGTTTCTATTTGTCTGTTTCAAGTGGTTTTTTTGTTTTCTCAATTAGTTCATGATGTTTTAGTTTTGTCTTTATCTTACTGTTTTGATATTTTGATTGTAGCTTTGTCATCTTTAACATGAATTTGTTTTATTTTTGCATGTCGTTTCATTTTTCTATTCACCACTCTTTTTCCTAAGGTTTTGTCTGTTTTCACTGTAGCTTCCCATCATTACCTCCATTGCTTTAATATCTCCTTACCATTTATTTTATCTTGTTATTGTTTAATTGGTGTACAGAGATTTACTTCTTGATTTTAGGAATTCTAGCTGTGGAAGGCTGGTGTCAGAGTGACAGATGAGGGAAAGCTGTCATAGGGCCCTGAACAGCATCACACCCACTTTATTAGGAAGCCAAGTGACAATGGAATGAATGTGCACCTGCCGTGTGTACCTGGGATCTCAGAAACGGGTCCCACGATAATGACCGAGCAACATTTATTCTCATGATAGCCCATTCCCTCCAACCCTCAAAAAGGAGAATCTAAAAAATTTGTTTTTAGAATTCCTGGTATTTTGACAATGTGGACTACTGAAATTCAGGAGGAAAAACCTAGGCACATTAGGATCTCATATCAAAGTGTATCATGGGTCGTCTGGAAGAAGACACCAATAAACAAACCCTCTTCCTTTTAGTCTATTCATTACAGGATTTAGGTTGTTATCTGAACAGAAGGGGGAAGACATAGGAGAAGATAGGCGAAGTTATTTTGATAAATGAGTAATGGCTTACTTATGAAATCCTGAGCATAGGTCTCCTTCTCCAAGTCATATTTTGTGTGGGACAGTCCACTTTCCTGCTATTGAAGACACCGTGGGGTCAATAAAACCACTGGTGATCCTGCAGGCTGAGCAGGTCTCACCTCTTTACTTTAGCTCAGGATTCTAAAGAAATCTTGGCCAAAGGGGAATACTCCGCTTCACCAGGGAGCAAAACCATTTTCATTGTTGTCCCTTGATCAACAAACCTTAGACAGAGTCCAATAGTACCATTTTGCAGTGCTGTATTTTAATTCCTGAGAGAGGTAAAAGTCATCAGAAATCTTGCAAATGAGCCCCGATGTTGCCGAAATCAGCATTTTCCAATCTGTATACACAGGTATTTATAATTGTCCAATGTTTCACTGTATGTCGGCAGAGGCTGATAGTGATTAAGATGGTAGGAAAAAATGTCATAACCATAAAGGTGGAGAAAATTGAAGTGCAATGCGCTCTTCAGACAGCAAATGGAAAAATAAATGGGTCAGGTTCTCATTTTGGCAATTCAGGGGGAAATTTTTTGAAGTAATGAAGGGAACTAGAATTAGATAGGATGAGAAATTGGCTCATGAATTGAAAGGCATCATCTGTATCCTAAGTAATAAGAAATTCCAGACATCGGTTAGAGTATTCACATTGCCCTGCTGACATCTCAATAGAGTCTTCAAATGTTTATTGCAAGGGAATGTAAAAATTTTATAGGCAAAACATATTAGCCAAAGAAGCACTGGATTATAACAAAAAGGAAAACAGCTTTCATTAAGTCTATATAATTCATCTAGCACTTCCCTACCCATTTTAAGGTGATTGTGTGATTTCATCCTCTCAAGAACTCTGTTGCTGCAAACAAGGAATATGAGGCAAAACACTTAATCTTCTTGTTCAAACTCACGCAGCTGGGAAGTGGCACACCTGGGTCCTGAAGCAAGGAACCCTGAACACAGATGCTTTTCCACTTGATCCCACCCTTCCCAAGATTCTGAGCTAGTTCAGCCACAGGCTGGCAGTGTGACCTCCACTCTACTCCGGGTTACCGCACACCTGTAGCTCACTGCACACCTGCAGTGTTCTGTGCTGTTCCTGTTCGGTGCACCTGCAGTGAGCTACACATTGCTGGAAGTAGGATTGGAAGCTGGACAGGCTGTTCCTGCTTCATGGTATTTACCAACTGATAGAGCCTCTGGCAAGCGGCAATTCACCATATCCATTAGGACAACATCAGCAAAGTCATTTAATTTCTTAGGTATCCAATTTCTTCATCTGCAGAGTGAGGAATGTTTTAACCTTTCAGTGATTCAGAACTAAGAGTATGCAAAAAAATCACCTACAAGGGTTTTGAAAAATTGAGCCATCAAGACCCTACCCCAAACCAGCTTTTGAGTTGAGGCCTAAAGTGTGTAATTTGGAAACTTCCTTAGATGATTTGATTCAAACCTGTATTGTAAGAACCAACAGAAATGCCTACTCCAAATTCCTTTCTAGGTCTCAAGCGCTAGTTTTGTCTTTAGAATATCTTTAAATATATCTCCGTTATCCAGCATTTATACTTGAACACTGGCAGAAAAAAATGCCTACTGGCAGAAAAAAAAAAATGGCAGAAGGCACTACCATATTGGAGCGCCTTCTGAAAAAGAGAAGGATTCGCCATCTTCACTTGGGGTTACAAGTTGAAACTTTCCCCTTAGCAGAATACACAGCTAACAAGAGCCTTTTGGCTGGGCACGGTGGCTCAGCACTTTGGGAGGCTGAGGCAGGTGGATCACGAGGTCAGGAGTTCGAGACCAGCCTGACCAACAAGGTGAAACCTTGTCTCTACTAAAAATACAAAAATTAGCCAGTCATGGTGGCACATGCCTGTAACCCCAGCTACTCTGGAGGCTGAGGCAGGAGAATTGCTTAAACTCGGGAGGCGGAGGTTACAGTGAGCCGAGATCATGCCATTGTACTCCAGCCTGGGTAACAGAGTGAGACTCCATCAAAAAAAACAAAACAAAAAAACAAAACAAAACAAAACAAAACCCTTTCATGTCAAGCAAGGAAATGAAGAAGTTCCTGATGCAAGGTCTCTCCACCAAAGAAATTCAAGTTCCAAACATGCTGCTGGGGAATGGGCTTCTGCCTAGTAGAAAAATCTAGTATTTGGTTCAGGACGATAGAGGAAAGGGAAAGCAAGATTAAGAATTTACAGATATCATTGGGCAGGAAGTGAACTTCAGACCGTGCAATCTGGAGTATGAGCAAAGCTGAACTGGTTTTTGGAGGGGCAGAGAAGCTACCGAAATCATCCAGATCGTATGTATGCCAAACACATCATTTTAGAAAATGTTTGCAAAAGGAGAGAACTTCAAACCAAAATTGCTCTTCCTGAGTTTTCCACAAGTAGTCACAGACTTTGTAATAAGGAAAGAAATTGAATGCAATGAACACAGAATTCCATCTACACACAAAAATTCATGGAAAATCACTTCAAAGTAAGGGGAAATGCGATGATGGTAAATTATAATTCAAATTACTACCAGATCAATGTTATTTTTCCTATTAGATTTTATTTTTCCTTCTCTTCTTCTGTAAGCTGATGCTGTGAGAACAGGGGCTGGCTTGCTTCGATACTTAAGTCAAAGTTGGCCCATGAGATTGTATAAAGGTTAACCAGCTCTGCAGCAAGAAAAATATAGGAAGGCTATTAATTAATCCATTCACTCTCTTCCTCCCTCATCCATTCCCACACAGCTCCCATTATCTTCCATGAACCTTAACAGCCAGTGCCATGTCACTACTGGTGGACCTCCCCTGAGCTTCCTCTGTCCCTAAAAGTGGGGCACCAATTCATACCCAGGAAGAGCAACCACAGCTTCCACCCTCTCCCTACATAAAAATTATAGCCATTCCAGGGATACTGCTGGGCATGAACTAGCAAGACCCAAACTGGGGTACATGGTATACCAGAAAACCTGGGAGCACACCTTGGACCCAGTCCAAGAGGCGGAGAGGCAGTATCCCAATGGAAGCCACCAAGAGGCAAGCCAGGAAAACAGGAGCTAACGTCAGGAATCTGCCAGGCAGAACAACCAACAGGGGACAGTGACTCCAAATTGACTATGGGAGGTGCTGGTTTGATTCTGGGAGACAGCACGACCCTCAACGTCTCAGGTGTAGATGCTTCCAAGAAGATGAATGTGTGTGTCTCTATGGGCACCACTGGGCATCCTGTGCATTCCATATAGGACCCCACCTCTTTCTAGAACCTGTAGTCAAGCTGCCCTTTCCTATGGGGACCTAAGCGCAAGCCTCATGTCAGGCCCGTCTGAGAAGTCCCCAGTACCCACATTGGAACTTCACCATGACACTTCCCTTTGAATATGCGCCATTTTGCAAAGTAAAAAATACCTCTTCTTTGCCACCAGTTGGACTATGTCTTAACTCCTTTGTAAGATGATAAAGTCCTTGAAGGAAATTGTTTTTGTCTCACTCATCTTTTTCTTAATCACCATCCCCACTATGTATCGAATGCACACGATGACCTTAAGTGGAATCCAGGGACTTTCCCTCAGTTGCTGAAATTGTGGTTCCAACAGGGAGCAAAACACCCTCAGCTCAGACTCCAGCTCCTTAGGGCCCAGAAGGATTCCAGGTAAAATATTGCCTTGCTTTTTAAGTCAGGGCTTTTAAGTCAGGCCTTGCTTTTAAGTCCAGACTCCACACTCACACAGCAGGTGCTGCCCTTCCTTGGAGCATTGATTTCTTGCTCACGCTTTATATTTTTATTATTAAACAGATAGAAATACGTTATGGAAAACACAAAATTCTACATATTTCTTATACAAAACATGAGTCCTCACTTGGGGTAGACTGCCAAGATCTCAATGTACCTTGCTCTGCCATTAAGACAATTCACTGCAATATGTAATCCTCAACACAGAAAGGTGAACAGAAACGTGACCTTGTTTTACCATTGCCAGACCTAGGCGTTACATGATGCTGCTTCATGAAAATGAGACACAAGGCTACCCCTGGGCTTAGCAAACCAGAAGCCCAGAGAGGAATCTCTCAGAAGAATAAATACATGAATCTATACGAAAGCCTTCCTGATCCACATTGCTCAGTCACAGGAAGGCTTCAGTAGGTATCACTGCAATGGCGTGGCCACCTCTTTGCTACACAGAGTAGGCTGCTGCCAGGCTGGGCTCAGCTCCATCCCCCTGGGGTCTGCCTTTTTGACATCTTGTGTTTGGTCTTTGCAGGGAACTGATTCCCTCGCTCTTTGTCGCAAGCTGCAAAGCCAGCACTCAACTCTGAGATGAAGGCAGGATAGGCAGCAGGACCTCCCAGGTAGTGAGCAGATGGATTAGAACTAGTTTTGCAAAGGTGAGGGGGGAAGGTTGCCATGGGATCCTAGCTCTGAGGAATGGCAAGCAGATGTGGGGGGTGCAGGGGTTGGGGGAGGCAGCAGAAATCCCATCTAATTCAATATGCTTTCCAATTAGGAGCCTTTCAAGTTAAGGTCTCCTTCAGGTCACCTTCAGCCACTTCTTGAAGGTTAAGCAAGTTTCGCTTCTAGTGTACATTATGCAAAGTGGGTAACAAGTATTTGTTGTTTATTAACATCATATATTTTACAGGCATCAGAGGATTTCAGACTTGACCCTGCCAAGCCCCCAACAGACCTGCTGCTGGGAGAGGAGCCCCCAGCAGACAAGGCCCAGTCACCCCTAGCTCAGCTCCAGCCTCTGCGACATACTGCATTTTCTTATAAGATTCTCTTTAAAAGGAGTTTCCACCACTAAGATGTTGAAAGCAAGAGTTTGACATGATGAAGCCCGCATTCAGAATCCACACACAGTCCTGCGTTTTCTCTGCCCTAACTCCACGAGTTCCCATCAGTTTGACCTTTCAGGTTGCATGGCCTTCCCTCTATGTCCCTTGTCTGGGGACCTGAGAAGCCTCAGGTGAAAACTTGGCAGAGGCTGGTGCTTCTGATGATATCTGGAAGGTTAAGGGCAAATCCTGAAGCATCAGTTTGCTCTCTGCCCCTTGCAGAGCACTGATAACCAAATCCACATGAGAAAGATGCAGACACCTGGTGCCTGGTATGGGCTCACTGCCTATTGGGCTCCACCCCTGCCTCCCAGCACAAACAGTGAAGCTCTGTGGAAGGCTGGTGACATCATTCTTATCAAAACTTGAGGGCTGAAGACTTTGGGAAACTGCACAGCCTTTCACTCCTGCCCTGCCCAAGCTCAGCCTGCCCATCTGATGTGCATGGCCCAGTGCCCTGCAAGTCAGCAGTCAGGACTGCAGCAAGGAAAGTGAAGTGGGAATTGGGCTCCCCCAACCCCAACTGGGCCTTTGAGCTCCGAAACCCTTGAGACTGAGAGATTGTCACTAGGTAGGGTTTTGGTTTGGAGCAAAAATAAACAATGGTTGCTGCATTTGCCATCTGAAATTGGTGTCGACGGATGCTCTACCATCTCTGAAATGAGAATTGTGTTCTTGTCAACAGTGCAGTGGGCACCCAACTGATTTTTTTAGGAACTAGGTATTTATAAAGAAGCAAGACTGATCAACAGACACGTAACTAGGAGCCTCGGGGAATCCCTGGTTTTAATTATTGGAAATATTATATTTGTGTCCTATAGGATATGACCTGGAGGATCCGTGAAGATCCCTTTGGTTACAACAAACAAAAATTCAGGTCATGCTAGTTGGAGCAAAAGGGGACACTCGTGAAAAGGAAATTGAGTTGTCTCATATGAGACACATCCTGGCTTCCACCACCAAAGAGCAATGGGCTCTTTTCCATGTGCATTTCAAAACGTTCCTGGAGAAAAAACCCCACTTGGCCAGGCTTGGGACAGGCCTTCCCTGGACCAGACAATCAAGGCCAAGCACGAAGGCCTTATTCACAAGGAGAGAACCAACCCTAGGGAAGGGGGTGGGATCTGGGCAGGCCACACAAGAGGGTTTAAGCCCCTAGGCCTGACCTTTTTGTGCTAAAGCAGCAAACCACAGCTGAATCTGGTTGACTGCCTGTTTTTGTAAATAAAGTTTTATTGGCACGCAGCCATACCCAGCTGCCTTCCTACAATGGCAGAGTTGAGTAGCCATGAGAGAAACCCTATGGCCAGCAAAACCTAAACATTTAGTATCTGACCCTTCAGAGGAAAACTTCGCTGACCCTGTGCTAAAGGGTGAGACATTTTAGGAGAGAGCGCAACGGTGGTCCCCAGGTCTGGAATCAGCTCATAAGGAAACAGCCATCCTCCTGTCTCAGGATTCATGCTGTTTAGATGCATTCTATTAAGTAATAAAATGGAAATGTTGTGACTTGGGGTTGAATTTTGTGGATGTGGAGCCAGTGCTGTGATTTTCTTATGTATCCTGGATTTTGGATCTTCAGGGAAGTGAGATGCGGGAAAGATTTGATATTGGAATAACTTAGCTTTCAAGGCTCTCAAGGAAATATGCCAGTTCCCATGATGTAATAAGAAACATGGAGGTTACAGAGTGAAATGCATTTACATTTATTTGATGACTTTTTATGGGGAATAATGGAACAGGTTTTATGGAATAGTAGCAAGTCTGCATCCTTTTTACTGAGCAGAATTCCACCACATAACTTGTGCTACCATGTACTGGGGGTTACCCTGTGTGACTCTCCCTGGAAGGTGTGTGAGATACTGAGGGTTCTGGAACAGAAGGGACTCTTTTCCTCCTCCTGCAAAGATGTCCATCAGGCAGTCATACTGGCAGTCATGGTCAACTTGAAAGCTTTCTTCAGAACCATCAAGAGGTATTCACTGATCCCTTACAGATGTGACATGTGTTGGTAAGGACTAGAGAGGCTGCCCCATGAAGGAGTGGATAGATCTTTCCTGAAACATTATTCAGCTCTGCATCCAAGCACTGCAGGGAAAGCAACATTCCTGCTTGATCCAACCCCTGGGTATGAAGTCCACTGGCCTCTCAGAGAGAAAGAACCAGGAGGAAGGGATGGTTGGCTCGAGCCTGTCTCCCCTCTTCTCTCTGTCAGCACCCTACCTGCCCCACACACAGTTGGCATGTGGAGAGGTAGGTGAAATGAACAAACTCACCTCCCAGATCACAGTCCCAAGGTCAGCAAGTTAAAGGTCAAGCAGAGAGTGTGGAGTCTCTCCTTAAGAGGCTTTAATTTGAGTACCTTGGCTGGATCCCCAGACTCTCTCTTTACTGAGCTGTTCTAAGCTCCCTTTGTCTTCTCCTCATGTGGCTGAGGTTAGAGGTTCATATGAGAAATTTCCTGGCCTTTGGGTGTCCTGAGATAGACAACCAGGACCAGCTTTGTGTTGGCCTCAGGGTGAAATGGCCTCTATGACTTCACCTTTAGGATCAAAGTAGGTTCATCATGTGCTCCAGCCCTTCTGAGCTGCAGAGACTATACTGGAACTTAGTGCATGGGGCTGGGGCTTCAACAGTGATATGATGCTCCCCTGAAATTGCCCTCTGGGCATGTACCTCTCTCAGAGACCTGATGGGGAGGAAAGACAAAGTAAGGTTGAAATTAGGATCTTTCTGGGTGCACTGGCCCAAAATTATCTCATAAGCTCATCTCCCCTGACAAATACCAACCTAGATCCCTTATCTCGGAGGACAATGCTCTGTCCCAGCCCAGAGTAGAAAAATGCTGAGCCCACCTCGCTGTCAACTTTCTAAGCAGGAGGAGGGGAGAGCTGTCCTGCGAAGACTCTGCTCTAAAGCTGTGCCAGGCACAGCCTTTTGGAAGCTCTAAGATTTTGTCACAAAAAGCAATATGGAAGAGAGGATTTCATTAAGATGAAGCCAAAATATATTCCAAGCTCAAATTCCAAAACCAGAAGACTCCTTTCAAGAAGCTTTACAGGAGCTTTTCATGACATTGAGCTCATCTAATCCAGATACTAAATTGCTTTCTGTTCACTCATCATCATTCTTAGCATTCCTCATGAGGATACACATAAAATAAAACAAAACAAAGCAAAACCACAGCTAAACACTGTAGGAAGCAAATCAAACATGTCACACCACACGAGGCAGCATTCATGCCCCCACATATCAGGGAGCAACAGGAATCATTGCTCAGTTGTTCTCTGGGAGATACAGATTCCAATGGGCTGGGGGAGATCCCTGAACACCAGAGAGACCTTGACCCCAGATGGTGCCCAGGCTCTTGACATCCTCACGAGAAGGAATTCAAGGATGAGTCAGAAAATAAAACAAGTATGGAGATTTACCACAAAGGGAAAAGTACACACTCTAAAAAGGGAGGTGTGGGCGTACTTCAGAATTAAGTAAATGGAGTCTGGGGCTGCTACCTCTGTGGATTTCTTTAATCAAGGAGTGGAATATTCATGAAAGTGCTTGGAAAAAGGTGAAGATATCTTAGAACTGTGGTGCCATCCATTTTTACACCAAATATAGGTGTTCTCTGAACTGTCATGGGTGTGTGGCTGATGGGTGTGTGGCTAGTATGTTAATGAGCACATAATGAGGTCCTAGGAGAAACCTAGGTCAAATCCAGCGCCATGTGGGTTCCAGTCATTCTTACCCAGCTTGGTCCACACCCTGGTTTTTCAGGGTCTTCTCAGCCCATGGGCTCCAGTCATGTGAAACTCCTACCTGAAATGTTTTATTCTCCTGTGACCATCCTATATTATTCCTGTCTCAAAACAATGACCTCAGAATAACACCTGAGTTATTAGGATAGAATATGACCCACACTGAGCTCTCAGGGTGATCTGCTAGAACACCAGAGTCCTCCTGGATGAGTTAGTGGACGTCGGGACAATTTCAGAGAAGAAAGCAGCACAATCCTTTCTTTCCACAGACTCCCAGCACTGACCATTTATTGTTTCATCACAGGGCCAGGTTGCAGGCGAATCCTCTCATTATTTATATTTCCTCTACAAGAAAGAGTGCCAGCAACCTGAGATTCCGTTCATTAATCTAAGCAGGTGAAAGCCAGCAGGCCTGCTGCTGGAAATGGTTTCAGGAAAATGAAGCAGAGATTGCCTTCCTTCAATGTCTTATGGTAGGATGATCACTGAGCCTCTATCAGTCCTCAAAACAGGGACAAATGACACCTATTACTTCCCTGATAAAGTTTCGATGTGTGTACTCATGGATAAAAAGCTAGGTAAATGACTAGGAAGACCACCTTCCAGTCCCCAAATAAAATAAGACTAAATAACAGTGAGGTTCAATCTCCTTCAGGGAGATTGGCAAAAAAGAGGGAGTTGTCAAATTGAAGAGGGGCCACTGCTTTTTCCATTGCCATCATATTAGTGCCTCCGCACCTTCTAAACTTGTATTTGCTCACCACTGAGGTTGAAGTAGGGATAAAAGTAGGGGGGAAGGGAAGGCAAATATTTGCTTAAGAGATCATTGTTTCTATAGCTGTTTGCTGTGTTTTCTTCCTGAGCCAAACACCACACACCTATCTCCTAAAGAAAAGACAGAGCCTGTTGAACCAGCAGCATAAGCAGGTGTTCTCTCGCTGTTCTAAATGGACTGCTTCTTCTTGCAAGCAGAAACATGCTGCTCTAAACAAATGTCATCCAGTTGCTTCTAAATCTGTATGTCTGAAACACCTAGGGGGGCTTGCTATACATATAAATTCCCAGACTGTACCTCCCAAGATTCTAATCCAGTTGGTCTGGGCAGGGGCCCAGGAATCTGAATGTCAAGTAGGCACTTCTGCTCCTCCCTGGGAGTGCTGGGAGCTGGGCACAGCAGCTATTCTGCATTCCCATACCTCATGTTAGCATTTTAGAGTAGAAAAAAGGAGCTTGGAGATCATCTTACTCAGTCTCTTTGTTTTACACAGAAATAACATTGAATCTGAAAGAAAGAACCTGATTTGACCAGTCAGGGCTGAGACTGGCAGAAAATCTCTGGTCCAGGCTGCCGGCCTCTTGCTGAATTGAGAACTTTGGGATATGTTTCTGTAAAGGGCTAGAAGCAAATAACCTTGGGAGCAGGAGAGGCTTATTAGGAGTCATCTATAGAAAGAAGCCTTTGTTTGGAAAAGATGGCTTTGAGAAAGCAAACATTAGTGTAAGATGCTATATGAGAGGAAGGGCCCGGGAAAATCCTGCCTGGGGCACAGGAGCACAAGAACCAGTCTTTGTTAGGCCATCTGCAGTCTGCGTCTGAGTGCCCAGGGAAGAGGCAGGAACTCAGATGGCTAATAGCTTTTGAACTCCAAATAAAAGGGAAACAAAGTCATTCTTAAACAAAAGGACTGTAGTCTTGAAACAATTCTTAAAGAGAAAGGCCCCGTTGATGTGTATTCCTCCCAAATGGAACTTAATTAGGCCACACATGTTCATGCACTTTGCAGACACCGGAAAATCCAATCCTTTCTGTATTCCTAGATCCGGGAGGAGTGCGGGTGGCTTACAACTGCCTCAGTAGCACTATATGGATTGTCAGAGATATTAGGTAAATAATGATGGAGTTACCTCTGATAACATGTATGCCCATAACGGAACCACTTCTGGGTACCCTGTGCACACCCTTCACCCCAATTCTTACTGAACCACAGGACCCAGAGCAGAACCAGATGCTGAGAACCCTGGCCATGGGCCTGTCAGGCAGGGATGTGCACATTGTGGATGTGCTTAGTGTGGATAATGGGGATTCCTGGCAAATTTTAGACCTGGGTAACAGCAAACACAATTATTTCTAAAATTCTGGGTGTTTCAATTTTCATTCCATTAAAATTTGCATCATGAAATGGGGGCCCTCTGAAGAATTCTCAACAAAAAGGAAATAGGAAGAAGCAGGGCCTCCCTGGGCACTTGCCCCACAGTTTGAGTGATTTGTGGACCAACTGTGACGTGTTGAGCTCATCACTTTACTCATTTAGAAATGTCTGCAGTGCACGTATCCATGGGTTTCTAACCACACGGCCATTAAGCAGAGCTGACAAAATTGAGGCCCTGTGATATCCTCGCAGGTACTGACAGAGCTGGGACAAGGACCCAGGAGACCTCCCACACAGCATCCTTTCTACACCAAGACACAACCTCGATGACCTCTTCTCTGCTGACATGAATTTTCAAATTATTAGCTCTTTCCTGAGTAATCAGTGACATCTCATCTCTCCTGGATTTGCATGGAGTCTTCCGGAAAATTTGGGGTCAGTCTCTACAGCAACTGCATCTTGGTGTGATCCCCCCGTGAGTCAAGCCTTGTGTGACGCTTCCCCCGTGAGTCAAGCCTTGTGTGACGCTTCCCCTTGTGTGGAATCTGAGACTTGATTCTAGCCAACAGAGTATGTCAGAGGTGATGGGATGCCCCTCACTAAAGGTCATGTTACATGCCAGATGGTAGAAAGTGACCTGCCTGATTGTGTTATGCTGTAGGACAGGGGTCCCTAGCCATGGGGCCATGGACCTGTACCAGTTAGGAACCAGGTTGCACAGCAGGAGGTGAGTGGTGGGTGAGCGAGCGAAGCTTCATTGGTATTTACAGCTGCTCCTCATTGCTCACATTACCACCTGAGCTCCACCTCCTGTCAGATTAGCAGTGGCATCAGATTCTCATAGGAGCACAAACCCTATTGGGAACTGTACATGTGAGGGTTCTAGGTTGTCTGTTCCTTATGAGAATCTAATGCCTGATGATCTGTCACCATCTTCCATCACCCCCAGATGGGACCATCTAGTTGCAGGAAAACAAGCTTAAGGCTCCCACTGAGTCTACATTATTTTGAGTTGCAGAATTATTTCATTATATATTACAATGTAATAATAACAGAACATGCACAATAAATGTAATGTGCTTGAATCATCCTGAGACTGCCCCCCACCCCACCCCTGGTCCCTGGAAAAATTGTGTTCCATGAAACAGTCCCTGGTACCAAAAAGGTTGGGAGTTGCTGCTGTAGGAGATGCTCTCACAGTTGACTGGAGTGAGATTACTTGAAGACATAAGCTGCTATCCTGCAAGAACACCACATGGCAAAGAACTGTAGACAGTCTTTAGGTGCTGAGAACAGCTGCAGCTACAGCCAGCTAGAAAACAGGACTCAGTGTAGAGCCACAAGGGACTGAATTCTGCCAACAACCACACGAGCTTGGAAGAGGAACGCAGCTTGGCTGATATCTGACCACAACCTTGTAAGAACCTGAGGTCCCAACTAAGCCATGCCGTCTCCTGACCCACAGAAGTCGCGAGAGGATAAATGCACAGTCAATTCTCATTGTACACCATAGTTATGTTCTGTGAAGTCACCATGAATGCCGAATTAGCAAATACCATTGCTGCTATGGGGAATACAGGGTTAGGTTCCCGTGAGTCTCTGGTCACAACATGTTTTGGTTACCAATCAATATGTAACCTTGCTTCATGTGTGTTTCTGTTGACAGGCACCTGATTTAATATATATTGTCGATTCATAATATTGAACAACTCGTGGCCAACAATGCCACAGCTCCTGCCTGAGTGAAGCTTCTCTAACACACGGATTTCCCCCAGGAAGCACATCACAGCCTTCTCGTGCTTGGGAACGCCAGACGGCTCTTCAGTGCTGTGCTTGGGACCGTTTTAAACAGTGAAATCACCATCAAAAACACAAATTGGTTGTGAACCTTGACACTAAATAGACTGTGAAAAGGACAATTGTTTACAGCGTGCGAGCTGGAGCAAGAAGGCAGAGCGTTGCTTTGTTCAACTCAGTGGGATGTGCACCTTGGGTGACTCAAAAGTTTCAAAGTTCTGTGCACAGCCACCAGTGAGCATGAAAGCACCTCGGGTATCGATTTTGGGGTTACAAATCCATTTCAGCAGTGGGATGATTCACAAATACGGAATCTGCAAATGATGAGGACAGGCTGTTTTGTTGTTTTCAGCTGCTGAGTTTGTGATCACTTGTTAGGCAGCCATCGCCAACTAACTCAGTCTCTCACTGCTATCACTCTGCCTGCCGGTAAACCCCAGCCAAGCTCCCTCTCGGAAATAAAATTCTGTTTCCGGTGAACATGCTGTTTCATACTCCGACTTTCTTTGCCTTCAGCCTTCCCTTGAACGTGACTCCTGTTCTGCACGTATGAGGACGTTAAAAAAATACTGTTCTTCTGACACAACCTTTCTGTTATTTGAGTGTTTTATAGTACATTCCTAGAACTCCTGTGTATTAGAAAAACACAAGGAGGTGGAAGGCTTTGCTGCTCTTCATAAAGATATGGTCTCTGTAGCAGACACAACTCATTCCCTCAGCCTGGCTTGAACATGAGGTCAAATCTCCTTTATTCTTTAGTTCAAATCATCACATGGTTTAAGCCTTTTTCTTATCCAGCAAGATCATTTTTCTTGCTTTTACAAGAATCCCACTTCCTTTCCCTGATGGATCAAAGAATTCCAGAGCTCACTCACCATGACTCACCCATGCCCCAGCCAAGTTCACAGGATCGAGAGAAAACCAGGAAAGTCGCTCTGTCCTCTGGCCAGCCCAGGCCTTGGCTGCATTGCTGTGGTTGTTGCGCTGCTGCACGATTTCTCAACCCCAGGGTCACCAGCCACCAGTTCCTTTCCTTTGCTCTCTTCTATTCATTACAGAAAATTGGATGAATACCTCTGTGTGACTGAAGCAGGGACTATCTCCTCTCATATCCATCCCTCAGCCCTCACCCTTTGGACACAACCCTGAATATCAGACCAGCCAGATGTGTCCCACAGTGGTCAGCAGAATTGAAGCTGAGAGATCCCAGATCCTGCACCAAACAGCCTGGGCTTAACCCTGTCTCCAGTAACTGAGCTGAGTAGGTTGACAGCTGTGCATAAAGCCATCGCTTCTCCCAAGGCTTGCACAGAAGATTTAGTGGGCAGGTTGCTAGCACCTTCTACTCTCCACTCAACATTGTCTCAGAGACCATGATATAACCCTCCACATTAGTGCACCCCTCACCCTCCAAGTGTGGAATCTGCCCCTCCCTCAATCAGGCCTCAAAACCAGCCTGCCCTCAAGAGGGGGGGAAAAAACCCTCCCAGTTGTATATACAGATCCTCCTCCTTTTACAATGGGGTTATGTCCTGATAAAGCTATTGTAAGTTGAGAATATCATAAGTTGAAAATGCACTCAATACACCTCATCTACCCAACATTACAGCTTAGCCTAGCCTACTTTAAACATGCCTTAGCCAACAGTTGGACAAAATTGTCTCACACAAAGCCTATCTTATAATAAAGTGTTGAATGTCTCATGTAATTTATGGACTTCTGTACTAAAAGTCAAAAACAGAATGGTTGTGTGGGTAGCATTGCAAAGTTGAAAAATCACAAGTCAAACCATGGTAAGTTGGGCCCCTCTGTGTTAAAAAATACTATCACAAAGGAGCTCTGAGTGGGACACAAACATTCTTATGTTGAACTGCACCATTGCAGCACGGGACTCAGATAAATGAAGAGAAAGAACAACATTGCGTTTATGACATAGGGAGAAAACTCTGATTGTCCACACACAATTAGCAACGTTTCCCCATCCCAGGGGCTCAGAGTGACTTGGCTATTTCCTCATGTTGCTAGGTTAATCATCATCATCTGCTTCAAGGCAGCAAAATAGGAGGAGAATTAATGAACCATTTCACAGCAAGCACTCACTCCGTCTCAGCGTAGGCTTACAGAGTAGCCTCAAAAATAAATTACGCAGACCTGCTATACGCTTGCAGAATGGAAAGAAGAGCTAACAAAGCCACAGTTTTCCCTTCTTTGAAGCCTCTGCACAAAATATATAGTTTTCCACTTTGGTTGATTCCCCTGGGGTTTTGTATTGGTGGTGATTGATTTTCTTCTTTTATCAATTGATGCTGTGTTCTCAGATCACTGAACATTAGAGATGTTACAATCTCATTTGTAGAAAGCTATAAAAAGTTATATTTGGTGAACGAGGGACAATACATAAAAAGCATTCTGAAGCATGCTAGCACTTTGGCCTATAAAATGAAGATAATTGTAATAATTTATCACATAATTTTGCTTAAGATTTAATTATGCTGTGACTTTGAGATTTCTTCTTTCAGAATTTATGACTGCAATGAATCTTAAAATAATAAAGGAGTTGGAGAATAAAAGCAGAAGAAAATCCTTGATGTAAAAAAGATATAAGCACAGGATTCTTCAAAGAAAAAAGAAGAATGAGACAAATCTATGTGCCAATGATTACTCTCAACTCAGCCATTAGCTCATTTGCATTAGTTTAATATATATCACCTGCTCATAATATTCCACTTGGCTTCAAAATTCTTCCTCCCTCCATGGCAGAAGTGATTGGACATTATTCTCATATGACTTCTTTATCCTAGAGTTCTCCTGTTTTAACAGCTACATTCCAAACTAATATTAAGAACTGTCACATGATACCATTTACAAATCATCGGAAGCATGCATGGAATTCAAAAGGGATAAAGTAGCATTCTCCAAAATATTTTACGGGCATTCTTATTTGTGCTTCACCTATTCTGAAAAGTGTTTGAGGCTTCTCACTACTATATATGTATTAAAATAGAATTTTTTAAAGTAAGAGAAGAAAACTGTGGGAACAATGGAAAACAAGGATAGGAAAAGTAAGATGAGGTCAGCGCACCTGTATTATTCAATTAGTACTGCAGAAGTGCTGCATAATGGACAATGACAAAATCTCTGTTGCTGACAATTGCAGCATTCTCTTTGTACTTGTAAGCCTGTGAGTCAGCTGAGGGCCTCTCTCACTGCAGACCCTGCTGGCTCTGCTCCACAAGTCTCTCACCCTCCTGGGACCAGAGAGGCCAGTTGGGGAGTGTTCTTTTCATAGTGAAGGCTGAGCATAGGCTGGCAAATGGAAACGCATGATGCTTCCTAAGGCCTCAGACCTGGCAACTATCAGTTCCACTTTCCTCGTCTTATGTAAGTTGAAACTCTAAAGCAAATCTGCACAAGGAATGGGATTATGGGAAATGTAGTTACCAGACTTAGCTGTCTATAGTGACGGTGGTAAAGGTGAGGGTGATGGTGTGATGGTGATGGCTAGTAATGATGATGGTGGTCATGGTGGTAACAGTGGTGGTAATGATGGTGATGATGGTGACAGTGGTAGTGACAGTGGTGGTTATGGTGGTGATGGTAGTGATGCTGTTGGTGATGGTGGTGGCGGTGGTGGTGGGTGATAATGGTGGTTTTGGTGGTGACAGTGGTGGGTGGTGATGGTGCTGATGGTGGTAGTGATAATGGTGTTTTTGGTGGTGATGGTGGTAGTAGTGATTATGTTGGTGGTGATAATGGTAGTGATGTGATGGTGCTGGTGGTGATGGTGCTGGTGGTGGTGGTGATGGTGGTGGTGGTGGTGATGATTGTGCTGGTAGCAGTGATGTGATGGTGGTGGAGGTGCAGTGGTGGTGGTGGTGGTGGTGGTGGTGGTGGTGGTGGTGGTGATGGTAGTAGTGGTGATTATGTTGGTGGTGAAGGTGATGGTGGTGATAATGGTAGTGATGTGATGGTGTTGATGGTGGTGGTGGTAATGGTGGTGGTGGTGGTGGTGGTAGTGATGGTGGTGATGGTAGTAGTGGTGATTATATTGGTGAAGGTGATGGTGGTGGTGGTGGTAGTGATGGTGGTGATAATGGTAGTGATGTGATGGTGATGGTGGTGATGGTGCTGGTGGTGGTGGTGATGGTGGTGGTGGTGGTGATGATTGTGCTGGTAGCAGTGATGTGATGGTGGTGGAGGTGCAGTGGTGGTGGTGGTGGTGGTGGTGGTGGTGGTGGTGGTGGTG
>NW_016809768.1:3309932-3340662 GCF_001698545.2 Rhinopithecus bieti | reverse complement strand
CCCAGGGAAAAGAAACACAAGTTACAGGAGGATCTGTGGCCTGTGCTTTATCTGAAGACAGTTTCATGATCATCAATATTTAAAGGCAAAAGAGCAGGCAGGAGTGAAAGGAGGAAAGAAAAAAAAATGGAGGGGGGGGAAAGGGGCAAACAGTTATCTTTTTTTTTTTTTTTTTTTTTTTTTTGAGACAGAGTCTCGCTGTGTCGCCCAGGCTGGAGTGCAGTGGCGCGATCTCAGCTCACTGCAAGCTCCGCCTCCCGGGTTCCCACCATTCTCCCGCCTCAGCCTCCGAGTAGCTGGGACTACAGGCGCCCGCCACCTCGCCCGGCTAGTTTTTTGTATTTTTAGTAGAGACAGGGTTTCACCGTGTTAGCCAGGAGGGTCTCGATCTCCTGACCTCGTGATCCGCCCGTCTCGGCCTCCCAAAGTGCTGGGATTACAGGCTTGAGCCACCGCGCCCGGCCGCAGTTACATTCTTGTGAGGCTCTGATTAGTGCTCACTGCATCGACGTTTTACGTAAAAGGAGAGGAGTAGGGGGAAAGTCAATAATGTATTCCTCTCAAGCTCAGTAAATCTACATTCTACATGAGATAAAGTTAGCATGTGAAAATACAGCTTTCTGTCTGGGAACAAAGCAAGGCAGGTTTTGTTTGGTTGTTTCTGTTGTGTGTGTTTCGTTTTGTTTTGTGTGAATCAGTTCCCAGGCTGAACTTTTCGCCTTTGGCATAGTGACTTTGGGGTCTTGAGATTTTATTTTTCTTGCACGGAGTTTAGGTCTCCTCCTCTGCCTGGTGATTCCTGGTCTTCTGTTTGGGATTGAGAAAACAGGATAGGTATCTTGTGTTGGTTCTCTCTGTGACTGGGTCTCTATGGTATGGTAGGATGTGTTCAATTATTTTAAAAAATAGGCTGCAGTGGTTTCTCTTGGAACATCTACAGGCCACCTCTGCTATGGATCAAGGAGTATATATTCTTTGTGAACTTGTGACTTATCAGGACTTTAATAACCCCCCTGCATACCCAGTTAACATATTGCAGGAAGTTGCTTCCCCACATATTTCATTAGCCAACATATTTCCCTCTAACTAGCAGTGTCAGCATTTTCCATTAAATAATCCATGACTTCTCATACTATTTGCCTTTGCCAACTTCATCATATATTCAAACTCCTTCTCTAATAATAGAGCTATATAAACTAAAAATCAACACAGCTTTACAGCATTTTTAATATTTGGAAAAGTCACTTCCCCTCATAATACTTTCTTTCAAAACATTTAAAATTTATTCTTGACACTTTTTCTTCCACATGAACTTTGGATTTAACAAGTTTTCCCAAAAATAGTATAGAGACTTTGTTTGGAATTATTTTAATTATGTAAGTTGGGAAATATAATCATACAAAATAGTCTTAGCATCCAAGACATGTTATGTAAATATTGGTATTACTTATTTTTAGATGTGTAATAATAATAGTATCTGTAATTATTATTTCAGATAAGTGGTTATAGACATTATAAAGACCTGATTTTTTATATATTACTTTCAGAATCAACCACTGAATTCTATCAACAATCCATACATTATTTTGATTGACAATCTGGGGTGTTTATATACAATCATACTGGCTGCAAACAGTAATACTTCTATCTTCCTCATATCAAATGTATATTACTTGTTTTTGTCTTCTGTCCAGAGCCTCCAAAGTAACATTGTAATGTGTTGATAGGAATGAGAAATGAAGACCTTCACTCAGTTTATTTTTCCACAATTTCTCTATTCCTTGACTACACTGGGCAGAGGTATGTGTCTTTGCAAATAAATCATTTTTTGTTCCACTTATTAATCCTGTCACCTTATAATTCATTAATTTCTGATTTCATCTATATTATGTTCTAAATCCCTACTTTGAATAACTTATATATTTATTTTCTTCTTAATCTGGAAATGAAAGAACTTAGGGTTAATAACTGGTCTCTCCAGATACCTTGGAAAGTCTTAGTTATGTAGTGTCTTCCTTTTTAATAATTTTCTAAATAATCTGAAATAATATTTGGTATCCTATTAGTTATCTGGGAGGGCTTTTATTTTATTTGTTGTATCTTAACTAATTGGGTTATCTTTTCTAAATGTTTATTATAAGTCTTGAATTTTAGAAAACTATGTTCGTGAATAACAAGTTTTGCTTGGAGGATTTTATAGAGCCAAATATATGCAACTTTTGTAAATGTTCCATGGACATTCGAAAATTAGTAGTCCTATTAGTATGAGCTTTATCTGTTCTAAGTCTTATATTATCATTGTGATAGTCTGAACAGCGACCCCTCAAGATATACAGGTCCTAATCCCTCAAACCTTTGGATATTACTTTATAGGACAAGACTTTGCAGATGTGATGAACAGTTTTGAGATGGGGAGATTATCCTGAATCAACTTAAAGGAAAAAAAAAACTGAGGCAAAATTAATAAAAGTAGAGAGTTTATTTGGGCCAAATTTGAGGACTGCAACCCAGGAGCATAGATCCAAATTGCTCTGAATCTGCATTCTAATTAACAGCAGTTACAAGTGGGATTTTAAAGAAAAAAAGGAGAGGCAGTTCCTAAGTTGTTTACCAAGAATTTACATTAAAATAACATAGTCTATTGAATGTCTATACATTGTCCTTTGTATCACTAATTCCAGGAACAGGATATATAGGTGAGACAGCTGGTCTGAAATGCTTTTAAACAATTGCCCCCAGCATAGGTGTGGAATGGCGGGGTGAGACTGAAGCCCTCTGCTTAAGTCTCTCTGAGCCTGGTAAGTTCTGCCCACTTCTTTCAGACTGCTCTCAGATGTTTTTCTTTTCTCACCTGGATTATCCAGGTATGCCCTAAATGCAAATCACAAGTATCCTTACAAGAGGGAGGCAGAGAGAGATTTGATACAGAAGAAGAAGGCCTTGTGACCACGGAAGCTGGATGCTGTGCCGCTGGCTTTGGAGCCAGGGAATGTAAGGAATGCAGCTCCAAGCTAGAAAAGGCAAGAAAGGGCAAGAAAATGGGTCCTCCCCAGAGACTCTAGAGGCGGTGAGGCCCTCCTGACATCTCCGTTTCAGCACAGTGAAACTGATTATAGCCTTCTGACCTGCACAACTGTGAGACAGTCAATAGGTGTTGTTTTAAACTATCACATTTGTGGCAATTTGTTATGGCAGCCATATGCAATTAATTCTCTTCTCATTGTTTCCTGATCTACCATACAGTAGTGGTATTGATAAATTCTCCCTAATAGTTGTATTTTGATCATTTCTTCTTGACTTTTAAAATATGTATTTACAGTACTGGGTTTCTCAGCATATGAAGGCTGAGGACCATTTTCACTAATACCTTTCAATGCAACATGACTTTCATTGCCACTTTAAGGCTCCTTGAGTTGATGCCTACATTTTCTTGATATGGAAATCATCATTTTCTCTGTTATGTGAACTTTCCTCTCTATCTTTTCCCAGCTTTTTATTTTAAATTGTAAAAGAGCTCTCCTTAATATTTATTTATTGTATCATATGGTCCAATTTTTGCTGCCTATTATAAGACTTTGCTTTGATACAGTAGAATTTAAACTCCCAACTTTTATTAACATAACCAAAATGCTTGACCTTTATGCCTCTCATCTTGTTTTGTTAGGCTTTCCATTTTACACTTTACTGTAGCTTTCTGTTATATTCCACGTTATTTGTACGATGGTATTTTTTAAAATTGTACCAATGAATACTTTAATTTTTTAAAATATCTATTTAAATGTGTTCTCTAATTATCTTAAGTCAAGAATAAAGCAATTATTTTGGCTCCTTTTTACATAAGACTTATTACACTATCTCTTCCTGTGCACTCAATTATTTCCTAGTCTTTGTTAATTTACTTTCACATTATAGACCCAGATCGACATATATTATCATTGCTATTTTAATAAAGTAAAATTATTTGAGTTTTTTTTTCTCTTTTTAGGCCATTTTTATGTAACTCATTTATTCATCCAATAAATATTTATTGAGAATCTATACTATGAGCCAGACACTGAGCTAAGAAGTGGCGGAAGCTTAGTGATCAGGACCACACAGCCTCTGCCTAGGCCTCATGTGCCATGGTGCTGTGTGGTCTCTGTGTTCGATCCATTTCAGTTCTCACCCACCCTGTATTCAGGCCACCTTGAACTGGGCTTGGTTCTTCAGAATCACCGTTACCCACCATGTCACCAAGCCACCATGTCCTGAAGCCACCATGCCACTATGTGCCTATACCACCATGCTACCCCATTACCACACCACATCACCATGTCACCATGCCACCATACCAGACCATGTCACATGCATACCAACACCATCATGCACTCATCCACCATGTCATCATGCCCACCACATCACCTCACCACCATGCCCATACCACCACGACATCCATGCACCATAAATTGCAAATGATCCCAATGTGAACCACCATCACCACACCAAAATGACAACTCACTCATGCCACTGTCCATGTCACCCATCATCATGCACAAATATCACCATGTCTGTATGGCCACCATACCCACAATCACCATCATGTCACCCTGTCACCATTGCAATCACATGCCCATAGTCACATCATGCCAAAATCGACATCAGTTGACCAATACTAAACTGATTCCAATAATAGAAGATCCAGCGAGCAGCCCACGGCAAGGTTAATGCATCCGAAATCATATGCCAATAGCCACGCCTATATTAACTGAGATACTACAACAGCTTAAAAGACAGAGGCCATGCATACATGCCACCCATGAACTGCCTACACGATAGACCCATGTGCAATGGTCAGACCTGGCACATTCACTAACTAGAATAGAACACGGTTAGTACCCCCCTAACCTGTGCGGGCGACATCGGTTATAAACCATCTTCACCTCATGCCATGATAGGCAACTTCTTGAGCAGCTAGACATGTCACATGCAACCACATCCCATGCACATAGCACCACATCAATCATGCCATGCCATCATGTACATCACATATCACCATGCCACCATCTCACCATAATCATGATGCAATGTTACTTACTGTGCCACTGTGTCATGATGCACCCTGTCATACTCGACTATGTTATCAAGTCACCACACCACCATCTCACCCTGTCACCTTGCTGCCATGCACCATGCCACTGTTACCTGCCCCCTGGTAGGTGTTTTCCTGTTTATTTCCCTCTTGTCCCTTGGACTGTGGGCTTCACAAGGGCATGGACCTTTCTGGTTCTATTCAAAATTTTGCTTCCTAGCACAATGCCTTGGCACCTTGCAACCATTCAATAAATGTTTATTAATTAAAGGGGTGAATAAGTAAGGTGCTTTTTTCTGGTAATTAATTCCTTATATTGACTGCTTTTATGTTGGCTAGAATATCTCTTAACTAATTATAAAAGAGAATGTGAATGGTCATTTTCTAATCCCCAATATAACCGAGGATGACCCTGTGTTGTAAGAATGCGGCTGGGTATGATTGTCTCTGTACCCAGTTTTGACTCAATTTTTACCTCTCAGAAGTGTATGAATTTGGGAGCATCATCCCCTGGCTTTTGCAGAAGAATTGTCTGATGTCAGATTAATTTTTGTTTGTTTTTAAATAATCTGCCTTCCTTTCTCTTTTGTCTAAATATACGTGAATTTTTATCTTTTTCCTTTAAAAAATACTATGCAGTGTGTTGGTCTTGCCTGGTGTATGGTGAGTGTTCTTCCCCCTGCAGATTAAATCTTTGCTCTGTCCAGAGAAGTTTTCATCAATTACAACCTCCCTTGAACTGCCCTGTCCACAGGCCGGTGGCCAAGTGACCTTCCCCCACCCACCACCATGTTGAGGACTAGAAAAGATATAGAGGAGGAATAAAGGTAGATGAACGTAGGAACACCACTGATGGGTTCAAAGATAGTCCTTGTGCAGCAAGAGGGTGTCCGCTCTGTTTTGTGATTAATGTGGACTCAAACAAGGATCACCCAGGGGGTCAAAGTCTTTTCCCCACTTCTCTGGGACCTGCTACACTGATCTCCTGCAGTGGAGAGGGGGTAGTTCTCTGTGTTTCTCAGTTAAACCCAAGCTCTGCTAAAATATACAAATAGTCATCCTAAACTCTAGCTCCAACATTGGCCCTAATTTTCAAAGCTGTTGGATGTTTCTATTTTCAGGATTTTTTATTTTTTTATTTTATTTTATCTATTTATTTGTTTGTTTGTTTGTTTGTTTGTTTGTTTATTTATTTATTTATTTATTTTAAGATGGAGTTTCGCTCTTGCTGCCCAGGCTGGAATGCAATGGCATGATTTCAGCTCCTGCTCACTGCAACCTCTGCCTCCTGGGTTCAAGTGATTCTCCTGCCTCAGCCTCCCAAGTAGCTGGGATTGCAGGTGGCCACCACCACCCCCAACTAATTTTTGTATTTTTCGGAAGAGATGGGTTTCACATTAGCCAGGCTGGTCTCGAACTCCTGACCTCAGGTGATCCTCCCACCTCAGCCTCTCAAAGTGCTGGGATTACAGGCGTGAGCCACCACACCCAGCCTGTTTTCAGGATATTTTAATGGAAAGTAATAGAGTATGAATCCAGCCTGCTCAGGTAGCTCTAGGTCAGCCATGAAATCTGCATCCTGATAAGGAGCCTGGAGAGGCTTCCTCAAATCCCCAGGCCATGGCATTGCCAGTGTAACACTTGCATCTCCTGACTTAGCCCAGCACTGCCAAGCAGACCTCTAGGGTGTCCTTCTGCCACCTTCGTGATTCCTCCATCCTGTTCTCCCTGTCTGTTTACATTGGTGTTTTTCTTGTCCCAGGCCAGCGTCTCTTTATCTCACAACCTCTGTGGTCCAGTTAGTTAGGAGAGAGTTTTGAGCAGGTGCAATTAGTGTGGAGTCTCCGGGGCCTGCACTCACACATGCGAGATCCTGATAAGCCCTGAGTCCTGGAACAGCTGCACCCTACAGCAGCACCCACGGAGCAGCCTTCAGGCCCTGACGCTCCTTTCAATCAGAAGCTTCTATGGGCCAGAGCCATCCATAGGGCCTTTGAGAGCCTGGGGAGGTAGAAGGGACAGTGAGGCATCCACAGCAGTGTCTGCAGGGAAAGGGGGGCTGACCTGTCCCCTGGCATAGCAAGATGTGTAGCCCACGCTTTGACTATAGGATGCTCTTATGTGTCCACACTTCATAAAGCCAGGGCAGCTGTGTTGTTGCCCAGAAGAAAATGAAAACCCCTCACTTCCACTAGGGGTCTGTGAGTCGATTTGAAATGCAAATATGAGAGATTTCTGCATCGCTGCATCTAGGCAGCAGGACAGTCAGCAGCAGACACCCTACCATCCTGTCTGCAGCAGGAAGCCCCGCATACAGCCTGACAGTCAGGCCAAGTCATTTGGCCATTCACCAGTGCTACAAGCTCAGGCAGGTTGCTTAACCTGTCTCAGTTCCTGCTTCTGAAAAGTAAAGCTAATGGGGACTATGTCATGAGATTACTGGAAGATTAAGTAAAATAACAAGCATCAGGCAGCTGACGTAGAAAGTGTGCCTGAGAGGTGGATGGATGGCGCCCCGGACCCTCTCTTCAAACCCCAGTGGGCTGAGTCCCTCCTGATCCTCACAGGGCAAAAGACTAGCTGATTTTCAGTAGTTTAAGCTGGTTTGCAGCAGCTGAACTCCGCATTTCTAGACCGTTTGAACAGGAAACCTGAGATAAGGGAGCGTTTGAATTGGCTCATGCAAAAAAACAATATTTGCTGGAGGTTAGCTGCTGCATTATGAATTTTTAACCTCCCATAAATCAAGCTGTAAAAATGGACAAAGGCTGAGTTTCCTGTACCAGGACCAAAATAGACACCGCCTGCGTCTCTCAGACAATTCTGATTATGTTTCCACAACCAAATCATGCTGAGATGAATAGCTGGAATATTTATAGTTAGGTCCTAACGTATAATGTAAAATAAATGAAAACAGTCTATCTTCTTGGCACTGAAACTGTGCCACCATATCCATTTACAAAGACAATAACTCCAAGACCAGGCTGTGCAGAGACTATCATGCGCCTGGGGTGGGATTTTTCTTCTCTGCTCCCATTGCTTTTCCCTGTAACTGTCGTCACCAGATACCCAATACTAAATGATTAATAGAAGATCCCCAGCGAGTCAGTCCACTGCAAGGTTTAAAGTGAATCCTTTTGTGAACGCTTTATACTGAGAAATACAAATGCTTTAAAAGATCCAGGAGACGGAATCTTGTAACTGCAGAGGACGGTATTTTAACTAAAGAAAGCTTTTATTCACTTGACAAACATCTTTCTCTGGCAACTCCTATGAGCTACAAACTTAGAGGAATATCATCACAACTAAGAGATTGTTCTTCTTTCAATTTAGTGGTAAAGGGAGATATGAAAGCACCGGATTTACTATGAGGCAGAAAGAAACATGAGCTCAAGAGTGTTATAAGCAAATGTTACAGACTTCTAGAAGGGAAGACCACACCAAAAAGGCGAAGTTGGAGCTGAACTTTAAAGGTTGATGAAGGTTTTAGTATGGAAAATAGAGCTCCAGAGGCCAAGAGAAATGTGGCTACACTGAGGTGAAACTGGCAATAGGGTGTGGAGTGAAAGTATATGATGCAAAACATAAGTGGAAAGCAAGTATGGGCCAGGCACAGTGGCTCACACCTGTAATCTCAGCATGTTGGGAGACCGATGTGGGAGGGTCACCTGAGGCCAGGAGTTCGAGACCAGCCTGGCCCACAAGGCAAAGCCCTGTCTCTCCTAAAAAACACAAAAATTAGCCAGGAGTGGTGGCACACACCTGTAGTCCCAGGTACTTGGGAGGCCGAGACAGGAGGATTGCTTAAACGCAGGAGGCAGAGGTTGCAGTGAGCCTAGATCATACCACTGCACTCTGGCCTAGGTGACAGAGCAAGACTCCGTCTCCAAAAAAATAAAGCAAAGTATGAAGCAATTTGGAATAAGGAAGATAGAGCCTTATAGGAGACTGAAGGTTTTTAAAGGCTTCTAACAAAAGGACTGATATGACATCAGCAGTGTGAATGAATCCATTCATTCACTTAACAAATATTTACTGAGCTCCTCAGTGAGGGATGAAGTGGTAGGTAACAAAACCGATAGGCTCCTGCCGCCGTGGAATCACAGTTTCATGGGGTGATGAGCATTAACAAATAAACCTGTTAAGCAAATGTATTAGGTTGATGCAAAAGTAATTGTAGTTTTTGCCATTACTTTTAATGCAATTACTTTTGCGTCAACCTAAAATAATTACAGGCAGAAGAGATAACTAGGTAAGAAGGGTGCTTAGGTTGGTGTCCAAGGATAGCAGGGAGCCCTGACTAATACTGGGGGTTGCAGAGAGGAGAGAAGGCATCGCTGAGGACCTGGCATCCACACTGGGTCCTGGGGGGTCAACGGAGTTGGAAAGCAGGGGTATGCTGGGGCCAGGGCTGTAGCAGAGATTGGGAGCATTACAAGTGCAGGACTAGGAACAAAGGACTTTTAGTAAATGAAGAGATAGGCATTTTCAAGAAAACAAAAGAGAAGAGAGTGGCATAAGATAACTCCAGGAGGATGGGACATCTGCAAAGCCTGGCAAGGCACATTCAGGATTTATTTTATTTTATTTTATATTTTATTTTATTTATTTTAGATGGAGTCTCACTCTGTCACCCAGGCTGGAGTGCAGTGGTGCGATCTTGGTTCACTGCAACCTCCACCTACTCCCAAGTAGCTGGGACTACAGGCATGTGCCACCACACCTGGCTAAGTTTTTGTAGTTTTAGTAGAGATGGGGTTTCACCGTGTTAACCAGGATGGTCTCAATCTCCTGAACTTGTGATCTGCCCGCCTCGGCCTCCCAAAGTGCTAGGATTACAGATGTGAGTCACTGTGCCCGGCCCAATTTTTGTATTTTTAGTAGATTAGGGGTTTCACCATCTTGGCCAGGCTTGTCTTGAACTCCTGACCTTATGATCCACACACCTTGGCCTCCCAAAGTGCTGGGATTACAGGCATGAGCCACTGCACCCGGCCACATTCAGGATTTTAATCAGGAAGTGCAAGGGGAAGCCAGTGTCTGGAGTGATAAGATCTGGTTGGTTGAATAACGTCCCTCCGGCTGCTGTGTGGAAGGTGGATCTCAGAGGAGTGAGTTTGAAAGACACTGTGGTGATCCTGAGGACTATCCTCTGATTTTTTTATCTTGCCCAATTTTCTATCTCAAGGGTCTGGGGAGTCATGCTCTACAAATCATAAATTCTCATCAGATGGGTTTAATTTAACCTTATATAGGATGACCTACTTTCCAACCTGACTCTGGCATAACATTACGAGACAAGGAAGAAAATCAAAATATTTTACCCCAAAACATGTTTCTTTGCCATATCTTGAAATGGCCCTGCAAAGCTGTCCTTTGTGGGGGAAAATTTGCATCTATAAAGAATCTCTATTAACATAGCTAGTTCTTTTTCTTCAAGACCCTCCCAATCCTAAAGAGATTAACTAAAAGTCTAGCACCTTCTAAAGATCTGAATAGGAAACATTTGTCATCTGTTATCTCTAAAGGGCAGCCGTGGTAAGACTTCAAAAGAACCTTGGTCTTCACAATCTTTTATCTTAACCCGAACATTTCCTTTCTGTGATCCCAGGTCTTTAGATAAACTCAACCAATTGTCAACCAGAAAATGTTTAAATTCACCTATAGCCTGGAAGCCCCTGCTTTGAGTTGTTCCGCCTTTCTGGATCAAACCAATGTATTTCTTTAATGTATTTGATTGATGTCTCATGCCTCCCTAAAATGTATAAAACCAAGCTGCTCCCTGACCACCTTGGGCACATGTTCTGAGGACCTCCCAAGGGCTGTGTCAGGGGCCATGGTCACTCATATTCGGCTCGGAATAAATCTCTTCAAATATTTTACAGAGTTTGACTGTTTTCATTGACAATGTGAGGGAGATATGTGGCGGTTTGCATAGAGCAGTCCTGGTGAACCAGGAGGCAAGAGGGCCATTTAAGACCTTCTTTAAAGGTACAGCAGACAGCTCTTGCCGATGTGTTGGGGGTTGGGAGCAGTAGAAGAGGGAAAAGGCAAGGAGATTCCATGTTCTGACTTGAGCCACTGAGTAGAAGGTGGTAATGTTTCCCAGAGATGGAAAAGCCTAGAGTCATGTTAATGCGTAGGCTGCAGGTGAGAGGTCAAGAAATCAGCTTGAGATTTGGAAACATTAAATGCCTATGAGACATCCAATGCAGAGGTCAAGTGGGCCATTCACAATATGAGTCAGAAGCTCAGAAAAATGAAAACAACCACAGATCATCTGGGAGGAGGGCAGAGTAGAGGCAAAAGCTAGAAAGAGTAGTTTCTATCTCTGCTTCCTGTGCCTGGAATCTGCCCCCGCTGACCTTTCAAGGAAGTCTCTGGTGGTCACCTGCCTACCTTATCACAAAGCTCCCCAAAACACATCAACCTTAATTTCAGGTTCAGGTTCACCCAAGAAGAAAAACAGTAGGCTTTTGTCTTACATCCTTTTGCAATCACTTACCCTTCTCCAAATCTGGGCCCCAAGCAATCACGGGTTTACTTTCTGTTGTGATAGCTTAGCTTTGCCTGTTCTCCTCCTGGGTTCTTTGGATGTGCCTATAGTAATCTCCAACAGGTTTCTTTGATATTATGACAAGTTATAGACACATCCTGCATTTTCCTTGACAGCAGAATCTGTATTAACTCTTCTCAAGAGCCCTGGTTCCTTTTTGTGGGAAATGATATTTAAAGACCACAATCCGGGTTCAAAGGGTGCTAATTAACAGTGATTCATTGTTACTAGGCCTTTTATAAAGCTAGGAAATTTCCAGCTGGGTGTGTTGGCTCAAGCCTGTAACCCCAGCACTTTGGGAAGCTGAGGCAGGCAGATCACCTGAGGTCAGGAGTTTGAGACCTGCCTCACCAACATGGTGAAACTCTGTCTCTGCTAAAAATACAAAAATTAGCCAGATGTGGTGGTGTACACCTGTAATCCCAGCTACTTGGGAGGCTGAGGCAGGATAATCACTTGAACCCGGGAGGCAGAGGTTGCAGTGAACGGATATCATACGACTGCCCTTCAACCTGGGCAACAGAGACAGACTCTGTCTCAAAAGAAAAAAAAAAAGGCTAGGCAATTTCTAAAAATTAAGATAAAACACTTCTTAATTCATACTGTCAGCTTCCAATCCAGATTCTGGATATAGGCTTTTTACTAAAATTGATTAATCTTACTTCTATTATTTTTTCTCCCATATAGAAAATCCTTCTTCTCAACGACACCAGCATCATTACTGATTTGCTTTCGACTAACACACAAATAGCCTCTGAATAAGAATGCCAACACTATCACCAAAAAGGCAATTGCTGAAAACTGTTTAAGATCTTTAGCAGGTTTTTTGTGGGAAGGGCTTGGGGTTTGGGAGGTTTGGCTTTTTTTTTTTGGTTGGTTTTTTTTTTTTTTTTTTTTTGGTCCTGACATTACATCCCACTTGGAATGTATACTGTAATTACCATATTTGGAAATCACTTGAAATAGTTTATCTTTGTGTGGTATGACGTCAAACACATACATCATGAAATTTGTTCTATTTTGCCTTCTATTTTTATGAATGGTTTTAAAGGTGATTTTGTTTTGCAACTATGTAAAAATATTTACATGTCCCAAAGTCAAATTCCAAAACAAGACATATTCAAAGAATTTTAGCTTCTCTACCTGCTATCCCTTTCCTCTGAGATAGTGCTTTTTTAAGATTTATACCAGCACTGTTTTTACACATGTGCATGTGCACACACACATACACACATTCTTTGTATTAGTTCATTTCTATACTGCTATAAAGAAATACCAAAGACTGGGTCGTTTATAAAGGAAGAGGTTTAATGGACTCAGTGCCACATAGCTGGGGAAGCCTCACAATCATGGCAGAAGGTGAAGGAGAAGCAAAGGCACATGTTACATGATGGCAGTCAAGAGAGAAGTGCAACATGCAATGGGGGCAAGTCCTTTATAAAACCATCAGATCTTGTGAGAACTCACTCACTATCACAAGAACAGTTTGGAGCTAACAAATCCCATGATTCAATTACCTCCCACCAGGTCCCTTTCACAACAGGATAAGATTTGAGTGGAAACACAGCCAAACAATATCATTCTGCCTCTGGCCCCTCCCAAATCTTAGGTTTTTACAATTCAAAACATAATCATGCCCTTCCAATAGTTCCCCAAAGTCTTAACTCACTCCAGCATTAACTCAAAAGTCCAAGTCCAAAGTCTCATCTGAGACAAAGCAAGTCCCTTCAACCTATGAACCTGTAAAATCAAAAGCAATTTAGTTACTTCCTAGATACAATGGGGGTACAGGCCTTGGGTAAATACACCCATTCCAAATGGGATAAATTGGCCAAAACAAAGAGTCTGCAAGCCCCATGCAAGTCCAAAATACAATAGTGCAGTCATTACACCTTAGAGTTCCAAAATGATCTCCTTTGACTCCATGTCTCACATCCTGAGCACACTGATGCAACAGGTGGGCTCCCACAGCCTTTGGCAGCTCTGCCCCTGTGTCTTTACAGGGTACAGACCCTCTCCTGGCTGATTTCACAGGCTGGCATTGAATGTCTGTGGCTTTTCCAGGTGCATGGTGCAAGTTGCCAGTGGACCTGCCATTCTGGGGTCTGGAAGACAGTGGCCGTCTTCTCTTCAGGAAGTGTACCTCTTCAGTGGTACAGCTCCATTAGGCAGTACCCCAGTGAGGACTCTTTGTCGGGGCTCCAACCCCACATTTCCCTTCTGCACTGCCCCAGTAGAGGTTCTCCATGAGGGCCTCGTCTCTGCAGGAAACTTTTGCCTGGACATCTAGGTGTTTCCATACACCCTCTGAAATCTAAGTGGAGGTTCCTAAACCTCAATTCTTGACCTCTGTGACCCTGCAGGCTCAACACCACATCGAAGCTACCAAGGTTTGGGGCTTATACCCTCTGAAGCCACAGCTGGACTGGCTAGGATGCAGGACATCAGGTCCTGAGGCTTCACACAGCAGGGTGGCCCTGGACACAGCCCAGGAAACCATTTTTTCATCCTAGGCCTCCAGGCCTGTGATGGAAGGGGCTGCTGCAAAGGTATCTGACATGTCCTGGAGACATTTTCCCCATTGTCTTGGTGATTAACATTTGGCTCCTCACTACTTATGCAAACTTCTGCTGCCAGCTTGAATTTCTCCTCAGAAAATGAGTTTTTCTTTCCTAGTGCATCATCAAGCTACAAATTTTTCAAACTGTTATGCTCTGCTTCCTCTTGAATGCTTTGCCGCTTAGAAATTTCTTCCATTAGATACCCTAAATTATCTCCTTAAGTTCAAAGTTCCAAAGATCTCTAGGGCAGGGCAAAATGCCATCAGTCTCCTGGCATAGCAAGAGTGACCTTTGCTCTAGTTCCCAACAAGTTCCTCATCTTCATCTGAGACCACTTCAGCCTGGGTTTTATGGTCCATATCATTATCAGTATTTTGGTCAAAGTCATTCAACAAGTCTCCAGGAAATTCCAACCTTTCCCACATCTTCCTGTCTTCTTTGAGCCCTCCAAACTGTTGCAGCCTCTGCTTATTACCCAGTTGCAAAGTCGCTTCCACATTTTCAGAAATCTTAATAGCAGTGCTTCACTCTACCAGTACCAATTTACTGCATTAGTCCATTTTCATACTGCTATGAAGAAATACCCAAGACTGGATAATTTATAATGTGTAAAGGAAAAGAGGTTTAATGGACTCACAGTTCCACATGGCTGAGAGGCATCACAATCATGGTAGAAGGCAAAGGAGGAGCAAAGGCATGTTTTACATGGAGGCAGGAAAGAGAGAAGTATAGCATGAAGCAGAGGAAAAGCCCCTTATAAAACCATCAGATCCTGTGAGAACTCACTATCACAAGAACAGTATGGAGGTAAATGCCCCCGTGATTCAATTAACTCCTACTAGGTTCCTCCTGTGACACATGGAGATTATGGGAACTACAGTTCACAATGAGATTTGGGTGGGGACACAGCCAAGCCATATCATTCCTATGACCTTTCTGAGATATATGGAAGCATATTGTATGTAAACATATTGTCCTTTTCATTCTCATCACCTAATATGACTGCATTGTGACCTCTGGTTATCTTCCTTCCTTTTACATGCTAATGCTCCATTACATGGAAGCATCACTGGTATTCAACCAGTCATCCATCCACGAAAATTCCTCATTTGTAATCTTCCATTATTATAAATAGGGTTGCAATAAATAGCCTTGATCAATTGTCTTTTTGTATTTCTGCTAGCACCACTCATTTTTAGGGCACTTACTACATTCCAGGCCTTAATAATATACTAGCGGGGAAAACATAAATCCCTGCTGCTATGATTAAAATGTTTGTCTACCCCTACTCCTAAATGTGTATGTTGAAATCCTAACTCACAACATGATAAAATGATGGTATTAGAAACTGGGGCCTTTGGGAGGTGAGGAGGTCATAAAGGTGGATCCCTCATGACTGGAATTAGCGTCCTTATAAAAGAGACCCCAGGAAGCCACCTCACCCTGTCTGCCATATGAGAACACAACCAGAAGGCATCATGTGTGAACCAGGAAGCAGGTTCTCACCAGATACAGAATCTGCCGGAACCTCCATCCTCCAGAACTGTGGGACTAATTTTCTGTTGTGTATAAACACCCAGACTGTGGTATTTCGTCGTAGCAGCCCAGATGGACTAAGACACCTGCCCTTAAGGAGTTGTCATTCTGTTGCGGCTGGGGAAGAAAGACATTACAGAGAATCTGTTGGAATGTGGCAGGGGATCTGAGGAAAAGTAAAGCTGGGTAAAGGGGATAGGAGCGATGGGATGGGGGTGGGCGTTCTAGCCTATTCAGATAAGGCCTCTCAGATAATAGGGCAGTTCAGCAGAAACCTGGAGGAAGTGAGAGAGTGAGCCACAAAGTCTCGAGGAATAGGAACAGCAAATGCAAAGAGAAACACACCTGAAACAGGAGCAAGTTACAGGCCAGTAAGGCTGCAGCAAAGTAAGTGAGAGGAGGTGGCAGGAGAGCAGGTCAGAGGCACGGCTGTGGCCTGGATCATGAGGTTCATGGAAGGGTATGGTGCATTCCAGAAGGCCCAGCACAGGTAAGGCAGGCAACTGTCTGGGAGCCCCGGCACCCACACCCCAGGCCCAGCACCACACTCCTGACCAGCTCCCCAGGACTTTGAAACTTGAAGCCCATTCCCATCATTTGTGGCGCTGGCCCTGCCTGCTCAGGCCTGGGTAGCAGAGTGCGTGACACATGGAATGTCTGGGCAGGCCACCATGGGAGAGAGCACAGAGGACACCCATACAGCAATTGAGAATGACCGCAGGCCCTCTGGACCCAGTCCCCGGCTGCTCCCAAAGCTGTCTGCTCCTTCAGTGTCCAGCTATGCCATCTACCCCAGAAGATTCCCCCTTGGCTTGATGACCTGGTTGCAGTGTTTACCTTGGCACACACCTTGTATTCTTTTAGGTAATTAAAAGTAATTCCCACCAACTCCACATGCCATAAGCCTGGGTAAAAAATGCCCCACCTGCTACACTCCCAGGCCCCAAACCCTATGCTAATTGGCTAGTCAAGGCATTCTCTGGCACCCACCCACTCACTATGCCTCAGTTCCCACCTGTAGGTTAGCAAAGATGTCATGGGACACCAGGTAAGCGTGACTTTGTTGAGGAGTTAAGCTGAGGAGGAAAACTGAAGTCAGGATAGGCATATAGTGGGTTCTCTGACTTTTGAATCCTTTTGGCCCTGGTTTCCTCATTTAAAGGGATGAGGATAAAAGACCGGTTCCTCTATCATAGGGAACGTATGTGGGTTAAATGTTAACTGTCACACATGTAGTGATGTTTAATATATACTATGTGCAGAAAATGTGTTACACTATGACAGTGATTTTTATTATCATTACCATACATGGTGTCTTAATTCTTTTGAACTGCTATAGAAAAATATAAACTGGGTAGCTGATAAAAAACAGAAATGTATTTGGATAGCTCTGGAGGCTGGGAAGACCAAGTCAGGGCACCAGCACGTTTCATGTCCAGCAAGGGCCCATTTTCTGTTTCCGAGACAGCACCTTCTCACTGTGTCCTCATGGGGTGGAAATGCTGAGGGATCTCCCAGGGGCCTCTTTGAGAAGTGCACTAATACCATTTGTGAGGGCTCCAGTCGCATGACCGAATCACCTCCCAGAGGCCCCACCTCCTAATATCATCACCCTGAGGGTTAGGTTTCAACGCTTGAAAAAGTCAAACTACACCAGTGACTAGAAGAATTTCATAAAATTCTGGAAAGTCTGTCACGTCTGATAGTGCTGCGTCTCTCCTCCTGGGGGTCATGCGTAAAATGCCTCAGCCATTCCAAGAGCCAGTGAGGTGGTCTGCGGAAGAAGAGAGGAAGAGCAGAGCTGAGCACCTTGTCCCCTCCACTTTGGAAAAGAACCCTGATGGACAACGGAGTGGTGGTGATGCTCTCAAGAGGTGTTGTGAGGGAAAGGGAGAGACAGAGTGCAGACAGAGGGTGAGGCAGTACCAAAGGAAAGATTTGCGGGTTCCTCTTAAAGACTAGATGTGCCAGCCAGGTGCAGTGGCTCATGCCTGTAATCCCAGCACTTTGGGAGGCTGAGGCGGGTGATCACCTGAGGTCAGGAGTTTGAGACCGTCCTGGTCAATATGGTGAAACCCCCTGTCTACTAAAAATACAAAAGTTAGCCAGGTGTGGTGGTGCCTCCCTGCAATCCTAGCTACTGGGGAAGCTGAGGCACGAGAATGGCTTGAACCCAGGAGGCAGAGGTTGCAGTGAGTTGAGATCGCGCCACTGCACTCCAGCCTGGGTGACAGAGTGGGACTCCGTCTCAAAAAAAAAAGAAACAACAACAACAAAAAACACAAACAAACAAAACGAAACCCAAACTAAGTGTGTCTGTTAAAGCCACGTTAACAAAAGCAAAACCTCTGCCGGGATTTCAGAGAGAATGCAATGCGGGGCTCTTACTGCACAGGTGGCAGAGGAGGTGAGGAGCCAGCAGGGCAAGCTGAGTAACCTGGGACTAGCATGCCTGATGGTCACAGCTACCTTGCTGGAGGGAGGCTGGGCAGTGCTAATGTTTGGGGCCGCGAAGCTGGGGCTGGAGAAGGAGTGTGTGGTGGGCTGCCTTTGGGAGCGGCTGCCAGAGACCCAGCAGTGAGCAGAGAGGTGATGCGGACGAGCACCCCCTCCTCCCGCTCATCCCTAATCTTCCTCTGGTGCCTACCATTGGCCAAACCTGCCCAGGAGCCTGGGGCGAGTGGGCCTGGGGAATAAAAGAGCCAGAACCATGGACGGACAACTCTATGGGAGATTTGCCATCCTGGGGGATAGGATGAAGGAGGTGAGAATCAGAGCCATGGGGTGGAGGGACGGGGGTCAGAGACATGGCCGGGGTGGGTCTGGGTGGAGGAGCAGGAAGCCTGTTGTAGCAGTTGGAGCAAAGCTGGCATTGACAGGGAGAAGGTGCTTCGCCCTCAACGGAGCTTGAACAGGCCCTAGGAACACTGGCCTGGGGTCCTGGGTGTGCTGGCAAGGGTCCTGCAGAGGTTTCCTCGCTGCCACTCCCACAGGAGGGATACTGATATGGTTTGGCTGCGTCTCTACCCAAATCTCATCTTGAATCATAGCTCCCATAATTCCCACGTGTTGCGGAAGGGAGCCGGTGGGAGGGGATTGAATCATGGGGGCGGTTCCCGCATACTGTTCTCATGGTAGTAAGTCTCATGAGATCTGATGGTTTTATAAGCGGTTTCCCCTTTTGCTTGGCTCTCATTCTCCCTCTTGTCTGTTGCCATGTAAGACGTGTCTTTCACCTTCCACCATGATTGAGGCCTCCCCAGCCGTGTGGAACTGCGAGTCCATTAAACCGTGTTTTCTCTATAAATTATCCAGTCTCAGGTATGTCTTTATCAGCAGCGTGAAAACAGACTAATACAGATGCTCAGCCACTTCACCTCTTGGAAGAGAAACTGAAGCCTGAGACACCAAGCTCACAGCCCCAGAAGTGGCCAATCAGGATGGAATCCAGGTGCAGATGATTCCAAAGATCAAGCTCCTTGGAGCCACACGTCCTCATACACACACACCCTCCCACCTTCACACTCATGTGCACTCACAGCCCCTGGCCCCTGGCCCACTCACACTCACACATGTTCACACCCCTCACACACTCAGCACATCCCCTCACTCACACTCACACCACAGTCGCCCACCTATCCCGGGGGTCAGAGTGGCCCTCGGCACAGCCCAGCTCTGGGAAAGGGCCCAGTGCTCCAGGGCTCTCCTGGAGGAAGCTTTCATTGAAGACTGGACCTGGGGCATGCGGCGATGTCCTCTCTGTTCGTGAGTTACTGCAGGGGTTTCCGACTTGCCCCTTTGCACAAGGACAGGCCAGTTCCGAGCACATGGTGCTTAGTAAACAGATGATGGAGGAATGAATGGAAGAAGCCAGGCGTGTCTGGGAGGGAGCCAAAGCCCCGAGGCAGAAGAGAAGGGAGGTCAGACATGAACTTGCAGAGTGGGTGGTATGTGCAAAGAGGTGGTGGAATGTTTATTATCCTGAGACCTGGGGTGGAAAGTCCTTTGAGGCAGAGGCTGGTGTTTGTTCAGGATCCTCTCTATGTGGGTGGGTGGGCGCAGCTGTGTCCCCTGAGGGCTGCATGTGGGCAGGCACCTTGCTTCAGAGGAGGGAAAGCTGCCCCACCTGAGAGTGAGGGAGATAAAGGAGGAAGAGCAGGGAAGAGGAGGGGAAGTAGGGAGAGGGAGAGGCGGCAGGCAAGGGACTGGGACCAGCCAGGGAAGAGGACTGCAGGAAACGAGCTCTCCAGGCACCTGACAGCACCACTGCCATGCAAGACCCTTCCAGAAAAGTCTTCTCCACTCATGAATGGACGTCCTAACTGATTTCAGCTTGGGTGGTGGGAGGGAGATGGACAGTAGGAGAGATAAAGGAGGAGCTGAATTTCATGCTGGGACTACGATGCATAAACAGTCGTGTTTGCATCACTCCACAAAGGCAGACACATTCAGGGAGGGCATTCTCAGTAGAGGAAGAATAATGGCAGCTCATAAAATATCATGGAAACTGACAGTAGCGTCTTCCAGGCAAATTTGATAAGCTTGTTCCTAAAATAAACTTAATTCAAAAGGAACACAGGCAGCAGAATGTGAATTATCCTTTAACTTTCTTATTATTTTTCTGGCGCTTCGTTCTTTTTACCCAAGATGCTCTAGTAGTAGCCTGTTTTGCCTTTACACGGAGCAAGGAACTCCAGACTGTCAGCATCTAGCTGAAAAACTGCTTCTGCTTCTGTAGTCCTTAGTCCTCCCAGTGCGTGCCCAGCACAGCGGGAAGTTTCAGTCTCTGCAGGTGCCCAGGGCTTCAGCCCTGGAGATTCAGGATCAGTTTGCCTGGGCTGGGAGAGCTGTACTTTTAAAAAGCCTCCAGGTAAATGGGCATTCAGAGCCAAGAACCACGCTGTTTGGTGCTGAAGCTAATGCCACTCCACCCAAAGCCTCAAAGGTTGCTTAGATACCCACACACTTCTGCTGAAACAAGTTTCTAGAAAGGAATGCACAGATGAATGTCGTTAACAAGACAGACCAAATGTTTTGAGTTCAGAAGTATTTTTTTTCTTTTGAGTTGGAGTTTTGCTCTGTTACCCAGGCTAGAATGCAATGGCACGATCTCAGCCGCTGCAACCTCCACCTCCTAGGTTCAAGCAATTCTCTTGCCTCAGCCTCCTGAGTAGCTGGGATTACAGGCATGCACCACCATGCCTGGCTACAGTTTGCATCTTTAACAGAGACAAGGTTTCACCATGTTGGTCAGGCTGGTCTCAAACTCCTGACCTTGTGATCCGCTTCCCTCGGCCTCAAAGTGCTGGGATTACAGGCGTGAGCCATCACTCCCAGCCAGAGTTCAGAAGTATTTTAACCCAGTAACTGAATTTTCTTTTTACAAAGGTAATGATCTTTAAGGTAGATGGCAAGGTAGCACGGGTACCCGGAGGTTTGGCTTAATAATATGGAACATCAAAATGAGGGTAGAAACTGAATAAGGGTGTGTGCATGCTTACACTAATTATTCATAAGTGTATCTATATACTTTTAAATAACTCAAGTTGTTTTTCTTTTCTTGTTCAAATACCATGAAATCCAAAAGCTATGAATTCTCTGAAATATGGACTGATGCTTAGAATGTTACACCTTCCTTTCCCCTTCCAAAGTGTCGTTACTACTTTGCTAGAAGCTGTAGGCACAGGCTTCATAAGTATAATCAAATCACTTTTATTCATAACCAAGAAAAATTGAGCTTCTCACTGAGAGAACATGCCCCTAAGAATCCAGCTTCTGCAGAGGGGGTAAGGGGAAGGTTTTCTGCTTAGTCCTAAACTGCTTTGGCAGTGATTGGATTTCAGTGTGAAAAATAGGGGCAGCCTGTTCAGGGTGGGATAGGAGGAAGGGAATGTGGAGCCACTAGGAGCTGAGCAGCCCCGAGACAGCACACATCCCGTGCCTCATTTTCCCATGTACAACCAGGGGTGATTGCAGTATGTGGCATCCAAATGCTGACCACTCTACAGCTTCCACCCTGGGGTCTCAACAACACTGGGAACCTGCGAACAAGACAGAGGTGAGCCTGGTACAAAGCTTCAGCCACACACCTACTCATCTATGCTGTCATATTCTCTTGGCCCTAGCCAGAACCACAGATGACATCATCCCTGGTCAATTAGCATTATTTCCACCATTTTTCGCCTCTGCCTTCCCTCTTGCCTTCTCTTCTAGGAAGTTACGTATCCGAAAGTGGTAATTAATGCAAGTGAGAGATCTGGTCACTGAAACATGTGTGGCACCTCTCCCCTCTTCTCTTCCTCCTGCTCTAGCTATGTGAGAGGTGCCTGCTTCCCCTTTGCTTTCTGCCATGATTGTACGTTTCCTGAGGCCACCCCAGAAGTAAAAGCCACTATGCTTCTTTCTGTACAGCCTGCAGAACCATAAGCCAATTAAACCTCTTTTCTTTATAAATTACCCAGTCTCAGATCTTTTTTTTTTTTTTTTTTTTTTGAGACGGAATCTCACTCTGTGGCCTAGCGTGGAGTGTAGTGGCGTGACCTGGGCTCGCTGCAAGCTCCGCCTCCCGGGTTCATGCCATTCTCCTGCCTCAGCCTCCNTTATTTCCACCATTTTTCGCCTCTGCCTTCCCTCTTGCCTTCTCTTCTAGGAAGTTACGTATCCGAAAGTGGTAATTAATGCAAGTGAGAGATCTGGTCACTGAAACATGTGTGGCACCTCTCCCCTCTTCTCTTCCTCCTGCTCTAGCTATGTGAGAGGTGCCTGCTTCCCCTTTGCTTTCTGCCATGATTGTACGTTTCCTGAGGCCACCCCAGAAGTAAAAGCCACTATGCTTCTTTCTGTACAGCCTGCAGAACCATAAGCCAATTAAACCTCTTTTCTTTATAAATTACCCAGTCTCAGATCTTTTTTTTTTTTTTTTTTTTTGAGACGGAATCTCACTCTGTGGCCTAGCGTGGAGTGTAGTGGCGTGACCTGGGCTCGCTGCAAGCTCCGCCTCCCGGGTTCATGCCATTCTCCTGCCTCAGCCTCCCGAGTAGCTGGGACTACAGGCGCCGCCACCACGCCCAGCTAATTTTTTGTATTTTTAGTAGAGACAGGGTTTCACCATGTTAGCCAGGATGGTCTGGATCTCCTGACTTCATGATCCACCCGCCTCGGCCTCCCAAAGTGCTGGGATTACAGGCTTGAGCCACTGCGTCTAGCCTAATTTTTGTATTTTTAGTAGAGACGAGGTTTCATCATGTTAGCTGGGATCAGTCTCAGATATGTCTTTATAGCAATGCAACCATGGACTAATACACATGCTTACTTTCAAAAACTTAAATATATAAAAAGTATAAGAAAAAAATTAAAAGGATGGATACTCCCAAAGTAAGAAGATCTTTCCTTATATGTTGATGCACTTTCTTGCAGCCTTTGGTCTAAACAGGCCTCTCCAACATCCCTAGGTCCTCCTTTTACATGGGTACTCAGAAGGTAGCAGCACTATTTGTTCCCCAATTATCCTGGCTCATTTACTCTCACTCTCCTATTCTCCCCAATTGATTTGGGACATCCACAAGGGGCTCTCACACAGGGGAAGAAGTGACTTTCACGCCAGTCATCTTGTGATTTCTAGGGCACAAGCAACACTCCTCAGCACCACGGCCACTGCCATCCAAGAGGACATCACCCCCTTCACCAAAGAGCCCCTATAGTAGCCCCAAACCTACAAGGGCCAAGCAGAACTGTGCTTTCTTCAGGCCCTACTCAATCATGGCCCAAGTCTACACTTCTTGAGGAAAGGGAAAAAGCATCCCTTGTCCCAATTTATTTTGAACGTTGTCATCTGTCTTTAAATAAATAGCCTCACAAATTTTACCTTACACTCTTCCCTCCCCAGTTCCCCCTTCACAGGCCTTGCCAATTACCTAGGCAAGGAGACACATACTTGGGAGGTTGAGGGGGGTAGGGGCAGGGACTCCACCAGCTCCACAGTCAATCTCTTTTCTTCTTCTTTTTAAATATATTCTTAATTGACAAATAATAATTGTATATATTTATAGGGTAGAATGTAATGTTTTGATTATATATACATTATGGAATGAATTAATCAAGCTAATTAACATGTCTATCACTTCACATACTTATTTTATTTTATTGTTGTGAAACATTTAAAATCTGTTCTTGGCTGGGCACAGTGGCTCATGCCTGTAATTCCAGCACTTTGGGAGGCCAAGGTGGGAGGATCACTTAAACCCAGGAGTTCAAGACCAGCCTGGGCAACACAGTGAAAATTAGCCTCATAAATTCTCTACAAAAGAATACAAAAATTAGCTGGGTGTGGTGGTGTGCACTTGTAGTCCCAAGTACTCAGGAGGCTGAGGTGGGAGGATCGCTTGAGCCCAGGAAGTTGAAGGTGCAGTGAGCCGAGATCGCACCACTGCATTCCAGCCTGGGTAACAGAGTGAGACCCTGTCTTCAAAAAAAAAATCTTTTAACAATTTTTGAAATGCACATTACATTATTAACTATAGTCACCGTGCTGTGCAATGGATCTCAAAAACTTATCCCTTGCTGAAACTTTGTGCCCTTTGACCAGCATCTCCATACCCACCCATGCCCAGCCCCTGGTGACCACCATTCTACTCTCTACCTCTATGAGTTTGGCTTTTTCAGATTCCATATATTAAGTGAGATCCTGTAGTCTTTCTGTGCCTGGTTTATATCGCATAACATAATGTCCTCCAGGTTCATCCATGTGGTCACAAATGACACCATTTGTGAATAGTATTCCATGATGTATACACACCACATTTAGTGGTACATCAACATACATTTAGTGTGTTTTCATATCTCAGCAATTGTGAATAATGCTGCAATGAACATAAGAGTGCAGGTATCTCTTCAACATATTGATTTCACTGTCTTTGGATACATACCCAGCAGTGGGACTGGACAGCCAATCTTGTAGTCTTAAACCAGGCTGTGCATGTGAGTGTGTGTGTGTGTATGTTTATGTGTGTGCACGCAGGTGCCTGTATGTTTGTACACATTACATAATTGTAAACTTGCCATCAGCACAATTTTATATTATTTTTGCTTCTTGTCACTTAAGAATATATTATGAATATCTTTACATGTTAAATTTTAGGAAACCTCTCACATTGCTGCACATATATGATTCGTTTTTCCTTACTGTGCATTTAAGTACCTTGCATATTTTTCATTTCAAATGATCTTGCAGGGAATGTCTTTTGATATCAACCTTTGTTATTTGCCTTGGAGTGAAATTACTGGGTCAGATGGCATTTACATTTTAAGCCCTAACTCTGCTTGTAGAATAAAAGGCATGAGCATGATAGAGAATTTCCAAAAGCAAAGCAAGTGTAATTGTCCTCTGTGGGTTGGGGACAGTAACCCTGGAACCACAGCAGGTGGGTGGCTGTCTGCTACACTTATCCATCTAGGTGCACATATATATATGTATCTCAGACATATTTTTGTTAGAAACAGCCCCGCAGCTTTAGCCTGCAGCTCCTCCCTCTTCCCCCAGACATTTCTCTTAAGAGTGATGGGAATACATTCTATGAAGCTGCTGTTAGGCGAGACAGCTCCCAGCAATGCCAGCCATCAAGTGATTCCGAAAGGAGCCATGAGGGGCTGTATGGGTGAATGCTCAGCTTTGCAACAGTGCACAGCAGACCACCAGTCTATTATCCACCAAACCTTGGGATTCAGCCGAGGATGCATTCAGTTGCTGAAAATGTCACAGCAGCCACTCGCTGCTAGCTTTTAGGCAAGAAAATGTGCATTCTTTCAGAAATTCAGGGAAAGCCGTTGTCTCTATGAAACAGAAAGTGCAAAGCAATTGCGCAGCTGCACGATGTTCAGCACATTACGTGGATTCTTCTCACATCTGCCTCTTCCTTAAGATGTGTAAAAATGATTATGCAATTCTAAATTTGGAAACTTACCTTATTGTATGCACCAGGGACTCAGCAGAAGTTTTTTATACCATATTCAAGAATATCAAGTGGTACCAGGACACTGATTTGGCTAGCATAAATGTTACAATTGCTAAATACATGGATTCAGACTACCAAAAGATTCATTTGTTTCAATCAATAAATATTCATTGAACACTGAGTCTCTGTGAGACCCTGTGCCAGAATCAGGGAATGCAGTAGAGAAAGACCAGCCTGGTTCTGCCCCAGGCATTAAGCTTCCCACCATGTACACTGGGGCACTTCATCAACAGCAGGGTTATGGCCCGCCTTGGTCATGAGCATAAAGACCATTGCTATTAATCTTTGTAGTAAAGCCCTGCAGAGATGGGAGTGGGAGCCCACCTCTTCTCTAACATTCCAGCTCACATCTCTACATTGCCCTGACAGTGAGCTTTCAACTTGCCCTTGTACCGTGCTGTCTCATGTTTCCCTTTGATCTAAAATGCCAATCTGCGCCTCTTCTATTGGCATACATCACACAGCCAATCCTTCCATGCCTCGACTGCCTATAACACTTTCAATGGAGGGTCTTGCCCAAGGCTCCAAGCAGAAACAGCCATGCGCTCCTTTGTTGTGCATTGTGCATGCCTCTGTGATGGTGTTACTATGCCAGGACCTCTAGACTATAATGCTACACGTATTAATCTATTAATAGCTCCTTCTCCAGATGTGAGCTACTTGGGGACTGGGACATGTAGGACTTATGGGTTTAATAAATGAATGAATAAGTGAATGCAAAGCTGATACATACAGATTTTAGCCACAAAGAAAAACTTCCCCAGCCATTATTAATAGAATATGAACTTTGAGTTGTTTCTCCAGCCTTAACAACAGCAGGGCTGAGTGCAGTAGCTCACACCTGTAATCCCAGCACTTTGGGAGGCCGACTGGAAGGATCACATGAGGCCAGGAGCTCGAGATCAGCCTGGCCAACAACAGTGAAACCTCATCTCTACTAAAAATACAAAAATTAGCTGGATGTGGTGGCAGGTGTCTGTAATCCCAGCTACTTGGGAGGCTGAGGCAGGAGAATTGTTTCAACCTGGGAGGTGGAGGTTGCAGTGAGCCAGGATTGCGCCATTGCTCTCCAGCCTGGGTAGCAGAGTGAGACTCTACCTCAAAAAAAAAAAAAAAAAAAAAAAGAACAGCAGGATTGGGATGTAGGATGGCTGGAGGCAGAGGTATAACCTATGTCCATGAAGCTGACAAGGACCAGTGGCTTGTAAAGAGCTTAGATCCATAACCCTGGACTCACTGCCCCTTGACTGTTGACAGATAGGACCCAGAAAAGTAGTGCCACAAAGCACAAGACAGAAAATCAGCCATTGTCCCAATTCTATAAAAATAGACTCATTCAGTGTAACCCTGGGAGACTTGGTTGAGCTTGACTGAAACCCCAGTTCCACAGGCTGTGGTAGGTGGAAGCCCTTGCCATGATGCCTGGGTCTCCATAGCTTCACTCCTCTCCCTTCTGTGCTCCTGCCACCTCGTGGGCTGTCACTAGTGGATGCTGAGTCACGGAACTCTCCCCTTCAGTAGGATTCACAGGAAATCCGTTCACATCAAACATTTTGTGATTTTTGTTAAACTCGCACTGAAGATTTTGTTTGTCAAAGAAATAGTTGTATCACTCACCGCACAAATACACTCGTACAGTTTGCCTGTGTTAACACTGCTTCCTTCTATTTTCTGACTCCTTTCCTTCTAGTACAGCCGAAACATTCCCCACTTGATTCAGGCCCTGTAGTTTAGTCCATACTCAGTTCCTTTAAGAAATTAGCTTCTACCTCCACTCACTGTATCAATGAAATTCCTCTAAACAAATACAGGGCTCGCTCATTAAGGACTTGCGGTGATTTTGACGTTCTCTCTCCCACTTCATCAAGTAGTTGTTAGAATTTACTGTTTGCCTCCCCTAACCTCCCAATCTGCAGGACTCTTCTTCAGATATTAGCATAAATCAGCATGATTTTTGGGGAAAAAAAATCGTATTTCCATGTTTACAGGGTCACTGCTTTCTGAGCAAAAGGTGCTGGCAACCTGGGTTAAAGGACGTTTGAATGGCAACAAACCTTGGAAGTTAAAGACAGTAACTTCTGGAGAGATTGGCAGCAGCGTCTCCCCTAGCAATGGGTGTTTATATTCCAACGGTTGATGGACCTAGAGACCTTCTCGTTCTCTCCCCAGAGAGCCTTTGTTTACATTTCAGAGCAAAAGCTCTTTCTCTTTCTCTACCTGGGGTGAGAAGAGGAAGAGCAGCTATGTCAGCAGCTTTTATGTAAGCTCCAGAATTTATAATCTCGGAGCTCCTCTCCAGTGGCCCAAATTCCTACATCTGGATCTTGGTTTGTCACCCTGAGGGAGATGGATGCACAGGAATGGCACAATGATGGCTATGTGAGCAATTAAAAATCTGTCACTGATCTAGAAACCTGGCGTTTCCTAACAGAACGAACAAGCAAATAAGTAAAGTTATACAAGTAAAAGTTATAAAATGGATCTCTAAACATGAACTTTTTTTTTTTTTTTTTTTTTTTTGAGATGGAATCTCGCTCTGTCGCCCAGGCTGGAGGACAGTGGCGCGATCTCGGCTCACTGCAAGCTCCGCCTCGCAGGTTCACACCATTCTCCTGCCTCAACCTCCCAAGCAGCTGAGACTACAGGCGCCAGCTGCCACGCCAGGCTAATTTTTTGTATTTTTAGTAGAGACAGGGTCTCCATCTCCTGACCTCATAATCCACCCACCTCGGCCTCCCAAAGTGCTGGGATTACAGGCATGAGCCACTGTACCAGGCCTGTTATTTCTTAGATAAATAGATTGGAATGAAGTAGAGGACTGTGTAAAGAAAAATGCAGGGAAGAAATTATTAACATCTCTGTGAATATATTTCATGGTGACGTGTCATGTATTTCATCAAACCTAAGGTAGCAAACATTATAAGATACACTATTATTTTGTGCACCACTACAAAAGAAAGGAAAAGCCTGCTGATTAAACTATAATGCGATGACTTCTAGTACCTTAGAACTTTTATTTTATTGAAAGACTTATTTTAGATTAAGATATAGATAAATCTGTCATATAAGTGACATAATTTAAGGTATTCCTAAAGCTTTTTTACATTTAAAGTCTGACACTTAGGGATTTCTTTTCAAATTTCAAGTGAACATCAGTGTCATTGATGTTCATGTTGCTGACACAGCATTTTTTTTAACGCTGGGAGTGATTACAATTGCACCTCACAAATGAGTCCTCAATGTCAATACCCTAATTGTTGTTGGGCCAACAGGGACTGTAGGAAGCTGTCAAATGTAGTATGCATCCCAATTTCAAAGATATTGGAATGTGAAAAAATGTGTCTTTTGAATAATTAAAATACAGTCTATGAGATAGACTTTTGACCTTAAAAGAAGGAAAGGGAGAAGACCCAGAAGTAGCAGCTGACTGAAGTTATTTTAATAAAATTTAAAGAAAACATGTCTCTTAATTACCATTCATGATCACAATAAACAATTTTAAGGTGACTTCAGTCAATTTCTGAATTTCCCTTTCAAAATTCCCAGTAAATGATTAACAATGAAAAGCCTTAGGCATATGAAAAATACATGGGCTGAAAAACAGGAACAGTACATATCTATGAACCTAGAGACCTCTTGACTTTGAGGATTGATGTGAAAGACAGTACAGATGATCCTAGTTATGAGGGGATTCATCCCGATAAACCCATTGTAAGTTAAAAATATCCTAAGTCAAAAACTCACTTAACCCACCTAACCTAACAATGAACACTATGGCTTCACCCAGCCTCCCTTAAACGTGCTCAGGATGCTTATATTAGCTGACTGACAGTAGGGCAAAATCATCTCACACAAAGCCTATTTTACAATAAAGTATTAAATATTTTATGTAATTTATTGAATACTGTACTGAAAGTGAAAAGTAGAATACTTGTTTGGGTTTCTACCAAACGTGTAACACCATAGTAAAGCTGAAAAATCATTCAGCCAAACCCTCATTAAGTTGGGGACTGTCTATATGGATAGAAGTGGGTTGGAGGTATCCCGGCCGCTCTGATTCCACACATGTGAGAGTGCAGCCCTCCTGGACAGTACTGGACAGGATATACTCAAATCTGCAAAGACAGAGCGGCAGGAGCTGAGCACGAGGGCAAGATGGTGTCTGATCAACAGGAATGACCTACTGACCACAGCAAGGGCTCCAGGGTCCTCACACCAAGCAGGCTGGTGTTGGCTCCCAAGATCCCTGAGGCAGAAGTGGTGATGCTCCAGTGAGTGGAGCCTGTACCCCACACAGGAAAAAGAAACTTCTCTGGGGAGCCCAGTTCTACCCTTTGTGGCCTAGGACCTGACACACTGACTCTGTCTGATGCACTCACCAGTGGGTCTCCAGAGCCCACTCAGAGACTGGCACACAGCAGGTCCTCGGGGGTTGGCTGGATTCATTCATTTTACACATATTTGAGAGCCCAAAAAGGAACAAACAGTAGTTGAATCACTGGGCGTATGGGAATAAACCAATGTCAGAGTCTCCAAGGAGGTTTACATTCTAATAGAGGCCATAAAGAGATCAATATATCCCAGGTCAGGAGGAGATAAGCCCAGAAAGGACAGGAAAGCATGTAAGGGAGGCAGGGCTTGGGGGAGAGGGGAGAATGGCTGCTGCTGAAGTAAAGTGGTTGGGAATGAGGCTCACAGAAGTTGCTGGGGCAGCAGAGAAATGAATAAAACATTGGATTGAGTCCCACAGACACCTGAGGGAACAGCACTGCAGAAAGAGGGAAGAGCAAGGCCAAGCCTCTGAAAAAAGAAGCAAATGGATGCAACAGTGAATTTATGGGACTAACCTCCCTATCCATCCAATCCCAAACTTCCTGACTTCTATTTCACCTGAGACTAAAGATTTGCCCACATCATCTCTGAAAGAAATGTCCTCAAGTTCCCATTCTGAGCAAACAGCACCCTCCCTGGCTAAGAATGATGGGTGGGTGGGGGTGGG
>NW_016809768.1:3294881-3309672 GCF_001698545.2 Rhinopithecus bieti | reverse complement strand
GTATAAAAGATAAGGGATGTATAAAAGATGAAGGCGTTCAAGAGAAGGGCACGATTATGGTGAATTAGAACCAATGTCCCCTAAGAAGTGGACTTGCTCCAAGGAGTGGGAGAGAATTATTTCCAAATCGTTTTTCTTCATACACAGTTTTTACTTTCAATGTGATGAGAGAGACAAGGCAGTTCTAGAGAAAGAACATCATCCTGAGGTCAGCGAAAATTGCTTTCGGTAGAAAAGCTATTACCAAATTTTAAAACCCAATAAAAGAGTTTAATAAGGTGCCTAGTTACAAAATAAATCTATAAAAATCAATAGCTTTGTTTTATACCAATAATAACCTGACACAAAATGTAAGGGGAGGAAAATTCCATACACCATCACGATGATAAATATGAAATACACAGGACAATCTTCACGAGGTATGTCAACGTCCTAGATGAACACTTCAAAATGTACTTGCAGAGAGAAGACATCATGTTCATTAAAGGGAACAATTGAGATTGTGGTTTTCATTTTCCCTGTTGTAATTTTCATTACCTTTGTATTAATTTGCTCTGATGTCTGTATTCCCCACTATGCTGTAAACTTAATGATGGCAAAGACTCGATTCCATTCTTTGCTGGGTACATATCCAAGTACATAGCCAAGTCTTGGGACACAGGAGGTGTTCAATACACATTAGTAGGATTAATGAGTGAAGATGGAGATGATCACAAAACTAAGTTGTCTTCAAGTGACCTCCAGAAAAATCCAGGATTCTGCCCTGAATCAAAAGAATGGTTTCAAATCATAGTGATTCTCGGGCAATCAGGACTTTAATTCTGCCAACAGAATATTCCTGGAGCCTCAGCAAAGAGTGTACATCCCAACACATTGAGGCATAGTAAAAGTAAAAAGGATGGTTCCGAGAAAATTATCATCTTGTGAAGTAGCAATAGCCAGGAGGCTCCTCTGACTTTTCCCAGCAGTCCTGAGGGTCAGAGAGGCTCCTTGAAATGTTCCAGAGACTTCTGGGAGAGCGGTAATTCCTCCAGAACTTCCAACATTGATTACATTGACAATATCATAGAAGGAAATGCTTGTTGTTTGAAATCAAACCTAACCTGATAGCTGTGGCCCTTTGGCCTTCTTAGAGGTGGAAATCAGAGAGCATAATCCACATAGAGGTGAAACTCAGTTTCCACTCCACTCCTTCTTCTTGACACTGGGAAGGAAAGGAGAAGGAGCTACCCTTGAAATGGATACCCCATGGTTTAGCAGAAGACATTGATGAGTTTTCAGTCTGCAAAAAGAGGTCTAGAACCCATTATTGGGGGCAAAAAACAGAGAGCACATAGTCCTTCTGCATATGGAAAGGGTTTGCTTTGAGGAAGGAGATGCCGTGAGCAGAACAGGAAGTCAGAGAACAAACAAAATAGCAGCAGGACCCTGGAGCCCCTGCTGGTGAGAATTGTCAAGTGATTGTCAGAAGAAGTCCCAGTGCTCAGTTAAGTCAGGTTCATAAACAGATAATTATATGAATTGAGGAAAAGGAGCCAAGTTCCACATGTACATTGGTACAGAGACTAGGAATTGGCTGTGAGAGGGAAGAGTTCAGCGAGGCTTTGAGTTCTGCCAGGAGTCAAACTCGGCTTGCAACAATCATAGGGAGATTGGCGGGAGGTGGATTACCTGGTGAAACTTGCAAGGAAGGGCCAAGAAGGCTCGTCTGAGCCAAGGCCACCCTACCGGCAAGTCCCTGTGAGCCACACAGAAGGGGACAGTCTTGCTATTCCTTGCAGGACAAATCACCCTTGGAGAGCTACAGCCTGAGACGTTTACAACCTAGAGCTTCTCTGTAAGTCATCAGGAGACAAGTGAGAGTGCAAATGCAGCAGATGAAGGCTGATGGAAAGAATTTGGGGCATTTGGGCTAAAAAGAGAAGTCCATGGGGGAACAAAATGGTCATCTTCAAAACATGGATGGAGTGTACTTCTTATTGTTATGATTCTGGGGGGCAAATCGGAGTTCAAAGGTGCAAGTGGGAGGCCAGGGGCAGTGGTTCAAACCTGTAATCCCAGCACTTTGGGAGGCCGAGGCGGGCAGATCAACTTGAAGTTTGAGACCAGCCTAGCCAACATGATGAAACCCTGGCTCTACTAAAAACTACAAAATTTAAAATTAGCTGGACACAGTGGTGGGCACCTGTGATCCCAGCTACTTGGGAGGCTGAGGCAGGAGAATCACTTGAACCTGGGAGGTAGAGGTTGCAGTGAGACAAGATTGCACTACTCCCTTCCAGCCTGGGGGGCAGAGAAAGACTCCATCTCAAAAAAAAAAAAAAAAAAAAAAGGGAAAAAAAAAAAAAAAAAAGTGGAAATAGCAGGAAGAAATAACTTGCCTCAATGCAAGGAAAATATTTCTGGCAATTCGAGAAGACAGTATGAGGGTGTCTTTCCGTGCACATCAGTTCCTCTCTCAATGGGTAAGGTGGGTCCACAGGGCAGAGGAGGTAAGAGCCCGGCTCCAGGGTTTGAGGAGGGGTGTGGGGAATCTCTGGGGCAAGAGGAGGTGCTTCCATGGGATCTCTTGATAGAATTCGTCAAGGGTCCCAGCATGAACAGCAGCCCCAAGTGCCTCTGTGGGAAGTGGGAAGCGGAGCTCCTCACCGCTTTGGGGAGCATTTCTGGGGTAAGAACAGACACTCTTGAGCAAACTCGGGGACAGTCAGACAAGGGCCTTACTGACTGTCAGGTGGGCTCTTTCCAAGGGAAGAGGTGGCCAGACCATCTGCTTTCCAGAGTCACTGACTTCATGTCACACAATGGAGGAAACATGGGGTACTCCCCTATGCAGAACAGCTCTTCGAGCTCTCAGCCCTGCCTAAGGGGCATTTGTGCTGAGAGCCCATAGGATTGGCTGGAAGGGTGCGGGAGCAAATTTCAGTCTCCAATTTCAGAAAGCAGTTTTCATGGTCATGGGCAGCCCCAGAGCGACGCAGCCTGGCCCTAAAGAAGAAATCGACTCTGGATTGGGAGCAAGGGCTCCCAGATATCTCCGAGGACACCCTCTGGACGCTGTTGCTTTGGTCTTTTGGTGTTGCTCATGCCCGTGGCTTTATTTTTCCCCTCCCCTGCGGCATGTAGATTAATACGAATTCCCTGCATTTCCCATAACCCTGCCCCCAAAGCTGGGTTACATAACTTCTGAGCCTCGTGAAGTGCTCCAAGCATTGTGCTTCAGGATGAAACCAGCTCTCCGACGTTCCAAGGCAAGAAGCATTGACCAACTAAATAGGATTTGGAAGTTCCAAAGAGCGGGCCGGGTAACACATTTAGAACAGTCTTAGAGCAGTGCCGTAGACAATTTTCTGGATCCCTAGATACAATAGCACAGGAAAATGTGGTTTATGTGGTCAAGCGTTGCTTACATGGGTTTAAAAAGAATATTGGCTTAAAATTGGCTGGCTCACATAAAGAGGAATTCTATAGAAAAAATATCTCATCAACATGAGGCTGACTTGAGGCTCTTTTAACATGATTGAGTTAAAAGATTTCAAAAGAAAAGAAATGAACAATGTAATTTGCTCTTATTGCTCCTACTATTATACTTAAAGTGACATGTTTATTTCTATTTTAATAAAAGACAGAAGCTAAAAATTCTCTTAAGTGTGAAACAGCTGGGTTTAGAGAGGGTTTGATTAATTAAGCCAGTAAATGCCTCACAAAAACACTCTACCATTTGGCTGAAAGATAGTCTCTGCTCGGGAGAGGGCTGAGGCTGCAATCATGAAAAACACCATTTTGCTGAAAACAGAGCACGTCAGTGGAGAGCAGATTGAATCCCATAATCAAATTTGTCATTTTAAAGTAGGCTAGATTTCTCTCTTAGTACAGGCATTAATTGAATACAAGACAGCCATCACACTGTGTTTTCAATCTATAGTAAAAATAATCTTCGTTTCCCCAAGGCCCGCAGCTTTGATAAGAAGGCAGGAGTTTCTGGAAAAGAGTGTTGTGTTCCTCGGTCTGTAGACCCCGAGACACTGATTCATGGCAAGACTCACCGTGACAAGGTTTATATTCCTCAAAACCAGAGATAAGCCAAGATTTTGCAAGGGACAAAAACCAACTCTAACTTAAGTGGAAAAGGAAAATTATTAGCTTATGGAGCTAAAGAACAGAGTGAAGACAGCAATAGCTACACTGCATTCAAACGACCTCCCTCTCTGTCACACACGCACAGCACACACATGCACACACAAGCACACTCTCTCTCTGGGTTGGCCTAATCCCTCTGGCCAGCTGTCCCTATAAGTCTATCATACACCGTAGAGCACGTTATTCTACAGCCTTACTATCTCGCCCAAACAGGACAGACTTCTCCCAGTTTTTAAAATGCAGGCAAGGACTCTAATCAGGCAGCTGAGGTCACAAGTCCGTGACTGGATCAACCAGCAAGGCCAGGAGTACGGGTACCCTAATTGACTGCCCCACCAGAACCATATGTTTCAGGTGGGAGAAAGAGAAATCCTCTAAAAAAGGGGATGCAATCTTCTGAGAAGACAAAACATGACTACTCCATGCTGGCAAAGTTCCGATTCTGCCTTGTTTCCCAGAGCACAGACACAAAAGGCACAGGGAACCAAGGTGATCTACTTCTGACCTGTGCTGTCCAACATGGTGGCCACCAGCCATGTGTCTGTGAGCTCTTGAAATGTGCGTGAGATGTGCTGTAATGCAAAATACACCCTGAATTTTGAAGACATACTAAAAAAAAAAAAGAGTGTCAACATGATGAAACCTCGTCTCTGCTAAAAAAAACACAAAAATTAGCTGGATGTGGTGGCATGCACCTGTAATCTCAGCCACTCAGGAGGCAGAGGCAGGCTAATCACTTGAAACCTAAAGGCAGAGGTTGCAGTGAACCAAGATCATGCCACTGCACTCCAGCCTGGGTGACAGAGTGAGACTCCATTAAAAACCAAAAAAAAAAAATCTCATGAGTAATGGTTTATATTAATTACATATTGAAATAATATTTTGGATCTATCACATTAAATAAGATATATTATTCAAAATTTTTACTTCTTTAATGTGGCTATTACAACTTTTATAATTACATCAGTTATTACATTAGGTGACTTGCATTCTATTTCTTTGGGGATGGCTGCCTTAGAAATTGAGGGTCACAAAGGCCTTGGGTCCTGCCTTACCCAATTGAGCCAAGTGCATCTAGCAAGCACTAGCTATATGAAAAGGAAAGTAGGATGGAATTAACTTCCATTTTTACACAGCATGTGATTAGGGTGCTCAGTGTGTCTGGTTAGATGACATCAACGTTTTTTCTTTGTACTTGCCAGAGTCCCTGCTTTGGTATCTCCCAGCCATGCCCTTAAGAGATTTCTATCAAAGATCATCATCCAGTTCTTTCAGGAGGCAGCAAGCAATAACCGACGCACACAGTTATAAATCTTTGTCTGGGTACCAAAGCCATACATAAATCCATAAGCTATCCAGTCTTCCCGTCATCCCATGAAGCAGGTTGAGCAGGCTGAAGAGTGATTCAGGGTAAAATGTGCACTTTGTCAATGTCATTGTGTCACAAGGAGTCCAGATCCTAGACGCAGCTACCTCCAGTCTGCAGCCTCTCTCCATGCCCTAGCAGTCTCATGAATCTGAACAGCTTTCCTATTTGATGCTAGCTTATTTTCTAGTGTGACCCATTTTCTGCAAAAGCCAATTTAGTGTGGTAAAGGGAATAAAGGTCTGGTTGGAAAATTCATTGCCTTTCACTCAGAAAGCTTTCAATGGGAAACAAATTTAGACAGGACAGTCTTGCTTCTTTGTATATGGAAAGCACAAAGGACTTTGTGTATTCATCAGCTTCCCCTCCCAGCATCCCAGAGAGGAGGAAGGCAGGTCTCTGCATCTGGCTGACAGGAGGATTTAGAGATGTCTATTTTAGTCAAGGCCAGCCCCTAAAAGCGTGTGACCTAAAAGAAGCCCCCCAACCTTCTTACCTGCTGGGCTCTGTCTCAGTTGTAAAACAAGGCATCCAAGGACACTTAGGAAAATATTTCCAAATGCAAACTACAGGGTGCCCTGCTTAAATCTCTCCAAGAGCTGCCCATGCCAATGAAGTGCAAAGGTTTGCTATGGCCTCTAAGAGCCTACAGAATCTGACCACAGCCTGGGCCTCCAGCTCTTCTCCTGCTGCCTCCTTCACCTCTCACAGCTCTTCAGCCACATAAGCCCTGCCCTGCTTTAAGGAGAGGCAGCTGGTCCTGCCGTGGGGCCTTTCCTGGGGCAGTGTCGTCTGTCTGGAATGCTCATCCCAATAATCCTTGCCTCCGCCTCCTTAGAAGTATCTTCCTAGATCAGTCTGAGCAGTTTTCCATTTCATGCATCTAAGAAGTCAGAAGTTGTAGTTCAGGGCCATCTAGTTAACCAAGACTGGAGAGGTCAAGAGCCCAGAGAAAAGTCAAGCAGAGGCCGGGCGCGGTGGCTCATGCCTGTAATCCCAGCACTTTGGGAGGCCAAGGCGGGCAGATCACGAGGTCAGGAGATCGAGACCATCCTGGCTAACATAGTGAAACACTGTCTCTACTAAAAATACAAACAATTAGCCAGGCATGGTGGTGGGCACCTGTAGTCCCAGCTACTTAGGAGGCCGAGGCAGGAGAATGGCTCGAACCCGGGAGGTGAAGGTTGCAGTGAGCCGAGATCAGGCCATAGCACTCCAGCCTGGACCACAGAGAGAAACTCCATCTCAAAAAAAAACAAAAAAGAAAGAAAGAAAATGTCAAGCAGAAAGGAGCTAGTCTAACAGTCTCAGCCCCTTCCCCACAGGTACCTCAGCCTATTTGTAAAAGGCATGAACCTAGAGAAGCAGAAAAAAATTAGCTATAAAAAGCCTGAGGAGCCGCACAGGGCTTCTGGCACCATCACAGCACTGGAGAAATTCTTAAAAATGAAATTCAGGGTCTGACAAGGAAGAGCTGTCCTGATAACAGCCAGGCACTTAGATGGGGGCCCTGAAGAACCTCGTCCTAATGCAGTGTTTCTCAAAGTGAGATCCATGGATCCCTGGGGGTTCCAGACACTCTTCCAGGACATTCAAGAGCTCAGTCTATTTCCATAATATCCCTTGCCTTTCTCACTGAATTGACATTTGCCCTAATGATGCAAAAGTGACAGTAGATGCCTCCCCCCAAATTAAGGCAATGTCTCCAAAGTCATAGGAGTCACTGTATTCACCACCATCAGGCACTCACAGAAAAGGAACAAACAAGCAAAGTTTGTTTCCCTTAAGAATACCCTTGATGTTGCAGTAAAAATGATTACTTTTATTAAATCTTGACCTTTCAGCAAACATCGTTCTAATATGCTCTGTGATAAAATGAAGTACCTGTGATGAAAAATGAAATGTGATGGTCGCCTCTGGGAAAAGGAATCGTGTGATTTTTTTATTTTTGTGAGTTGTTAGCTGCATTAGCCTCTTTTCATGGAATGACAATATTCCCTGAAAGAACAAGTAATAGATAAATAGATCTATCTATATACTATCTATTTATCTACCTATAGACGATACCCATAGGTAGATAGATCTATCTACCAACTGAAAGATAAATTATGGTTAGACTTTATTTGAAAGACATTCTAAAAAATGTACAAAGTGAACCTGTCTCTTAAAGGAAAAAAATACTGAAGTATAGCATATAAAATTTGAATTTAAGTGAAAATTAGAATTTTGGAAAACTGAATCTGTCACTAGGAACTTGGTAGCATCCCAACAGCAAAGGCTTCCCTGTTAGGACTGATGATGATATTAATGAATACGCTGTTTTGATTTTGCATAGTAAAATGTGTCAACACTTGCAAGATTTGTATGAGTCAATGACAAATATTTTTGAATGACCAATGAATGATGTTATAAAATCATGCATCCCTAAAAGTTTCATTCAAAGAGCAAGATAGAATAATGTCTTCCCAAGTAATAGAGTACGAAAAGTTTCTTAATATCGTTTCAGATTTCACGTTGTGACCAATCTTTTTTATTTTTTTTTTTTTTTTTTTTTTTTTTGAGACCGGATCATCGCTTGTTGGGCCTTAGGTTGGAGTGCAGTGGGCAGATCTCGGCTCACTGGGAAGCTCCCGGCTCGGGTTCACACATTTCTCCTGCCCTTCGCTCCGAGTAGCTGGGGATACACCGGCCCGCCACTCGCCGGCCTAGTTTTTGTATTTTTTAGTAGAGACGGGGTTTCACTGGGTTAGCCAGGATGGTCTCGATCTTCCTGGGACTCGTGATTCCGCCGTCTCGGTCCCTCCAAGTGCTGGGTTACGGCTTGAGCCACCGCCCCGGCCTGTGCTACCAATCCTTACAGAAAACGGACCACTTGTGACTTCTTTTGTAGTATTAAAGACTAACACGGGTCTCTGAAAAGAATTGACAATACTCCACCTTTTTCCTATTTCATTATCGTGTGAGCTTGGATTTCCTACATGCCTTAATCAGAACCAACAGCATTGAACAGGATTGAACACAGACAGCAGATATGGAGAATCTGTCTCTCATTAGCCCAGCGAAATGAGGAGGTCTGAAAAAATGGCAAAACAACATGTTACCTCTGATTGACTAAATTTTAATTTTTTTTGTTTTTGAAGACAGAGATATTTTTCGTGAAATACATTATTTAGACTAACATGGAATAGGTTTATGATTGTTGATTATTTTGATTACTATTTACAATTATTGATTATTCTGAGTAAATAATGAGTAATAATACTTTGAGTAGGCCGGGCGCGGTGGCTCAAGCCTGTAATCCCAGCACTTTGGGAGGCCGAGACGGGCGGATCACGAGGTCAGGAGATCGAGACCATCCTGGCTAATACGGTGAAACCGTCTCTACCAAAAAATACAAAAAACTAGCCGGGCGACGAGGCGGGCGCCTGTAGTCCCAGCTACTTGGGAGGCTGAGGCAGGAGAATGGCGTAAACCCGGGAGGCGGAGCTTGCAGTGAGCTGAGATCCGGCCACTGCACTCCAGCCTGGGTGGCAGAGCAAGACTCCGTCTCAAAAAAAAAAAATACTTTGAGTAATATTTGAGTAATAATATTTTGAGTAAAAATATTTGAGTAATATTTTGAGTAAATAATTATTGATTATTTTCAGTAAATAATAAGCAAATGTAAAACTTGCTCAGTGTTTCATATGGCAAATATTAATATATGTAACCCATGTTAACAGAAGCTCTTTGGGTATCCCAGTAATTTTTAAGAGCATAAAGGAATCCTGAGACCAAAAGGTTTCAAAATTACTTATCTGGAACAATTGTCAAAATTGGCCATATGCCAGGCCTTAAGGCAAGTCATGACAAATCTCAGTTTTGAAATTATTCAGAGTGTGTTCTCTCATCATAGTGTAATTAAGTTTGACACTAATAAAAATACTTTAGAAATCCCCAATATTTAGAAATTAATCCATTTACTTTTCAATATTCTATGTCAAGAAGATATTCCAATAGAATTTAGAAAATATTTTCAAGTAAATTACAATTAAAAATGACATGTCAAAATTCATAGTATCTAAATAAAGGTGTACTTAGAGAAAAACTTATAGCACTAAATGTGTATATTAGAAAAGAAGCTGAAAATAAGTGATCTAAATATCTATTTAGAAGAAGTAAGAACAACAAAAGCAAATTAAGTCCAAGAAAGCAGGGGGGGAATAATAAGGTCAGAAACAATGGCTTAAAACACAAATATTCAATGGAGAATCAGCATAAAATAAAAGTTGGTTCTTCTTTGAAAAAATCTAAAAATTAATAAATACTTAAAGCACTCATCAAGAAAATTGGAGAAGGCATAAATTATCAAAATAAAAAATAAAAGGTGTCATTAAATTTTAAGATGATATAAGTATAAAGTTTAGAAAATCATAACTTACCAAAACTGATAGAAATAGAAAACACGAATAGTTCTATACCTATTAAAGAAATTGAATCTCTAAGTCAAAATCTCCCTGTAAGGAAAACTCCAGACTTGAATTCATTCAAATATTTTAAGAGGAAATGACATTAATCTTAAACATTTTCTTTTTCATAGAATATAAACATCTCTTCATTTGATGAGGAAGAAAAGCTTTGATGAAGAAACTAGACAAGAACTTTACAAGGAAGAAAATTACCAACCAATTTCTCCTATCGACGTAGACGAAAAATTCTAAACAAAATGTGAGCACATTGAATTCCATTTTATGTAAATAGGATAAAACATTTTGACAAAATCAAGTTTACTGAACAATGCAAGATTGGTTTGCTATTCAAAAATCAATGAAATATGAATACATATGTAGAGAGACTAAATGTTAAGAAACTCATGATTCAAGTCCAACATGTGACGAGCTTGGAAATCTTCATATTAAAAAAAAAAAATTGAACAAACTGAAAATCAGCAGTTCTTCATCCATCAGAGAATTGAGGTCCCAGGGCAATCTGCTACCTTGAAAATGAAAGAAGCAGACAGACAGATACAGAGAATTTCAGCTTAAAAGGAGCAGAAGGTCTCAGCTGGACAAGTTCAAGTTTAAAACTCCAGGAGGGGCCAGTCTTGGAGACGCCACACAGCTGGGAATTTCACCTCCAGAAGCCCTACCGTTACCCGAAAGGGGTCCGAGCAGACTCCCCAGAGAGGGTTCTTAGATCTTGCGCAACAAAGAACTCCAAGCAAGTCCATAAAGTGAAAACAAGTTTGTTAGAAAAGTAAAGAAACAAAAGAATGACTACTCCATAGGCAGAGCAGACCCAAAGGCTGCTGGTTGCCCATTTGTATAGTTATTTATTGATGATATGCTAAACCAAGTGGTGGATTATTCATGCCTTTCCTTTTTAGACCATATAGGGTAACTTCCTGACACAGCCACGGCATTTGTAAACTGTCGGGGCGCTGGTGGGAGTGTAGCAGTGAGGATGACCAGGTCACTCTCATCGCAATCTTGGTTTTGATGGGTTTGGGCTGGCTTCTTTACTGCAGCGTGTCTTATCGGCAAGGTTGTGATGACCTGTATTTTGTGCCTACCTCCTAACTCATTCTGTGACTTGGAATGTCTGTCTGGGAACGCAGCCCAGTAGGTCTCAGCCTTTTTTTACCCAGCCCCTATTCAAGATGGAGTTACTCTAGTTCAAACACGCCTCTGACACTGCCAACTACTCACTGTGAAGGTCCCTCATACTCCTCACCCGGGGAGGGAGACAGCAACCATTTTAAGATATGGCCAGGGCATTTTGCTCTCCTTAACTGCTGCCCTCAAGGGACAGCATTTTGCTAGGGCAGCTAGAGCCTAACTTGGGATTTTATCTGGGCCTAATTGGCCTGAGAGAACGGAAATACTCAATTCGGGCTCTAAAGACCGAGCCCTGATCAGAGGGCTACAGGACGCCTCCCTCCCCCATACCTCATTGCCTTCTCAATAGAGCTCCTGTGTAATAATGGAGGATCAAGAACTGCAAGCCTCACACCCTATTTAAAATGTTTAGAAGCCTCTAGGAAAACCCAAAGACAACAGGGGAGACAAACTCAAGAGCACTAGAGGAAATTTTAGCCTCTGACACCGCAGCCGCGGTCAACAGTGTTGACAAAAAGAGTCAAACTGTAAAATATGTTAAGAGATTTATTCTAAGACAAATATGAGTGACCATGGCCTGTGACACAGCCCTCAGGAAGTCCTGAGAACATGTGCCCAAGGTGGTTGGGGTGCAGCGTGGTTTTATATATTTTAGGGAGGCATGAAACATCAATCAAATGCGTTTAAGAAATACATTGGTCTAGTTCAGAAAGGTGGGACAACTCAAAGCCGGGCAGGGGGGCTTCCAGGCTATAGGTAAATTTAAACATTGAGTTTATCTGAAGACCTGGAATCAACAGAAAGGAAATATTCAGGTTAAAATAAAGGATTGTGGAGATCAAGTTTTACTGCGCAGAGGAAGCTTTCAGATAGCCGACCTCAGAGCAAGCGTGTTGTAAAATGTTTATTATCAGACCTAAAAGGGCGCCGGGCTCTTAGTTGATTATCTCCTGGATCTGGAAAGGAAAGAAGGGAAAAAAAGGGGAAAGGAGATTCTCTATAGAATGTGGATTTTCCCCAACAAGGGACGACTTTGCAGGACCATTTCAAGATATGACAGAGAAATATGTTTTGGGGTGAAATATTTTGATTCTCTTCCTGTTATGCCAGAGTCAGATTGGAAGGTAAGTGACGATATACAGGGTTAAAGCAAACCCATCAGATGAGAATTTATGGTTTGTAGGGCATGACTTCCCAGACCCCTTAGATAGGAATTTAGGCAAGACAAAAAAAATCAGAGCTTAGTCCTCAACAGTAAACACAGCCCAACACCTAATCAGATAAACATAAACTTCACACTCACGTCCTATATACCTCAGTTCCACTCAATACATCGTGTTGGGCTTTCAACAAAAATATTACAAAGTGGCTAAAAGCCAAAACACACAGTCTGAAGAGACAAAGCAAGATCAGAACCAACTTTTGCAAAAATCACGAAAGTGAGAAAAATCTGACACAGGGAAATTATGACAGTGAAAGAGATCTGACTGAACTGGCTCCATCTTGCCTTTAACCTCCAAACTGCCCTCGTTTATTCCTGGGCGTAGGCCAAAGTAACTTAGGGAGAAATTAATTTATAGATTAACTTTGAAGCAAAGATAATAACAGCCCCTCCCTGAAAAAAAGAAATACCCCTTCTTGTCTAGGGACCAAACTGCCTTTGTAAAACTAACAAATTAGCCACAAGATTAGAAATTATGGCACAGGAGTCACACATCCAGAGTCCACAAGATTCCTAACCTCCCCAGTTGCTCCTACAGATAACACTACTATTGTGAAAGCTAAGATTGGTGTTTAAGGTATTCTTCAGACCCTGCATTCTGGTGGACCAGCTGGCACCACCCAGACCAATCAATACATTGGCTCATCTGGTCTTGTGAACCCCACCCAGGAACTGACTCAGTGCAAGAGGACAGCTTTGTCCCCTGTGATTTCATTCCTGATCCAACCAGTCAGCATTCCCTATTCCCTAGTCCCCGCCAACCAAACAATCTTTAAAAATCCTAGACTCTGAGTTTTCAGGAAGGCTGATTTTAGTAATAATAAAACTCTATTCTCTAAATTAGCCAGCTGTGTATGTATTAAACTCTTTCTCTATTGCAATTTCCCTGTCTCAATAAATTTTCTCTATCTGGACAGTGAGCAAGAACTCATGGGACAGTTACAGAACCAAACTCAGATATGGCAGAGATTTTGAAATTATCAGAAAGGTAATTAAAGTAACTACAGTAGGCCAGGTTCAGTGGCTCATGGCTGTAACCCCAGCACTCTGTGAGGCCGAGGTGGGTGGATCACTTGAGCCCAGGAGTTCAAGATCAGCCTGGGCAACATGGAGAAAACCTGTCTCTACAAAAAATTAAAAATTTAACCAGGTGTATTTGAAGCCAGCCTGACCAACATGGTAAAACCCTGTCTCTACTAAAAATACAAAACTTAGCCAGGCATGGTGGTGCATGCCTGTAATCCCAGCTACTCAGGAGGTTGAGGCAGGAGAATTGCTTGAACCCGGGAAGTAGAGGTTGCAGTGAGCTGAGCTTGCACCACTACACTCCAGCCTGGGTGACAGAGTGAGACTCCATCTAAAAAAAAAAAAACAAACAAAAAACTTAACCAGGTGTAGTGGTGTGCCCCTGTAATTCCAGCTACTCCGAAGGCTGAGGTAGGAGGATAGCTAGAGCCTGGGGAACAGATGTTGCAGTGAGCTGAGATTGCACCACTGCACTCCAGCTTAGGTGACAGAGTAAGACCCTGTCTCAAAAAATGAATAAAAGACTACAGTTAATATACTAAGAATTTTAATGGACAAAGTGAACAACAGGAAATAGAGCCAATGGTTCATATAGGCAGAGAGATGGAAACTCAAAAAGGGAAAAGAGTTAACAGGAAATGCTAGATATCAAAAGCACTATAACAGAAATGAAGAATCCTCCTGATGGGCTCATTATAGACTAGACACGTTCAAGGAGAGAATCAATGAGCCTGAAGGTGTGTCAATAGGAGCTTCCACGACTGAAATGTGGAGGGAAAGAAGAATGAGAAAGATGGAACAGAATATTCAAGAACTATGGAATAATTACAAAAGGTATAAATTATTATAATAACAATACCATTTGTGACAATATCTAAAAGCATTATATACCAAAAAATAAATCAAGCAAAAGATTGCAAGTCCTCTACCTACAAAACCACAAAACATCATTGAGAGAAAGTAAATAAGATATAAATAAATGAAAGAATATACAATGTTCATAGATTGCAAGACTCAAAATTGAAAGATGTTCATTCTTTCCACATTTACTCAGTACAATTCTGATTAAAACTTCGGAAAGTTTTTTTTCTATAAAACTGAAAACTGATTCTATAACTTTTAGGAAATGCAATAGTACAAGTGCAGCAAAGACAATCTCAAAGAACAAAGTTGAAAGTTTTAAATGACTACATATCAAGACTTATTATGAAGTCACGGAAACTAAGACACAACTAGAGACAAATAGATGAATAAAACAGAACAAAATCACAACAGTGCACAAAATGTCACTTTATTTATGGAAAAGGTTACATACTATAGCAGTGGGGAAAAGTTGATCTTTTCACTAAAGTCAACTGGGCATATTTATTTTTAAAAATGAATCGGCCGGGCGCGGTGGCTCAAGCCTGTAATCCCAGCACTTTGGGAGGCCGAGACGGG
>NW_016809768.1:3268918-3294306 GCF_001698545.2 Rhinopithecus bieti | reverse complement strand
TGGGACTACAGGCGCCCGCCACCTCGCCCGGCTAGTTTTTTGTATTTTTAGTAGAGACGGGGTTTCACCGTGTTAGCCAGGATGGTCTCGATTTCCTGACCTTGTGATCCGCCCGTCTCGGCCTCCCAAAGTGCTGGGATTACAGGCTTGAGCCACCGCGCCCGGCCATTTTCTTATATTTTAAACAAAAATCAATTCCATTTGGATTATAAGCATAAATGTGAAAGGTAAAAAATGTAAGTTTCTAGAAGAGAATTTAAGAGAATGTCTTCATGATCTTGGGTAGCCAAAGTTCCTTTTTTAGGGAACAATGAGTCCTAAACATAACAGGAAAATAATACAAATTAGACTATTAAACTTAAGAACTTGTGTTCAACAAAGACAAAATTAAAAAAGTGTAAAGGAAACCACAGAATAGAGAAAACATATGTAATAAATGTATCTGATAGAGAATTCAAATCTACTATACATAGGGAAGTCTTCAAATCAATTTTAAGAAAGAAAAAGCAGACAACTAATAGAAAACTGGACACAAGACTGAATTTAACTTCACAGAAGATACAAAGTGTTCAGTAAACACATACAAAGATGCTTAATATCCTCAATTGTCAGACAAAATGCAAATGAAAGCAACGTGATAGCAGCACACCCCATCACAATGACAAAAATGGTTTCTGACGTGGAGCTATCATGAATAACACTGCTATGAATATATTTGTACATATCTTCCGGTGCATATTTGTACAAAATCTGCTGGTTGTATGCCTAAAAGAAGAAATGCTGGATCACGGCGTATGCATCTATTCAACCTGAATAGAGAGCCCTGAAGAAATCTCCAAAGAGGTTAAGCCACTGTCCACTCCCAGCATGCAGGGAAGAGCAGCTGGTAGCAAGAACATGAAGCAACTGGAGCTCTCACGTTCTGCTGTTGGGAGTACACAGTGGCACATCCTCTTCAGGAGTTTAAAGTATCTATGAATGTTAAATAGATGCTTACACAGTAGTTCAGTATTTCTTCTTTTAGATATACAACCAACAGATTTTATACCAATATGTGTCAAACGATAAACAAATCTACTCATGGCAATATTATTCATTATAGGCCCACATCAGAAACAATCTCAATATCCAGCCATAGGAGAATGGGTATATAAATATGGGCCTGTTCATAGAAAGAAATTCTCTATAATAATCAATACAAATGAACTGCAACTATATGAATGAAGCTCACACATATACTATCAAAAGAAAAAAGTCGGCTGGGTGCGGTGGCTCACGCCTATAATCCCAACACTTTGGGAGGCTGAGGTGGGCGGATCACAAGTTCAGGAGATCGAAACCATCTTGTCCAACCTGGTGAAACCCTGTCTCTGCTAAAAATAGAAAAATTAGCTGGGCATAGTGGTGCGTGCCTGTAATCCCAGCTACTTGGGAGGCTGAGGCAGGAGAAACGCTTGAACCCAGGAGGCAGAGGTTGCAGTGAGCTGAGTTTGTGCCACTGCACTCCAGCCTGGGTGACAGAGTGAGATGTCAGAAGGAAAGAAAGAAAGAAAAGAAAGAAAAGAAAGAAAGGAAAAGGAGAAGGAGAAGGAAAAGGAAAGAAGAGACAGGAATCAGACATTAAAAAGTACACACTGTATGATCCCACTTATCTCAAATTCTAGCATGGGTAGAACCAATCTATGGTAATGGAAGTAGGAACAGTGGCTGGTGTGGAGAGGTAGAGGCCTGAGAGGTGACATGGTGTGGGGGACCTGGGGGTGGGTATTGTTGGTTAGCTTGATCTGTGTGCTGGTTGCCCTGGTTTGGCCACTTTGTAAAAGTTGATCAGGCTAGACTCTTACGATGTGTGCACTTTTCTGTAGGAGCATTAGATTTCAATGAAAAAGCTTGCTTTAATGAACAATCTCAGGGAGGAGAGGTGTGGGGATCACCTTTACCTGGAGGCAGAGGAGCAGGAGAATGTTCTTTTTTTTTCTTTTTTTTTTTCTTGTTTTTTTTTTTAGATGATGTCTTGCTCTGTTGCCCAGGCTGGAGTGCAGTGGCTTGATCTTGGCTCACTGCAACCTCCGCCTCCTGGGTTCAAGCAATCCTTTTGCCTCAGCCTCTCGAGTAGCTGGGACTACAGACATGCACCACCATGCCTGGCTAATTTTAAATAGAGATGGGGTTTCACCATGTTGACCAACTGGTCTCAAACTCCTGGCCTCAAGTGATCTGTCCACCTCTGCCTCCCAAAGTGCTGGGATTACAGGCGTGAGCCACCACTCTCGGCCAGCAGGACAATGTTCTAAAGAGCCTACATACAGTCTCTATCTCCCTCCTTCTGAGGAAACAAACAAAAAAACATTTTCCTCTTGTGGGCAGACAGGATAACCATTTTGTTCAGCCTTGTGTTATTCTCAGATCCCAGAGCAGTGACTGACCTGTGGTGACTGGGGAGTCAGTACATCTTTGGTGAATGAGAAGCAAAAATGTTTTTCCTCTCCACTGGGATCCTCTTTTCAATGGCTCTCTGTGGGGACCAGGATGTATTTTCCATCTCTTGAATCTGGCTGGTCCTGTGACCTGCTTGGGGCAGCTGAAACGGCAGAAGTAATGCTGTGCCTACTCTGGACGTATGCCCCCAGAGGCCTTGCATGCTTCCTCTCTGCTGTTGTGGCTGCTCAGTGAACAAACCCAGCTATCCTGTTGAGGAACAAGAGGCCACATGGTAGGGGACTGAAGTACCTCAGTAGAGAGCCAGCCAAGCCCAGAAGCATAGCCCCTTGACTGGCCTGAGGTCACTGCAGATAGGCGAGGGAGCCCAGGCAGGACCAGAACCACACAGCCAACCTGTAGATGCATAAGCAGTAATTCACGGTTGCTATTCCAAACTGCTTAGTGGAATAGTTTGATACTCAGAAATAGTTAACTGACTAAACAACCACGGGCGGCTTTCGCATAAAGTATAATAAAAATGGAGCCTCTGTGGTTTGCAGTGCAATCTGCATACACCAGATGCAGTGGCCCTGGAAAGTGCTGTGGATGTATCAGCTGGCCAACCTCACTTCCAGCCTCTTTCCCTTGCCTACCTTTTCTATAGAAGCTACATACGCTTCACTGACGTCCCAGCTTCCCTGGACGCTGGGTGTGGCTGGCCATAGGACACTGCTCTGGTCAGTTAGATGTAGGCAGACATCTGCAAGTGACACCTGTCTTCTCTCTTCCTAATTGCCTGTGATGCCCGGAGGTGCCACAGCTATTTCTAAGGCAAACCTGAGAGATTCCCTCATGGTATCGCGGAAGACAGTTGCCAGATTTAGCACAAAAGAATAAATGAATCAGTAATGATTAACTGAAAGAAATGCCAGACATTCAAATACCTTTAAATTGGAGATAAACAGAGTTTTTTTTGTTTGCTTTTGTTTTGTTTTGTTTTTTTTAAGACAGAGTCTTGCTTTGTTCCCCAGGCTGGAGTGCAGTGGTGTGATCTTGGCTCACTGCAACCTCTACCTCCTGGGTTCCAGCTATTCTTCTGCCTCAGCCTCCTAAGTAGCTGGGACTACAAGTACACCACTGTGCCTGGCTAATTTTTGTATTTTTAGTACAAAAAAAAAAAAAAATGGGGTTTCACCATGCTGGCCAGGTTAGTCTCAAACTCCTGGCCTCAAGTGATCCGCCCATCTCAGCCTCCCAAAGGGTTGGGATTACAGGCATGAACCACCATGCCTGGCCCCCAGAGAATAATTTTTTAGTATTGTAAGTATATCCCAAATATACCATTTTCTCAAACTCCACCATGGAATCACACATCAGCCCCCAACTGCCTGGGGTACCCATTCACAGGCTTCTTGTACATGACTGAACCCCCATTTGCTTGCTCTTCTGAGGGAGGAAGGGCTTCCCACCACTCCAGCTGAATGCAATGCTAACATATTTTCAAACTGATGGGCAGAGGACCCTGTGCTAGTCCAGAGGCTTGATTGACAGCCCTATCCTTTCAGTGTAGTTATTGATTGCTCTGCTGTCTTGTATCTTACAGTGCTGCCAGTGGAAAACCTGAGAACAGTTGCATTTTCTTTTAAGCATTATTTCTTTCCCTTTGGAAGCTTGTAAGATTTTCTACTGATTCTTGCTGGGCAGTGACATGGCCAGCCTAGGTTCACTGGGTATCTCTTTCATGAGTCCTCAGTGGAACTTGGGTGACTGGTTTTACCTATATACTCAAGTGATTTACAACTTGGAGAGTTATTTCAAGCATCTGTTAGTGAATTCCTCTCCTACACTGTTACCCTATCATTTTTCTATCAGTTTTTTTTTTTTTTTTTTTGAGACAGAGTTTTGTTCTTGTCACCTAAGCTAGAGTACAATGGTGCGATCTCGGCTCACTGCAACCTCTGCCTCCCAGGTTCAAGTGATTCTCCTGCCTCAGCCTCCCTAGTAGCTGGGATTACAGGTGCCCACCACCACACCTGGCTAATTTTTGTATTTTTAGTAGAGATGGGGTTTCACCATGTGGGCCAGGCTGGTCTTGAACACCTGACCTTACATGATCCATCCGCCTTGCTCTCACAAAGTGCTGGGATTACAGGCGTGAGCCACCGCGACCAGTATGGTTCTAACATTCCAGTTTCTTATTTTGTTCCCTCAGACAATTTTCATCTGCAAATGTTTCTCTGGGCTTCGAGATACATGCCTTCCACTTAATCTTCCAGGCTACTAATTTGTGTTTAAGTAGAGGATGTCATCCCTTTGAAGATATATGCTTAATTTTTTTAATTCAAAAATAATTCTTCAGTTCCAGTCCATGCTGTAATTGGATTCTGAAGCACTCTTACTAATTTTTGGTTCAAGTCACATCTGCCCCCAGCAGCAGGCCTGTTTCTGTGCAAGCTGACTGCGGATCCTTCCTCTCCCTGACTGTTGGGATGCCTTAGATGGATGCTTTGTTTCCCTGCCTTGCCTCCTTGCAGCTCTCTTCACCCTTGGAGCCATGCTTGGAGGCTGTCTTGTGTGTGGCAGCCCTTGGGTGGTGGGGGCCCAGCAGTCACTGCTCCTGTGGGCCCTGATGTGTAGTTTGGGTTGCTCAGTTCCCTGCCTGCAACTGGGAAGCAGCACCCAGGTCCGAGCTTTTCCCATTGCAAGACTGTTGCTCTCTCATCTCTCAGAGGTGGGCCACTAGGATCCCCTGATCAAGTTCCCTGAGACTCCTCTGAGCGAGACCAGTGGGTGCTCCAGGAGAGAGCACACTGGCTGGTTCCACCTTTCCAAACAGGTCCCTAGGTCTCCATGAGCTCCCTGTAGGCACTGTGGAGTCTCACCCCAGGGCTCTGCCTCAGGCACCCAGGCCCTCCCTAGCCTGGAGAAGACCAAACTTCAGCCTCTTACACCCTTAGGCTTTCTCATGCCTTGTAGCCTGGCTTTGGCTGAGCTCATCAAAGGCAGTTGATGGTGCATTCCAGAGACTGAGAAAAAGACACCATGGGCAGTCTTTCTTCCCTACCATTTTCCCACAAATGCCCAGGCCTTGTACTTTTGACAACTTTTATTTCTAAAGTTTTAAACTTTGTATAATTTTGTATTACATTTTTAATCAAAAAATAATTTTTCTTTTTTTGAGACAGGGTCTCACTCTGTTGCCCAGGCTGGAGTGCAGTGGTGCGATCACAGCTCACTGCAGCCTTGACCTCCTGGTCTCAAGCAATCCTCCCACCTCAGTGACTGAGACTACAGGCATGTGCCACCATGCTCAGCTAATCTTTTATTTTTTCTTGCGATGGGGGTCTCACTACGTTGCTCAGGCTGGTCTTGAACTCCTGGGCTCAAGCAGTTCTCCTGCCTTGGCCTCCCAAATGCTGGGATTACATGTGTGAGCCATCACGCCTGGCCTAAAATAAATATTTTTAACATCAAAAAGAGCTTTACTTAAAGCATAATAAAAAGAGAAACGAATGTATTTGACTTCATTAGATCAGGATTTTATAATTTCTGTTTGAGGGAAGGGAAAACGTCCCTTTTCCCCTGGATGGTATGCTGAGGAATCAAATGACAAAGGCAGGTTAATAGGAGGAAGTACATACAGCTTTATTAGTGTACATGGGGAAGAATCACAGAGCAACTGCCCCACTTGCAATGGTACATCCGATGCTTATATACCCTTCTTCTTAGGGGAGAGGGAGGTGGGAAGGGGCAGATGATTTTAGGAGGACAGTAAATGATTTTTAGGGAAATTCAATGGGCTTGAAGACATACACTGGCCTGGGACAAAGTCTGTTAGGCCCACAGAGCAGACAAAGGTTTGGAACGATCATTTGTGCCCAGCTGCCTGCACAGACTTCAGCCTTTCTTCCTGCAATATGAGTTCAGTTAATGAAAACTCAGGGAGGGACCAAAGGTTACTGTTTCCTTCTTTGGCAGGTCTGGACTTCAGACAAATAAGGAAACTTCAGAGAATAAGTCCCCCTGCGCTTTGGGAGAGACATAGGATTGAGAGACAGAGGAAGGGCTAAGAGGATGTCAGAGAGACCTCGAGGCCTCTTCTTCACTTCAGCATGTCAGTGTCATATTTTGGGGTATCAGTTTCTGAGACCCAACATTTCTTACTTCTAAGATGGTGTTTAGCAAAAGCGTGGAAACCACTTGTGTCCAGTAGCCATGGACAGTTGAGTAAACTATGGTATCTCAAATGGAACACCATGGCTATGAAGCTATAAAAAAGGGCGAAAATCCATGCACACTGATGTGGAGAGACCACCTGGTTTTAATGATAAGGGGAAAAGCATGGTGCAGAAGAGTGTCTAGGGCTCTGCAAACTTTTCCTGTGAAGGGTCAGGTAGCAACTATTTTAGGCTTGCTGCCCACACGTGCTCTCTGTTGCACTGCTTAACTCTGCCATGTTAGCAAGAAAGCAGATATAGTCAATACATAAACTCATGAGTGTAGCTGAGTTCCAGTAAAACTATATTTATTGCCAGGCACAGTGGCTCATGAGTGTAATCTCACTTTGGGAGGCCAAGGCAGAAAAATTACTTGAGCCCAGGACTGCAGGACCAGCCTAAGCAACATAGGGAGATCCTGTCTCTACAAAAAATAAAAATAAATATCCAAGCATAGTGGCATGCACCTGTGGTCCCAGCTACTCAGGAGGCAGAGGTGGGAGGATCATTGGAGCCTGTAAGGTCAAGTCTGTAGTGAGCTATGATCATGCCACTGCACTCTAGCCTGGGTGACACAGTGAGATCCCGTATCTACAAATAATAATAATAAAAGAAAACTAAACAACAACAACAAAAAAAATGCTTGTATCTACAACAACAGGTAGAGGCTGAATTTGGCCCATGGGTTATTGTTTGCCAGCCCCTGGTGCAGGAGGCACACCCTAAGGTGATCCCCAGTGCACTGAAGCCTTAGATCTACTGCCCTTGAGTTCACATAAAGCCTGACTTGCTTCTTAGCTAATATGAAGGGATTTTGCAAATATAATTAAGATCCCAAATCAGGTGGTTTTGAGTTAATCAAATGATAGGCTAACTTGGGAGGCCCTAACCTAATTAGATGGAACTCCTAAAATAGGCTCCTCTTTAGGTTAGAGACTCTCTCTTCTGCTAGCTTTGAAGAAGCAGACTGCTATGGATTTTATAGCTGCAAGGAAATAAAATCTGCCAGCCAGCAGCTAAAGGGAGATTGCAAACACATCCTTCCCCATTCGAGTCTCTGATGAAAACACGACCCAGTTGATGTGTTAACTACAGCCCCGTGAGACCTGGGCAGAGGACCCAGCCAAGACACACCCAGATTCCTAGCCCAGAGAAATGGTGAGATAATAAACATGTATTGTTTTAAGCCACTAAATTTGTGGTCATTTGTCACACAGCCTAGAAAACCCATACACCTGTTTTATGAAATCTGCTGTCATTTAGGTAAGAAGGGGAGAAAGAGAGCAAGACTTTTCAGAGGATGACTTTTTGTATTATTTAGATGTTTAAACCACATAAACATACTACCTATCCAAAAAGTTAAATCAAAAAAAATTTTAATCTGCTTTCCCATTTCAGATTTGTACCTTTCATGTTTCCATTATTATTTATGTTCACAGTACCCTTTACCTTGATTCTTTTACCTGCTTCTTTTTCCTTCAGAATATCCTTCATTTTATCTCAAACCTTTATGTTCAAAAGGACCTTCTTTGTTTTTTTAAACTTGAGTTTACTTTGCTTAGTGTTGTTCTCCTGGTACCTAACGGAGGGACTGGCATGAGAGATGCCCCCAATAAATACTTACTGACAGAATGAATGAATCACAGTGACCCTCACTTTGGTGTCTGCACATGCCAAACCCACTTGAACAACTCCTGTGCCTACAACCCCCCACCCCTGCAGTTCAGATTTCAACCTCCACTTGGAAAGAAAGAAAACTTCTCTACAGAACAAGCTGTCTTGTCGCCTCCTTACCTCCCACCTGCCATCAAGAGATGTTGATGCAACATTATTTCTTGAGGCCTTCTAAACATCTTTTGGGAATATGTTATGCAGAAAAGATACAGTGATGGCAATAGCAAAACACAGGCATCTGTTCTTCTCTAGCTCATTTTCTGAAAACAACTTTCCATTTTCCTAAATACTCTCTGCCAGCTGACCTATCCTGTTGTAGCCACAGCTTGCAGGGACAGAGTCAGAGTCAGAGTGAGGGGATTATGTCTCAGTCTCCCTGTCCCCTGCCCCTACTCCAGGCCCAGCCCTGCCAGTCAAGGCAGCCACCCTACCCTGATTAATTCCCATTTTAGGAGGCACAAAGAATCTGCCATCAAGTTATCCACCAGGCTCACAATTTGCTTGGGCTGACATCCTGCAAGTGGACCCTCTGCTTTGCTCTGAAGACAGGAACCCCAAGGCACACTTGTCTCCCCATAATTAATAACCTATATATAGATTTTTTCTTTTATTCTCTTCCATGGACTAGAGTCCAACCTCCCTTCAGCCCATGATGGTCTCTGGAGCCAAAGAGAGGGTGGAAGGAGTGGAGGGGAGAGATAACAAAAGGCAAACAGCAGGCTGAGTGAAACCATCTAGAACCCAGAACCACGTCCCTGAGTGTGTATGAGAATCTGAGGGAATGGGACAGGCTGCCCTTGGGATTTCCCTGAACTCTGAAGAGGAGCCCTCCTGGCCTAACCAGAAGTGACATGAGCTCAGGTGTGGGGGTGGGCCTTGTGCATGCACACACATGCACACACATGTGTACACACAGATAACAGTCTTTGTCCACAGTTAGGTGCCCTATGATGCTAATCTGAGGTTACTTGACCTGTCCTATCACTAGCAGGTGCATTAGAACCCCATACAGCCTAGAAGCAATCACCACTTGCTGAGAATACTCCCACAGCCTATTACCAAGCTCTGGGCCTCTGTTGCCAACTCCTAGGTCAAATTTCCTCGCATTCTGTGCTCATCCGCCTGGTAGACAATAGCTGTCCAGCTCCCAGGCACCCTGTACTCTTCTCTTGGCCAATCTGAGCACCACCTATGTTCCCAAGCCCACCGAGAGAACACAAAACACAGTCGCTGGTTGGAGTTGGAGAGAGGGGAAATATCAGTCACAAAGATGTACCAGATTTTCCCAAGTGGCCATAAAAAATTTCCAATGGAATCTAAAATACCAATAATGAAGAGAAAAAAATCTCACAATGTAGTGTTTTTTGTTTTTAAAGCAGGTTATAAAACAGTATGGACTACAGTCCCACTTCTCTTTATCCACTTTGACAGTATTCTATGTTTCCTAACTCTACACACACCTAAACTTTCTTCCTTTATTCTCTTGCAGCCATGCTGGTCTCTGGAGCCAAAAGGAGGGTGGTAAGAGTGGAGGGGAGAGATAAGGAAAGGCAAAAGGCAGGCTGAGCAAAACCACCCAGAACCCAGAACCGTGTCCCTGAGTGTGGACAAGGGTCTCGAGGAACATTTCCTCTGAATTTCTACTCAAACTTCAAACTAAACAGGTCTTACATTCAGGTGGGAACCTCCCCCCAGAAGTTCCTCCTACATCAGAAAAGATGACCCCCTTCTTCCTGATGCTCAGAGCCATCAATACTCCTTTGTCTCTCATCCAGCACCTAATTCATCTGCAAACCCTGTTGGCACCACCTTAAATATGCAGCCAGAACCTGATCAGGAACCCCCATGGTCACCCACCTAATTAGGGGGGTGGTGTTGCAGGGCTCCTGCTGTCTCATACAGTGGCCAGGGTTAAACTTTTCAAACACGGATAGTGTTTCTCCCATCTATCCCCCACCTTCTACCACCTCCCTGAGAATAGCATCCTGCTCTCCTCTGACCATATCTCTCTGCCCTTGCTATGTAGAATGTGCCTCCAGCCCAGGGCCTCTCTAGTTGCTCTTTTCTTGGCCAAGAAACACCTCTCCCAACATGCCCTCTGGCCACAGGCTCTCACTTTTCTGGGGCCCCTGCAAGAGAGGGCTTTCTTAAGGCTAGAGGTGAAACAGCATGTCCCAACATCACTAGCCCCTTCCCTTGCCCTGCACAGCCCTAGGCCATCCATCCTCTTAGATATTCATTTGTTTGCTTTTGGTCACCCCCACCCCTCTATAGAATGGGTGCTCTATAAGAGCAGGAATTTTCATCTGTTTTGCACAATGTTGCATCCTCAGTGGATACAACAGTGGCTGGCACATTAAAGAGCACCTTCTGAATATTTGTTGAATGAATGAACAGGGGAACATACTAATTAAATATATACCTATAGGAAGCAGGATGTGGGCACTATTTTGAGGACCAGGGGACCAAGACCACTTGGTTTCTTTTGTCTGTTTTTCTGTTTCTACTTCAAAAAGCCTCCCATGGCTGTTGGGAAGTGGGGAGGGAATGGAGGTTTCTCTAGGAAGGAATGGTGTTTTATTCTGCTCCATCCCTACTCCCTTCCCCTTAGCCAGGTAACTGCCATTCCCCTTCCTTCACAACCTTACATGAGAGAGCCTCTGGACTAAACACAGCTGGGAACAGTGGCAGCAACTGTCCTAAAAGCTACAGGAGAAAGCAACATGAGAACCCCTTCACATTTCACCCATTTGATACTCACCCAGTCTGCAGGGCCCCACCATGGAAAGCAGGAGTCCCCTCTGGGGAATGTCCCAGACCAAGGGAAGAGATGTGTAGAGGTGGGTGTTTGGTGGAATCTCCTGCAGAGGGGCTGAGTCCTGCCTGCCCGTGAGCCCCCTCTGAGCACACACTACTACCAATCTACGTCTTGGTGACTTCTTGAAATACAATGGCAGACCAAGAAAAGCCTTGAGCCTGAAAGACTAAAACTACCTGGAAACCAAAAATAAAATTCTAAACCCCCCAACTGACTGAATGGACCCCCCTCAGCCAAGGGGATTCCAAAGAAACCTGAAAAAACAAGTTCAGACCATGACAAGAAGTGGGGTTAGACATGCCTCATACCTTCCTCCCTTTGGAGTTCAGGCATAACTGACCAGCATTAACATTGAAACAGATATCTTAAGACTAACAAAGCAGGTTATTTATAGCAATAAGATACCCAATTCCAACCTGACTCCAGTATAGGATCACATGACAGATAGCAGGTCCTGAAAAAATTCCAAGTATTTTACCACAAAATATGTTTATTTGACATATTTTGGAAAGTGGTCTCTTGTGGGGGAAATTTGCGTTCTGTAGAGAATCTCCTTCCCTTACTTTGTTCTTTCTAGAGAGTCTGGCACCTTTTAAAGTTCTGAAATGGAAACATTTGCCTTCTGAATAGAAAACATTTGCCATCTATTGCCTCAAAGGGTGGCCACCTATGAGACTTTATCTACATAGTAAGAATCTTGATTTCCACAACCCCTTATCTTAACCCAGACACTACTTTCTATTGATTCCAGGTCTTTAGCTAATAGCTTAAGAAGTGATATATTTTATTAAATAGGGAATTGCTTGTTTTTGTCAGGGTTGTCAAAGATCAAATGGTTGTAGATGTGTGGTGTTATTTCTGAGGCCTCTGTTCTGTTCTATTGGTCTATATATCTGTTTTGGTACCAGTACCATGCTGTTTTGATTACTGTAATCTTGTAGTATAATTTGAAGTTAGGTAGCATCATGCCTCCAGCTTTGTTCTTTTTGCTGAGGATTGTCTTGACCATATGGGCTCTTTTTTGGTTCCATCTGAAACTTAAAGTAGTTTTTTCTAATTCTGTAAAGAAAGTCAATGGTAGCTTGATAGAAATAGCATTTTCATGATATTGAATCTTCCTATCCATGAGCATGAAATGTTTTTCCATTTGCTTGTGTCCTCTAGTTCAACCATTGTGGAAGACAGTGTGGCAATTCCTCAAGGATCTAGAACTAGATATACCATTTGACCCAGCAATCCCATTACCAGGTATATACCCAAAGGATTATAAATCATCAAACTATAAAGATATATGCACACATATATTTATTTCAGTACTATTCACAATAACAAAGATTTGGAACCAACTCAAATGCCCATCAAGGATAGACTGGATAAAGAAAATGTGGAACATACACACCATGGAATACTATGCATCCATAAAAAAGAATGTGTTCATGTTCTTTGCAGGGACCTGGATGAAGCTGGAAACCATCATTCTCAGCAACCTAACACAGGAACAGAAAACCAAACACTGCATGTTCTCATAAGTGGGAGTTGAACAATGAGAACATATGGGCACAGGGTGGGGAACATCACACACTGGGGTCTGTCAGGGGCTGGGGGCAAGAGGAGGGATACCATTAGGAGAAATACCTAATGTAGATAACAGGTTGATGGGTGCAGCAAACCACCATGGCACATGTATACCTATGTAACAAACCGGCATGTTCTGCACATGTATCCCAGAACTTAAGTATAATAAAAATATATAAAAAAATACAAATTAAAAAAAAAGATTTGATATCTCATCTCTCCCTAAAACATAGAAAACCAAGCTGTAACCCAACCACCTTGGGCACATGTTCTCAGGACCTCTGGAAGCTGTGTCATGGGCCATGGCCCTCATATTTAGCTGAGAATAAATCTCTTCAAGTATTTTATAGAATTCCATAGTTTTTATCAACATAACCCAAAAGAAAAAAAGACTTGGAAGAAATATAAATGATAGAGAGGATAGAATGGAATACATGAACACATGTTATACATCAGAGAAACAAAGAATGTATTATATCTATAATATTAGAATGATACTAAAAATAAAACTAAACAAAAGAAATGGGAACATTCAGAGAATAAAGAAGAGCTCTTTGAAACATTAAGAAAATGGTAGCAGAAATTTTTTAAATTAATAACCCAGCACTTTGGAAGGCTGAGGTGGGTGGATCACCTGAGGTCAGGAGTTCGAGATCAGCCTGACCAACATGGTGAAACCCCATCTCTACTAAAAACACAAAAATTAGCTGGGTGTGGTGGCCGATGCCTGTAATCCCAGCTACTTGGAAGGCTGAGGCAGGAGAATCACTTAAACCCAGGAGGTGGAGGTTGCAGTGAGCAGAGACCACACCACTGCAGGGCGACAGAGTGAGACTCTGTATCAAAATAATAATAATAATAATAACAACAATGACAACAGAAGAACTAATATAAAATTGATAGAATCTTCTGAAAAGTAGAGAGCAACAAAGATAAGGAAAATAGGAGATAATGAATAAGAAAATTAGAGGCTCAGCCTAAGAGGTCTGATAGGAATTCAACAGTTGGGGAAAAGGCAGAGAAAATGGAGGAGAGGAGATTACAAAACCAAAACCAAAAACAAACCTGATGTAAAAGTTTTCCAAAGACAAACAGATCTGAGCTTTCAGACTGAAGAGCATGGCAATTGCTCAGCACAAATGCATGAAATTAGACCCACACCAAAGCCCACTGCTGGGAAATTGAGAACCCAGGAATGAAGAGAAGATTCTAAAACTTCCCAGAGAGAAAACGCAGGCCACAAACAGGAAGTTAGGAACTGGAGCAGCATTCAATTTCAAAACACCAACTCTAGAATTGAAAGGAAAGGAAAGCCTTCAAATGTCTAAGGGGATTCATTTCTAACCTGGAATTCTATTCCAAGCCAAACAAATTTGAGGATAGAATAAAGACATTTTCAGGCATGCAAGTTCTCCTTTTAAAGAAAAAAATATTCCCCGTGCTCTTTATTAGGAAACTAGTATGGAATGTCTGCCTCCAAGACAAAAGAGTAAACCCCAAAAGATGAGAAGGGCTCTAGAAAGCAGAAGTCCAATGTAGGAGAAGGGAGAATGTATTCCCAGGATGATGGTGAAGGAAGATCCCAACTTGACAACTGGGCAGCAGTTAGACAAGAAAAATAAGCAGTGCACAATAAAGCTAGAGGACAGAAGCTGAAATAACCTGCCAAGAAACGCAAGGACCTAGGGGATGATCAGTAAGGGTTGTAAGGGGTTCTGGCCAAATTTGAGGATTAGATACTGACAAGTACAAAGACAACAGAAAAAGTAAGGTAGTTGTGAACTCCATGAAAAACAAAAAGTGGCATAAGAAAGGACATGGTATCATAGGAAGACAGTGTTTTTCAGCTATGACTCATGTAAATATTGCCAAAATATATCCAAGAATATATAAATGCAGAATGCCAATCTGACTCAATTATAACATTTAACTTTGAGAGGCTGTGGTGCAGGGAGGCAGGAGGAGGCTGGTGCTGAGAAAGCTGGGGGATGCTTTTGGATCTTTCATGGAGGGCGGCCTTCAGATAATGCCAACAATTCCAAATCAACAAATGTGGCACATCTTTGTTATTGAGAAAAGATGAAAGATCAGAAAAAAAAATAAACAGCTGAAATTGATTACCTTTTGGGAGTGGAAATGGGGATTAGGAAGTGAGAAACAGGGGATTATTGTTTTCATCATAAACCTCCTAGAACCAAGGACCACTAGATGCTTTAAACTATAGACACATATTACTTTGATAAACATTTAAAACAACAACAGAAAGTTGCAATGGAAATCACTATGCATATGCCAAAATGGTTAAATCTTCAATTTTATAAAATAAAGAACAAAACACAAAGTTAAAATCAATAAGAAGAAAATTATGTCCCACCCAAGTCTAGATTACTTTTTCCTCAGTGAATAGCTTTGTTGTCATTGATTTGTTTTGCTAATTTAATGTAAATCCTGAGATATCATCATACGAAGTTGAACATGTATGTTACATACTGCTGCGTCTTAGGACCTGCCACAGTGCCTGGCATCTCATAGCTCCTCAAGGAATATTTGTGGACTTGAATTAAAGTGACAGGGGCCTCCTTGTGTCTGAGATTCCTCAGATTTTCTCAGAGATTCCTTTAAGAACCATCTCCATGAAAACCACTTCTGAATTTTCTGTAAAACTTCACAAAACATTAGTCATTAATTTGCTTAATGTTCCCTTCAGAAGGATCCACAAGATAAATTCCTCTCTGAATTTAACACCCCAAAAAAGTCAGCCTTCTGAAGAAATGGTGTCTAGCAATGAGAATTATGTAACTTATCCTTAGCTTTAGCTCCTAGGGCTGAAAGTTTTGTGTCTACTTCAGGTAGGTTAATAACTGGAGGGACCTTCAAGCTGATGAACACTCTTTGAGTTTTTGTTAATGCTTATTCAGGAGATGAAAAGTGACTTATTCTCTTACTTTTCTAATGTCAGTTTTAAGTGGATATTTATTCTCTAGGACATGAGTTGCATTTTTTACTTTTTCACAGAACTGATTGTAGAAAAGTGTTCACTTCTTTTCCTATATGCATACTCAGGTTTCAGAATGCTCAAGAATTTGTACCACAGCTAAGACACTGCCACTGTAGGGACTTGGGTCTGAATTCTCTCTTCCTGTGTTTGACCAGATGGGTGGAATGTGCATGTACTGGTCTTGGTGGTGGATGCAGAACCAGCACAGGGAGCTCAGCCCCTCAGAAACTCCTAAGACATCTTCTTGGTGTGGCTTCTGCCCTCAGGACAGACTTAGGATGAGTGGGTTGGCAAGACATTCTCTAGTTTCTTCTTTTCAGAAACTCTTGTTCTCAGTAGACTGAGTCTTGTCCAGCCGGTTATGACTGCATTGTACTTGTCTTAAAGTTTCTCCTCTTCCATGATGATCTTCTGATTGAGAGCACAGGAGTTCAGTGAATGGTTGGAAGACAGCTTGCCTCTGTGCTTCTCCTATTCTGTCTGTGCCTCTCAGGTTCTTGCACCATGAACTTAATATCTTCCTTTCTCAAAGACATTCTTTGTCTTCAACAATCATAAACTTCTTCTCTTTGCCTGTGCTCTGCTCTGCTGACACACGGGGCTTCCCATAGGCCTCAGTGTCATAGTTTAGATCAACTTGAAGAATGCTGTGGACCCTCAGGCAGGTTTCATTGGTCATTGATTGCTCTCTCATTTTCATAAACCTGAGTAAGTGTATGATGCTGGTTGTCTGAGAAGCAATAAAGTTTGCACTGCTTAGTGGCCCAGCAGATCAGAACAGAAATATTTCCAACAGAGACATCTATTCCAAAGATCCTTGAGGAAAAAAAATCCTAAATATTGCTAGATCTGTGCCAGATCAAATTGTGATTCAGACAGCTTTATCTAAGTGACAGTCTCATCCTATCATTGAGAAGTCCCACGTAGGTTTCTTATTCTTTGACATATGACAGAGTGCCCCACTAGGGCGATGTTATAAATCTGTGACCTCCTGGGTGTGGTGGATCATGCCTGTAATCCCAGCACTTTGGGAGCCGAGGCAGGTAGATTACCTGAGGTCAGGAGTTCAAGACCAGCCTGACTAATATGGTGAAACCCCTTCTCTACTAAAAATGCAAAAATTAGCTGGGCATCTTGGCATGCACCTGTAGTCCTAGCTACTCAGGAGGCTGGGACAGGAGAAATGTTTGGACCCGGGAGGTAGAGGTTGCAGTGAGACAAGATCATGCCACTGCACTCCAGCCTGGGCAACAGAGCAAGACTCCATCTCAAAAATAAAATAAAATAAACAAATAAATACATAAATCTGTGACTTGATGAGTTTGCTGTTTTGAAGGACCCAGGTGCCAGGGGCCAGTGGACAAGAGACCATTCAGTTCTTCAAGTTGAGGATGGATATGGAGAATCAGTTGCTTGATGGAGCAGGGGGCGCTCAATCATATTCATGGTGAGATGCTTGCAGTAAGTGTGGAGGTAACAGAAATCCTTTTTGGTTTCTTCACACTTGAGTTTGGCAATGAAATCATTGACCATTCAGTTGTCAAAATCTTAACTCAAGTGGATTTGTTCAGATGAAGACTTGGCATAAAAGATACCATCTTCAGAAGGGAGAATAGATACATCAAATGCCACTTCCAACTTCGAAGATCAATATAACTCGTTTAACATCAATCTTCTTGTCTAAGCCATGAATAGAGGCAGTGGACATTGCCTCGTTGATGATTCTGAGCACAGTGAGACTATTCATGGTTCCAATTAAGAGATGAAATAAGCAGACCTGTGATGACAAAACAGTAACAATCCTCCCAGAGGTAGCTTCTGCAATCTTCTCCATGTTTTTCAGAAACGTAAAAGACTCCTTCTTGGGATGGAAGCTTTCATTCCCTTACTTGTACTCAACCGGGGATTACTGCCACATGCCGCCACCACCATCACCATCACCATGTAAGCCCCACCCAAATATCCAAACAGATCCTTAGTGATGAAATGGTGTTGGTAGGCTTCAACCACAGTTTGATTCATTGCACTATCACTGATTATCCAATCAATTGTTCCGTGCTGGTGAGGACCACAAAGTTTGGGATGGTCCTGTTTTCCTGATCATTGCCTGGATTTCCATGTTCCCCTGCTGGAAGACACCCACATAGCAATATATGGTGCCAGGACCAACAACCTCAGATCCATTTGATATCATTGCTAGTCCTTACCCAGGAGAGCACCAGGCTCCAGGAGGATGGGTCTGGTTGTTTGGTGTAAAAAAAAAAAAAACAGGAGCTCTGTGTGCTGAGTAGAATAAACAAAAGCTGATTTTTGATAAAACATTTATATCTCTTTATATTCTAAACTAGATATTTGTTTCACACTAGATATAACATTACATTTTAACTCTTCGAAATTATTTTGCATCTGACATTTTTCCCGTCACTCATAACTGAAGTGCATTAGTCACACTTATTAAGAGTAGAGATGCTTTTATATAGCTAAAAAGTCTCCTTCCGAATAGCCTCAGAAATGCTTTTCTTTTTACCTTTCATGTTGGCCACACACACAAAAAAAACCAATTTTCTTATAGTTCTTGTTCTCATTTCTATTTTCTTTTATAATTTTTAAAATCAGGTCTTATCTTTTAAGAGTTAGGTGAGTGCAAAAGTAATTGTGGTTTTTGAATTGTTGGAATTTGCCATTCGATATTGGAATACATTCTTTTAAAAATGTGGCTATGTTATACATCGTGTTAGTTGGAATTTCTTGCTTTATGTCTTTTTGCTAATGACTTATTACTTGTTTATTTTGTGTTTATTTTAGACTATGGAAATGATATTAGACAAAAAGCAAATTCTGGCGATTTTCTTATTCAAGTTAAAAATGGGTCATAAAGCAGTGGAGACAACTCACAACATCAACAATGCTTTTGGCCTAGGAACTGCTAAAGAACGAACAGTGCAGTGGTGCTTCAAGGAGTTTTTCAAAGGAGACGAGAGCCTTGAAGATGAGGAGCGTAGTGACTGGCCATCAGAAGTTGACCACGACCAACTGAGAGAGATTATCAAAGCTGATCCTCTTACAACGACACCAGAAGTTGCCAAAGAACTTGACATTGACCTGTCTACAGTCCTACGGCATTTGAAGCAAGTTGGAAAGGTTAAAAACTCAATAAGTGGGGGCTGGGCGCGGTGGCTCAAGCCTGTAATCCCAGCACTTTGGGAGGCCGAGACGGGCGGATCACGAGGTCAGGAGATCGAGACCATCCTGGCTAACACGGTGAAACCCCGTCTCTACTAAAAAATACAAAAAACTAGCCGGGCAAGGTGGCGGGCGCCTGTAGTCCCAGCTACTCGGGAGGCTGAGGCAGGAAAATGGCGTAAACCCGGGAGGCGGAGCTTGCAGTGAGCCGAGATCCAGCCACTGTGCTCCAGCCTGGGCAACACAGCCAGACTCCGTCTCAAAAAAAAAAAAAAATCAATAAGTGAGTGCCTCGTGAACTGAGCAAAATAAAACAAACATCGTTTTGAAGTTTCGTCTTCTCTTATTCTACACAACAACAATGAACCATTTCTTGATCAGATTGTGACATGCGATGAAAAGTAGATTTTATAGGACAACCAGTGATGACTAGCTCAGTGGTTGGACCAAGAAGAAACTCCAAAGCACTTCCCCAAACCAAACTTGCACCAAAAAAAGGTCATGGTCACTGGTGGTCTGCTGCTGATCTGATCCACTATAGCTTTCTGAATTCCGGCAAACTCGTGACATCTGAGAAGTATGCTCAGCAAATTGATGGATGCACCAAGAACTGCAATGCTTACAGCTGGCATTGGTCAACAGAAATGGCCCAATTCTTCACAACAATGCCTTACCGCACATCACAAAACCAAGGCTTCAAAAGTTGAACGAATTGGGCTATGAAGTTTTGCTTCAGCTGCCATATTCACCTGACCTCTCACCAATCAACTACTACCTCTTCAAGCATCTCAACAATGGGTCTCATCTTTTAAGAGGAATCTTAAATGTTTTAAGTTTAAAAAAATAACATAAATGACTCATTCCTATGAAATAGGATGACACCATTTGTTTTTTGGTTCCAGGATTTCCAGAGACTACATCAGCCCCCTTGCAACAAATTTCTGTTTGTTGGAATCTAGTTAAAGGCAAGCCTGCTATTGTGCAAAGTTCTCAGCAGAGACAGATCTAGGCCAAAGAGAAACTATTTCTCCATGTTTTGTTTTGTTTTCTTCATCTGCTTCTGCAGGAATAGCATCTTATCTACACTCTTTTCTTCACCTGTGTGAAGATTTGCATAGGGAAACTTGAATTAATTAACTGCACCATATTTCTAATTTATTACAGGGATGTTTAAGACTTCTTCATGAATTGGCACCTGCTTCTTGCTCTGGCTCTTTTTTCTAGAACAGAGCCTGGTACATATTAAATCCTTAGTAATTGTTGCTATATAGTTGCAATTATTATTATTATTATTGTCATTCTGCTTTGCTCTCTCTCGCCCATATTCTAGAATTTTCTTTCTTTCTCACTCCCTCCTGTAATTGTTCCTTTGCACACCGTGTTTCCTGAGATAACTTATATGTAATTGTGGCCAGCAAAATTGGAGTCATAGTGTATGAATGGTCACAGAAAATGTGGTATTTAAACAAGCGTTGGGATAGAGTCACCTAATGGATTCACTAGTCAGTGTATTAGTCCATTTTCATACTGCTATGAGGAAATACTCAAGACTGGGTAATTTATAAAGAAAAAGAGATTTAATGGACTCACAGTTGCACATGGCTGGGGAGGCCTCATAATCATAGCAGAAGGTTAAGGGGGAACACAGGCACGTCTTACATGGCAGCAGGCAAGCAAGCATATGCAGGGGAACTGCCCTGTATAAAACCATCAGATCTCGTGACACTTACTCACTATCACAAAAACCATGAGAACAGCATGGGAGAAACCCACCCCCATGATTCAATGACCTCCCATTGGGTCCCTTGCATGACAAAGGGAGATTATGGGAGCTACAATTCAAGGTGAGATTTGGGTGAGGACACAACCAAACCATATCAGTTAGGAAGCCGTCCGTTAAATGGAGGACAAAGTGATTTCCCAAGAACTGTTTCTTCTCATCAGAGGATCTTAAGCAACAGAGAGAGTTTAATTCCTGACCACACCTACAATAGTAGGAGGCTGGGTACTTGGCTCATCAACAATCCAGTCATGAGGAGGGAGCAAAGGACAGGCATGTGTGTGTCAGCCAGCAGGTGGATATAACCAGAGGCTTTCCCCCTGACATCAAGATGATAGAGAGAGGTGAAGTTCCAGACTGTGGTGGAATTATGTCCAATGACAAATAATTTTACTTTGATAGATATGGTAGATGTATTAGTCCATTCTCACACTGCTATAAAGAAATACCTGAGACTGGGTAATTTATAAAGAAAAGAGGTTTAATTGGCTCACAGTTCTGCAGACTGTACAGGAAGTATAGCAACTTTTGCTGCTGGGGAGGACTCTAGAAGCTTTTGTTGGCAGAAGGCAAAGCGGGGAGTGAGGCACTTCACATGGATGGAGCCGGAGAAAAGAGAGAGGGGCAGTGCCCACAGTTTTAAATAACCACATCTCATGAGAACTCACTCACTCACTATCACAAGAGCAGCACTGAGAGGACGGCACTAATCCCTTCATGAAGGACCACCCCTGTGATCCAATCACCTTCCACCAGGCCCCACCTCCAACACTGGGGATTACAACTTGATATGAGATTTGGGTAGGGGCACAGATCAAACCATCTCAATAGACCATGGAAATTCAGGTCTTCAAGGCTATGGAGCGGGGAAGAAGAAGGCCAAGACATAGAAGCATTGTCACAGTTCATGTGAAAATCACCAAGTTTGACAGCAGGAAGTTTATTGTATAGAAATACTGTAAAACTGGTGCTGAATTATTTGAGCCAAGTTGGGGGCAAGCTGAAGGTGTGGAGAGTGTGCCAAGGAGTGTGAGGGGAGGTAAGAGAAGTGCACCATGTGGATCTGAGTAGGAAGGAGTTGAGCAGCAAAAGCAGAGCTCAGGGCAGAAATAAACTGTCAAGAGAGCAGGGGATGCTCGTCCGTCTTTCTGCTTCCACAGTCAGGGGTAATCAGAAAACTGGCATCCACTTGAAAGGTGGTTGACACTTGGGTCATCAAGGAAAACTCAGAAGATCTCATTCAAGAAAAGGAGTGAAGACATTGAAAGGTTTTTCACAAAAGAGCAAAATATTAGCGGAGTTTAAGAAACAGGATGGAGAGGAAGGAGTGTAGGCTCGAGAGAGTGGAAAACTGACCAAAGCACACACAAATTAAGGACGTGGTACCTCTCTTGAAGTTAGATTAACAAGGTTCTCATTCTGGCTTTGAGCATCTAATCATGGGCAAGTTACTTATCCTCTCTAAGGCTCAGTTTGCTAATCAATAAAATAATGATCATGAGGATGATGATGATATAATCATAATCGTGATATATAGTCATTATGAGGTATTAGGATTGTAGGTGAAAATTACATGAGATAAAATGTGTAAAACCTTTTACACGTTAATGTTTTGATACAAAAATGTTTTGATATAAAATCTTCTGTATCAGATATGTTTTGATACAAATATGCTTAGCTTCTACTTCCTGAAAAAGAGGAGAAGAGTATATTTGGGGGTTTTAAGGGATAAACAGCTATTACAGGAAGATGACAGGTCAGAAAGAGATGGTCAGGGATAGGCAGCAAGGGCAGAGGGTTCAAGAAGCAACGTCAGTGAGCTGAGAAACTATCCCACCCCAAGTGGTAAATCCAGGTATTGGGAATGGGGCTTTCAAAAAGCTCTTGTTCCAAATTTTGCAACCCAGTTGTTGGTTAGTTTCTGAAAATCATTTTTTAATACATTGATTCATTTATCCTACCAGTATTTACTGAATACCTACTTTCTGCACTGTGCTAGGCGCTGAAAACAGAAAGCTAAATGGAATTGACACAGTCCTTGCCATCACAGTGCTTACCATCTTGGCAAAAGATAAAGAAAGACATATAGACATTTATTTATGATGTATGAATGAATGATCCGGGGACTCCCCCTTCCCCTGCTGAAACAAACAAGCAAATCCTGAATAAAATATCATTGAAAATGCACTAATAGTCTGGCCAAAAAGAAAAAATTAGACATATATTTTCAGTGAAATAATGTCCTCCAAGAATTCATGTCTTCCCAATACCTTGTGAAGGGAAGTAAGGTATATAACTAACAAACTAGCAGAGGGGGGAAATGAAATAGGAAAACTACTCAATCATAAGTCCAAAGAAAGGGAGAAAGGAGGGGGAAACATAGAAAAGTGAGGATAATAGTACAAATAAATATGGTAGAAATAAATCCAAATATGTTAATAACTGCAATTTTTGAAGGGAATTTGATACTACAGGTTTAAAAATGTCAAATTACATTTTTAGATCAGACTAGTTTTTTTTTTTAATCCAGCTACCTCTGTTTACAAGAGACACATTAAATTATATGTCAACAAAGATATTGGAAGTAAAAGGTTGAAAAAAATATACCAAGACAATGTTAAACAAAAATTAAACTAGGGTATGTAATTAGTAACAGAAAAATCTGCCTTAGAAAAGTATTACTAGAGATAAGAGCATCTTAATCCATTTGTTCTGCTATAACAAAAATACCTGAGACTAAGTAATTTATGAAGAACAGAAATGTATTTCCTACAGTCCTGGAGAATAGGAAGTCCAAGATCAAGACTTCTGTCTGGGCATGGTGGCTCACGCCTGTAATCCCAGTACTTTGGAAGGCTGAGGCGGGCTGTCATGAGGTCAGGAATTCGAGACCAGCCTGGCCAGCATGGTGAAACCCCATCTCTAATAAAAATACAAAACTTAGCCAGGCATGGTAGTATGTGCCTGTAGTCCCAGCTACTCAGGAGGCTGAGGCAGGAGAATCACTTGAACCCGGGAGGTGGAGGTAGTGGTGAGCCAAGACCGTGCCACTGCACTCCAGCCTGGCGACAGAGTGAGATTCTGCAGGCTCAGTGTCCCCTGTGGGCTGCTCTCTACTTCCAAGGTGGCGCCCTGAGGCTGCCTCCTCCCTTGTGGACAAACACCATACCCTCTCTTTGCAAGACAAAAGGGATAGAAGGGGAAAGACAGCTGAACAATGTGTGAAGCCTTTTTTATAAAGGTCACTCTCATGAGTTAATCTCCTTTAAAGGCCCCACCTGTTACCATCACATGGCTGATTAAGTTTCAGCACATGAATTTGAGGGGGCATTCAGCCCATAGCAGAGGTGTGCCATATAGTGCTAAAAGTACAGTTCATCCAGCAGATGTACCCATTAACAAAGCTTAAAAATATAGACAACAAAAATTTGACAGGACTGCAAATAGAAACAAGAATAGCCTGTAATCCCTGCACTTTTGGGGCTGAAGCAGGAGAATGGCTTCAGGCCAGGAGTTCAAGACCAGCCTGGGTAACATAGTAAGACCCAATTTCTGTTTTAAAAAAAAATACCAAAATTGGTCAGGTGTGGTGGCATGCACCTGTAGTCCCTGCTACTTGGGAGGCAAAGATGGAAGAATCACTTGAGCCCAGGAGTTCGAGGCTGCAGTGAACAATGATCACACCATTGCACTCCAACCTGGGCAACAATGAGATCCTATTTCTCAAAAAAAAAAAGAAAAAAAAAAAAGAAACAAAAATATCCACTATAGTGAGAGATTTTAACATACCTCCCTCAAGAATTAATTGACCAAACAGATTGTTAACTTTAGGTCTAGGGCAGGGAAAACACAAGCCTGAAATATTTTACTGTGCCAAGAAATATGGCTGTTCTCACAGAACGGTGGGAGCATGTCGAAAGAACACAGGAGCCAGTTTGAAGAAGCTTCCACTGGTCAGGTCTGGGATAATTTGAACATCAAAATTTTAAAAATAGGCTAGGTGCAGTGGCTCACACCTGTAATCCCAACACTTTGAGAGGCTGAAACAGGTAGATCACTTGAGCCCAGGATTTTGAGACCAGCCTGGGCAACATGGTGAAACCCTATCTCTACAAAATATACAAAAAATTAGTCGAGCATGATGGCACACACCTACAGTCTCAGCTACTCAGGAGGCTGAGAGGTGGGAGAATTGCTTGGGAGGTCAAGGCTGCAATGAGCTGTGATCATGCTACTGCATTCCAGTCTGGGGTGACAGAGTGAGACCCTGTCTCAAAAAAGACAAAAACAAAAAATTGTTAGTGATAGTAATGGAGCATAAGTCTCTGAGAAAAACAGTAATCAATTATCTAAATTACTAAATGCTAACTAATTACTAATTGCTAATTAATTACTAATTTACTGAGTACTTACTATGTACCAGGAGAGTGCCTAGTACATAGTAATTACTCAGTAAATTATAACTGCTTTTATTCTCATTTTGTTATTTGGATATATTATTACTTCTCCTGAATCTTTGGGGCACGCAAAGATCTTTAAGGTGCTAAGGTTTTTAATCAGTCTGTTATACTGTTTCATAAACTGTCACTAAGATAAAATTTAAAAAGAGTGTTGTGAATAAAATTAATTGAATCAGTAATGATTAATTACTAATTAATTAGTAAAAGTTAGGGAGAAGCTCTTCCTTGCAGTAGAATGCCAACTTTTTTTTTTTTTTTTTTT
>NW_016809768.1:3138374-3268852 GCF_001698545.2 Rhinopithecus bieti | reverse complement strand
TTTTTTTTGAGACGGAGTCTTGCTCTGTCGCCCGGGCTGGAGTGCAGTGGCCGGATCTCAGCTCACTGCAACCTCCGCCTCCCGCCTCCCGGGTTTACGCCATTCTCCTGCCTCAGCCTCCAGAGTAGCTGGGACTACAGGTGCCCGCCACCTCGCCCGGCTAGTTTTTTGTATTTTTTTTTTAGTAGAGACAGGGTTTCACCGTGTTGGCCAGGATGGTCTCGATCTCCTGACCTCGTGATCCGCCCGTCTCGGCCTCCCAAAGTGCTGGGATTACAGGCTTGAGCCACCAAGCCCGGCTGAATGCCAACTATTAAAGCCAAAAGAAATAATGGGATTAGAAAAATCACAGTGTAGAACCAACACAGTCATAATTAATTCAAGCAAAAACTATCAGCGGATGAAAATTCTGGAGGGGCAAGTCGGAGAAGGAATTAGAATATTTGTATAGTCTCAAAGTATCTCCCCACATGCTACTTGCTACTTATTAACCAATAAGTTCATCACACTTATCAGTTTATTGAACAGCAGAGAAGCCTGACCAACATCATCTTGACCAAGTGACAATAGAAGTTAGTATGCCTAGTAATGGCACACACTGCCAACATCCACCTGCCTCCTAATAGAAAACACTGAGACAGACACAGTCTCAGTTCTGTGAGATTCCTGCCAAAAATGCACCACCTCAATTAAATTATGAGACAACATCAGACAAGCACAAACTGGGAGATGTACAAAGTAACAGGCCTGGATGCTTCAAGAATGTCAAGATTAGGAAAAGACAAGCAATTGGATGGAGACTGAAGAGGCATATCTACCAGGTGCAATGCATGATCCTGACTTGCATCCTGGCCTACGGAGGGCACTGTTGGGACAATTAGATGGGTCTGGAGGATTTAATGGTGTAATGTGTCAGTGTTAATTTCCTGGTTTTGAGAGCTGAGCCCCACATGCAGAAAATTCCTTGCATAAAGAAAACTGAGGTGTTAAGGGGTAATGAGCCATCATGCCTGCAGCTTATTCTCAGTGCAGCCACTACCAATTGATTGGAGCTAACCCATCAGGAAAAACCCTCTCTGCCATTTTAGAACCATGTGACCTTGCAGTTTTCCTTCCTACCTTCATTTAATTATTATCATGACCAGATTTCCCAATATCAACAAACACATTCATAGGAGAGTTGGGGATAAAATCTGACTTTCCAAATACCTAAGGCTGATTTTGAGATGTGCTGCTATAGCAATCAATGAGAAGAGGAAGTGAAAAACTTAGGAGGAATGGAAATAATCTCTGAGAATAAAACCACCCATGCCTCTCACTTTGCAAAATGCCCCTTGCCTAAAACTGATATGCTTTCCTCTGCCATGGGCCTCAGTCACAATGGGTCTCTTTGCTTTAAAGGAAAATAACCTTCATATAGCGTGACTTCTCAAATACTGGTTACTGTCCTAAAATTCTCCATTACAAGCGAATTCCTAGCACTTCCTAGATAGCATGCTACGGTGGAAAGAGGAGACTAGGGTCAGTCTGTCTGAGCTCCATGCCCAGCTCACCCATTTCTCATCTGTGAGACCAGGGACAAGTGACTTCCTGTGGCCCAGGTCAGCCTCTCATCTAAAAAGCAGGGTAAATACAAATGGCCTCAGAAGATTTGTTAGGAGGCTCCAATGCAGCCCCACTGGTAGAGTGCCTGGCACATATAGCTGCTTTTATTCTCATTTGTTATTTGGAAACATTATTGCTTCTCCCAAATCATTTGGAGTATGAAAAGATGTTTAGGATGCTAAGGCTTTTATTCAGCCTGTTATACTGTTTTGTAAACAGTTACTAAGATAACCAATTTTAAAAACAGTGTTCAGAATAAAATAAATGTCACTGCAATTGTCATGTTGCTCACAGAACTGACCCTGTGTCTTCTAGGTTTTTCCCCTTCATTTTATGAATTATATGTTCCTTCGACATCAAATAAATGCCCAACTGTTATCAGTTGAAGGTGTCCAGGTTCTTGACTTCAAAGAATTGGACAAAATCCACAAACAAAGTAAGGAAAGAATGGAGCAACAAAAGCAGAGATTTATTGAAAGCGAAAGTCCGCTCCACAGTGTAAGAGTGGGCCACAGCAGAGGGGCTGAAGATCCCCGATACAGAATTTTCTGGGGTTTAAATACCCTCTAAAGGTTTCCGATTGGTTACCTGGTGTACACCCTATGTAAAGTCAGTCTGATTGGTTGTGGAAAGCAACCAATCAGAGGCTGAAGTTACAAAGTTACACTCCTATGCAAATGTCCAATTGGTTGCAGAAAGAAACCAATCAGATACACTTTCAATTTTCCATCTGCTACACAGAAAAGGGGGAGGAGGTTTGCAAAGGGACTAGCCTCCCATCCTTTGGTTACTTAGGTGTGGAAAGTTGGTGTTTTCGTTTTGATTTAGTTTTAGGAAGTCAGCGTGAATTGGCCTTAGGTTCCCTGCCTCCAGACCGTATTCTCCTGCCAGCAGCTCTCACCTTAGGCAGACCTACAAGAGCTGTGACATTGTGCACTTGCTTATGTGTGCATCATCTCCCTGGAAGGGGCACAGGAAGCTGATGATGGTGGTTGCCCCTGGGAAATCAGCTGGGTGGATGGGCACAGTTGACACAGAGATGTCCTCCTCACTTTATACCCTTTTGCAATTCAGAATTTTGTGCCATATGAATCTCAGACATGTTAAAATAAATAAATAAAATGTAAAGACTTAAGATTTTTAAAAACTAAATCCTAGTCCTGAAACTCTCCAAACACCTTCTCCACCCACTGATTTGAGTCATATGTTTAAAGATCATACTTTCTTTATCCAAATGTGAGCAAACACATAATTCTTTAAATGTTGCATTACTGAGTTAGCAGGAAATTAAAGTAACATAGTGAAACCTAAGCACCAAATGTCAGTGTTCACTCAAAAAGAAACATGATCTATTCTCTTGAGAGGTGGTGAGAATGTGGAAGAATGTGAAGAATCACAGGCCAGTGAGGGAGCTGAGGTGGGAGCCACAGCCAGGCCACACGGGGCAGCCAGGCAGCCTCATGGTCGGGCTAGATGGGTCTTGGGATTTAAATGAGCTTGATATAAAAATCGAAAGTAAATCCACAAGTATTAGAATTCTACATTGGACTAGTTTACAGTTGGGAAGCCTTACAGTATAATAATAATAATGTATGTGGCCATAATCAAGATCTTTTCTAATTAGCTAGCAGTCGCACCAGGGCTTATAACAATTAGAGGTACAAGACAGCACAGGAATTTATCATGCATGCACACGTGTGTGCGTATGTGTCTATGAAGTCTGGAATTTGCAAATTAACCAGACAGAAAGGCCTCCAAAGAGCACCAGTCACGTCTTTGCGACTACACAAGGGAAACCTCGGAAGGGAGAGAGAAGGTGAGAGAGAGTGAGTGGGAAAAACAGAGCTGCTCAGAGAGAAGGAACATCTGTGGCTTTGAGGGGTGTCAATTCAGGGAGTCGATTCCCTGCAGAAAGCCCCAACCGACATGAGCCTCTCGAATGCACACCGGAGATGAAACCCAACACTGGCGCTCGGGAGTGACCGACCACGGAGACTACAGCCCGAGGAGAGGAGAGTCTAGGCGGAAAGCTGGATGCAGGGGTTTGCGCCTGTTGTTCCAGCAACTTGGGAGGCTGGGGAGGATGGCTCACTTGAGGCCGGGAGTTTGAGACCAGTCTGAGCAATATAGCAAAACCCTGTGTCCCTCCCTGAAAAAAAAAAAGAAAAGAACAGAAAACAAAAAAATTCAGGCTAAAATCACACCCTCACTAGGGAGGCAATAACTTGGGGCCAAGACTCCCAATTCCCAGATGTCTTTTCCACACACAGGAATTAAGGGGGAGCCCAGAGAACCACCCCACCTGGGCGCCTGTCATTCTAATCCAAGTCACCTTCATCTCTTGCTGGAGTTCTTGTATCAGTCTTGTAATGTGTCTCCCTGCTTCTGTCCTGGTTCCCTACAGAGCTCTCAACACAGCTTCTGGGGGATCCTTTAAAAATTAAATCTCGGCCAGGTACAGGGGCTCACGCTTGTAATCCCAGCACTTTGGGAGGCCGAAGCGGGCAGATCACGAGGTCAGGAGATCAAGGCCATCCTGACTAACATGGTGAAACCCCATCTCTACTAAAAGTACAAAAAATTAGCAGGGCATGGTGGCACACGCCTGTAGTCCCAGCTACCTGGGAGGCTGAGGCAGGAGAATCACTTGAACCCAGGAGGTGAAAGTTGCAGTGAGCTGAGATTGCGCCACTGCACTCCAGCCTGGGTGACAGAGCAAGACTCCATCTCAAAAAAAAAAAATTAAATCTCATTATATCCCTCCTCCATTCCTCATCCTCCGTGGCTCCTTATTTCCCTTAGAGAAGAGTTAAGCTTTAAGTCTTTTCAAAGACCCCACACACCCTCCATGATCCGCCTCCCTTCTTTTTCCCCATCTCCTCCTATCCCCCCATGCTCTCTTCCCTCCAGCCACACTGGCCTCCCTGCTCTCCCTTTGATGTACCAGGCACACTCCTGCCTCAGGACCTTTGCACTGGCTGCTGGCTCTGCCTGGAATGCTCTAACCTGAAATAGCCACCCAGCTCCCTCCCTCACCTCTCCAGGTCTTTGTTCAAGTGCACCTTTTCAATCAGGTCAATGGTCCAGCCAATATAAAGTGTACATTGCCAGGCCCCTTAACACTGATCAACTTTTCATCCTTACCACTTTCAAACATTCTATATATACTTTATTTGTTACTTTTTCATCTTTCTGCCCTACCAGAATATAACTTCTCTAAGAGTAGGAAAATATTTTTTTCCACTAATGAACCTAAGTACTTGATTAAAGTTTCCGTGAACTTTTACTCCCTTAAAGTTTGCAACTAGGCAGGGCCTCATAATTGCATATCTGTTCAGCTGGCCTTTCCTAAGAGTGGTAACATACCTGTCCCATACATCAGATATTCACAAGAGGGCAGGAGAGGGGAATATGCCAACACAAGCAATAAGTTAGAAAAATAATTGCTATGGGGAACTCACTGTCCTCAATCTTTCAGCAATAATGAGAAAGAATGTTTGTAAAGGGTTTTGCAGTTTAGAAAGAACTTGCAATTCGTTTTCTCACTTGAGCCTCTCTGCATCCCTGTGAATGATGCATTAGTATTGTTATGCATACTTTACGTGTGATAAAACTGACATTCGGAGAGGCCAAGGCCCAAGGTCACTCAACCAGCAAAGGCTCAGGGAAAAGGAAAATGCTGGTCTCAGGACTATTTGTACCAACACCACACACCTGCCTCACCAGAGCAATCAACACAGACATAAGTGTCAGTGGGATTAATCATCTCAGAGAGCATTTGGTGCTGTTGTTTATTTCTTTCTGCTTGTCTTTTTACTCTTCACTGTAAAATAAATAGGGGAATCACAGAGAGAGGAATCCACACGAAAGAAATGTGTGATTTCATAAATTATTATACAATGAGCCTTGTCAACTTTGCAGCCAAACCAGAAGATCCCCATGGTCCCCATACCACCCCCACACACCCGCTCTGTTCCATCAAAAGTAATCATTATCCCAGCTTCTTTAGTAAAATTCCCTTGCATTTCTTTATAGTTTCACCATTCAGATGTGTATCTTTGGACACAACAATTGTAGTCTTATTCATTTTTTTTTTCTTGAGACAGGATCTCTGTCACCCAGACTAGAGTGCAGTGGTACGATCAAGGCTCACCGCAGCCTTGATCTCCTGGGCTGAAGCAATCCTCCTTCCTCTGCCCCCAAGTAGCTGAGACTACAGGTGTGTGCCACTGTGCCTTACTAATTTTTTTTTTTTTTTTTTTATTAGAGACAGGGTTTTGCCATCTTGCCTAGGCTGGTCTCGAACTCTTGAGCTCAAGCAGTCCACCTGTCTTGGCCTCCCAAAGTGCCAGGATTACAGGTGTGAGCCACCACATCCAGCTGCCTTACCCATTTTTTAAAAACTTGCTCTGAATTTTAAGTCTCTTAATCAACTGATTTCCCTGCCATTCTTTCTCTTCCTTACAGTATATCTAAAGAAGAATCTCGGCCTTTAGATCAGTAGTGTACCCCACAACTGGACTGCGTGTGTGTGTTTGGTGTGTGTGGATGAGCAGGTGTGGGTGTATGTGCACATACACATAAAAATTACCCCTGGGGTTTAAACTGACATTTTAAATTCAAATTCAGGACTAAAGGGTTTGTACTTAATCTTTTATATTACACCTGTGTATCCTGTCTTCCATACCAAGAATCCACACTCTTAAAAACACAAGAGATGTTAGAATCAGAGTATTCCACAATTACTCATTTGCTTTATCCCTTATTGCACACACAATGTCTCAGAACATTAACACTAGCACTATCAGTTACACAGACTAATAACAGCAAACAATGTTCCCCCTATTTTTTAGTGGTTATAACATATAGTAATTGTCTGTCCACACAGCCAGCACATGTCATCCTTTCTCCCTGTCAATCTTCACGTAGCCCTAATCCTGCAAGTTCATATATAGTCAGTGCTCACCAGCAGTCCTTATGACTCTCTGGTCATTTGGGTTGTTGAAAATCATTTTTTAGTAGCTTTCTGAGGAGGGTCTCATGAGAACAGTATTCTGAGAAGGTTTTCATGTTGATAACAGTTTATTGTGTCCTCTTATACTTGACAGTTTTATTGGATATAAAACCTTGTCTTTTTATTTCTTTTCTTGAGTATATTAAATATGTTACTCCATTTTCTTCTGGCACAAAGCAACACAGTGAAAGAGTCTAATGATAATGGAATGTTCTTTCCTTTATAAGTCAAGGACTCATTTTTCCTGCTGGCCCAAAACGTTGTTTCCTTCTTTTTCTTCAAAGTCCAGTAAAGGCATTACAGTATTGTGGTGTTCTTTGTTCTGCATTGATCCTCTCAGAAGCATAGTGACTTCTTTCAATACATAATTTCAAGTACGTATTTTTCAATTTCAAGAAATTTTCTTTGCGATATTGCTTTTAGTGCTAGGTTTTGACGGTCTTTCTCATAGGCTCCTATTACCCATATTTTGGATCCTCTTTGCCTGTTTAATCTTTATGATGAAATGATTTTCTTATTTCTAACTCTTAGAATAAGTCAATGAATCTTGAGTTCTGTCACCACATTCTGAGTTTTTCTCATTTATATCTTGCATAATCTTCTTAATGTATTTTAATTCCATTTGAAAAGAGGTTACAGTTTTGATCTGTTTATTTTAAACATCTTTTCCTAGTATATAAGGATATTATTCTGCTCTTCTTGTCATAAGTTACTATAGTAACTTAGCATGGAATTTAATCTTGATGTTTTTTGGTTGCTCATCTTTCGGTGAATTCAATTAACCTGAATTTTTAGAATTGTTTTCATATAGTGTTAAATATATATTTTTATATACTGTGTTATTAATTATTTATGTTAATTATAGAGAGAGAGGCTAGCTTTCTGAGATTTTCTGGCTGTGTTTTCTTGCCCTGTTTTTATCTAAATAATCGTTCTCTTCACCTCCATGTCCATGTGATTCTGCTCCAGCAGTTGCTCCTCACAGTGAGGTCCTATCCAGCAAGAAAGTTCCAGCTGGCCAGCGTCAAGCGTCCCCAAAGACCACACTCCACCAGCCTTTCAGACCTTACCAACGGCTCTGAGCATTTCTCTATAATCATAGCAGGGAAAATACCCTACTTTAATCTTCTCTTCTGTGGTTGGCCCACCATGCTCTCCAGTGAATAACTATTGGTTATTTTGTGGGTTCTCCTATTCCAAGGTCTTGCTGACACCCTGATTCTTCATTCCCATTCATCTCCCAAGAAGCTGGTAACACACAGGTCTTGTAGTTACTGGCAATGTGTCCCCGCCAACTAAATTTCAGAGGTTATGAAAATATCTTGTCATCTAGCTCTGTTGTAAATGTTGTTCATTATTTTTGTTTGGCTAGGCAGATATTGTCTCTTTTCATGTGGGATTTAGGAAGATTTAAAAACTATGTGGTGACTGCACTGCCAATTCCAAGAATCCTCTATTGCTTTTTAAAAGAGGAGTGTCTAACCAAATTTGAAATTCTTGAATTGGTAAATTATGTTATGCTATATTATATTGTATTATATCATATCATATATATATATCATATATCATATCTCACTTATATATACACATTAGCAGGGACACTTTTATGTTTCTGTAAGCCAAAAACCTCTCCTCAATCTCTCCCCTATCCAGCAGTCCAGGGAAGTATTTCCCAGCTTTAATGTGCATGTGATCCGCCTGGGAATCGTGTTAAATTCAGGTTCCAGTCCAGAGGGTCTGGCGTGAGGCCAGAGATTCTGCATCTCCACCAGCTCCTGGGTGCTGTCAGTGGGATGGTCCACAGACCTCATCTCGAGCAACAAAGGTCAAGGTGTCAGCAAGTGATTACTCACTTTTGAAAGATTGTCAATACATACCATACCTGATTTTAATGAAGGACCACTCTTAGTAGTTTTCCAAAACAGGTAATATCCTTGTAAGAGTTGGTTCTTCTTTTTAATAATAAAAGAAACTGAAATCCAATACAGACTTCTCTGAGAGCAATTTCTGCTGCACATTATCACAAACATTTTCTTGTTATTCCTATTACCATTTTTATAAATGATAAAATAGACTCAGATTGATTTGCACATAGGCTGGAATTGCAATGCAAACCTGAATTTTTGACTCCAAATTCCTGTCTCCTTCATCCTACACTGTGCTTGGGAGTATACAATTTCTATTTTGGTCTTTATCATCTTTACCCAATCTTTTCTCTATTTTTATCCAACATATATATTCATTATTAAATTTTTAACAATTTCTGGCATGGTAGCTCATGCCTGTAATCTTAGCACTTTGAGAGGCTGAGGCAGGTGGATCATTTGGGGTCAGGAGTTCGAGACCAGCCTGACCAACATGGTGAAACTCCATCTCTACTAAAAATACAAACAAAAAAAATTAGCTGGGCATGGTGGCGGGCACCTGTAGTCCCAGCTACTCGAGAGACTGAGGCAGGAGGATTGCTTGAACCCAGGAGGCAGAGGTTGCAGTGAGCCAAGATCGCACCACTGCACTCCAGTCTGGGTGACAGAGCAAGACTCCATCTCAAAAAAACAAAACAAACAAACAAACAAAAAATTTATCTTTGCTTCTTGCAATATGATCATCAGCTTTAAGGTACTGGTTAATTACTGCAGCTTACTCTTGCCCAGAGAAATGCAGCTCTGTTACCAAATCAAGATTTGATTTACTTCTTTGTCATCTTGATTCATATTAAACAAATTATGTTAATTGGTTCTGAAAATAATTTAGACATGCATAGAGAATAGTAGTGTTTTTATTGGCAAGAAAAGGAATCATGACATTTTTAAAAAATACCAGATTAATGATTAAATCAATTAACAGAGTTCTAGGGTTCTGGAAGTGGCCTGAAGCAGGTAGTAGCCCTCCTTAGAGCTCACTCTCTTTGTGTTGTAGTTTGACAGAAGCCAAGTTAAGCCTTGCACATGGTAGGGCATTGGTCCAGTTCCCACGGGGCACCTCCAGTCCCTGAAGAGTGTTTGTGGAAATGCACATCTTCAGCTCCACCCTCCGGGTCTGATTGTGTTGGGCTGGTGAGGCCATAGAAACCACATTTTCCATAAGCACTGCAGTGACTCTGACACTCAGCCCTGGTAGGAAGTTGTTAACAGGCTTGGCCTGGAGGGAGCCCCACAAGACCTCAGGCTCCAGGAAGCAAGTGTGCCAGGTTGCAATGGCCATAGCACGGAGGAGTGTGACCAGGGTGCCACTTTTCTTGTCTCTCACCATGCCTTTCAGTTTTGTGCAGCAGAGATATCTTCTCTTGCCCCGACTGTAAACTCCGGCATGTTCTCTCATGTATACATACGCCCAGTCCAGCAGCCATTATAGTTTTCCAGCACAGATGTGGGAATGAGGACGTTTAGAAGTGCAGATGTCCAGATACCTCATGTATGAGTCTGCCAGGGTTGCTATATCAAAGCACCACAGATTGCTCAGCTTAAGCAACAGGCATTTGTTTTCTCACAGTTTTAGAAGCCGGAAGTCCGTGATCAAGGTGTCAACAGTGTGGTTCATTCATTCTGAGGGCTCGGAGGGAGGGTCTGTCTAGGCCTCTCTCGGCTTGCAGAAAGCCCTCTCCTCCTTGTGTCTTCACAGTCTTCTCTGTATGCCTGCCTATCTCTACGTTCAAATTTCATCTTTCTATAAGGACAGTCACGTGGGATTAGAACCAACCCTAATGACTTCGTCTTAACTTGATTATCTGCAAAGACCTTATTTTCAAATAAGGCCACATTCTTGGGCACCGGGGGCTAGACTCTGACACCTTTGGAGGCACCCAATTCAAACCATAACAATTCATTTAATTGAAAAGGTCTTTGTAACCTTTTTTTTTTTTTTTTTTTTTTTTTGAGATGGAGTCTTGCTCTGTCACCCAGGTTGGAGTGCAGTGGCACGATCTTGGCTCACTGTAACCTCCACCTCCCAACTTCAAGGGATTCTCCTGCCTCAGCCTCCCGAGTAGCTGGGATTGCAGGCACGTGCCATCGCACTCAGCTAATTTTTGTATTTTTAGTAGAGTTGGGGTTTTACCATGTTGGTCAGGCTAGTCTCGAATTCCTGCCCTCAAGTGGTCCGCCCATTTCAGCCTCCCGAAGTGCTGGGATTACAGGCATGAGCCACCGCACCCAGCCAGATCTTTGTAATCTTAAGAGTAAGTTACAATCTTTAGGAAATGTGGGCTAGAAACCATTTAAGGAGGTTTGGTTGAATTGAATGTATTTACAGGAGTTGCATGATTGCATTACCCTGCTGTGGTTCCTGCTCAGAAGGTCTCCTGTTAACATGTTTATGATGATCCCCCTTGGTTCGCCAGGTGCTGAGTTTAGGAGTACCTTCTATGGAACGAGAAAATATTTTTCCCCCGACACAATATCTTGCAAACACTCTAGGAAACATCAGTATTAAGAAACCTAATTAACATCAGATATGTAAATAGGCATAAAGTCAACATTTGACAGGTGAATCCGGTAAGCACCTTTGACACAGAGACAAATTCCCAATCTCCTGAGTGTCTATCTGGATGAAATTCAGGGCCTGGGGCTTGGCTTCTGGTGGATGTGGCTTCAAGGAGCTGTCCCCAGCCCCTCCTCCTGGGCCTCCCCGTCCCCATCTGGAATCCCCAATTTCTCAGGGACCCCAACAGATTCCTGCTGTCTCATGGGGGCCCTGGCTGTGGGCTGGCTTTTCCAGGGCATCCATAGTTGTGCCAGCCTTCCTGCCTTCCTCCTGGGAAGACTGAAGAGGACCTGAAGGGTATTCTCAGCTCCCTGCCCAGGGCTGGGGGAGGAGCAGTGGTCAGGAGCAGCCCTGCCATTCCTAGCTTCAGAGCAGCTGCAGGAGGACCCAACAGGACCTCTTCTCAGATATTTCAAAATGTGCAGGGATTTCAGAATGCATGGTCATCGACCGAACAAGGTTTATTTTACAGCTGAATCACCTGCTTCCCACCCAGCCTCTTCCACCCGCTGTACTCCTTCCTGATTGAGTGAACAGTGCATGATTTGATGGCATCCCCCAGCTGGAAACAAGGGTGCTCTGCTGGCCTCCCTCCTCCCCTCATGCCCTACAGCCAGTCGGTCAGCTCGTCTGATGTGCTGGCCCCTCTGACCATCCCCACCATTGACCTTGGCCCCTCCCACTGCCCTTATTCACCCTTTATTGACCTCCCGTGATGAATCGCGACAGTCTCCTACCTGCACACCCTCCCTGGATACAGTTTCTTCCTTCTTCCAGCAGGATCCAGTTCTCAGATGGGATTGTAGGACCCAAGAGGAGGCTCCTGCACTTCCTAGCTCTCAGATCTTGGGTAAGATATTCCAACCCTCTGTATCGCAGTGGCCTCCCCTGTAAAATGAAGAGGAGGACAACAATGCCTGTATCATTGGGCTATTGAGAGGATGAAATGAGATAATCTGTGTAAACCCCTTCACCTAATGAGTGCTCGCTCAGGTGAAGGTAGCTATGATTACATCCTTCCCAATGTGCTCCCAAAGTAACATCTCCACATGTCCGTTGCAGTACTTACCATTCATAGAATAATTATTTTGTGTCTTTTCATCACTTAATAGAAGACAAGCCTTCTGAAGGAAGGGAATCTCTTATTCATGTCACATGCTGAGAAGTTAGGATAGTGCCTGGAATATACTAGGTCCTCAATAAATATTTGAAGGAGAGATGTGTGGAAGAATGGATTCATAGAAAGGTGGATGGCTGACTGGTGACTAAATCCAACACCATTCCAGTTACATTCCAACATGAAACACTAAGACTTTTTGTCATATTACTTTAGTGGTAAATGTTCAAATGTAGTTTCGTCCTAAAATTAACCACCTATAAATCTTAGAAAACTAAAGGAAAAAGTTTTGATTTATTAGGTTTTTTTTCCTTTTTTTTCTCAGTTCATGTTTCTGTTATAAAGAGGAAGTTTCTGAAAGTTAATAGTAGACATAATAGAAAATATTGACTGAGGAAATGTTTTCCCTCTTAATTATAGAGGTTACTATCTTTCTTTCTGCAATAATAGTGTTCTTAAGAAATAACTTTTTAAAAATATTTATATAAAGGAATATAACTTTTTTAAAAAAACAGTATTTTGTATTGTGCAAACTGCAATCTTTACATCTCAGCTCTGTCTTTTAATAATAAGGCTTAATGCATGTGTGCAAAGTACAGCAAACACAGTTTCACATAATGGCCAAAACCATCGGAATTACCATCAAACTAATCCAGACAAGGCAAGGAAAGCATTATCTTTAAGACTTAAATGGTGTAGCAATGTTCCATTTTACAGAAATGTACTTCTAGTCTCTGCAATGGTGAATTTTGTGATCTTATTGGTTCTGTTTCTCTGGAGAACTCTAATACAATATCTTTTGTAAAATTCAAAATGAGGTTTTTTTCCAAATGTATAAATGATTAAACCTTAATTTGGGGGCTATTCCTATGCAATGAGTAACAGTGGGGAAGATCCGCATCAGCATGGTGGGCCCTGACGCAGCTTGAGATCACTCCAGTCTTATCCAACCTGCTTCTGTTGACTGTCTACTCCCTGTAGACACAGTACTGGCTTCTAGGTTGCCTGTGAGGAAATCTCATCAAATTCATCTAAATGACCACCAGGCATGAACCAGGATCACATTCTTAAAGGACTGCTGAGGACTTCAGAGTACAGTACTGGGCCTCTAAACACCTACATGCACTTCTGGGTGAGGGCAGGACCTTGGCTCTATCAGCCACCACTTCCAGCTCTGCTGCTGGCAGGCACTGTCCATTTGTCCCTCTGGGAAACTCCTTCCAATAACGTGGTTCTACTGGGAGCTGCCATCTTCCTCCAGAACCTGACTCCCTGGCCACAGTGGTGGTCTAGGGGTGAAATGCCCATCTGGCTGATCACAGGGCTCCAATCTCTGGTCACAGGTGACTGATCCAAGTGTAAGAACCTACACACCATGATTCAAGCCATCTTTTCCCAGGATTTTCTACCAGGAATCAAGGGAAGCCAGTCAGTTCCTCTCGAGTGGCCGAGATGGGCTGATGTGAGCAGCCAGGTCTCCTGCCCTGTGGGGCTGGGAGGAGAGAGAACAGCCTACTCCGAGGGGCACTGACTAGGAAGAAGGACAGAGCCCAAGTTCCACCATCACCAAGACCAGCTGGACTTTCAAGCCACGCCCTGGAAAATCAGGGGAAAGGATGAGACTGGGGTCATGGAAGTCCTCAGACAGAGCTCCCAGAAGAACCCCAGCAGCCACCACAGGAGGGTTACACCTGCCTTTGTCTCTAGGGCTCCAGGTGCAGGTCTGCCTGAGACAAGACAACACACTCAGATCTACAAAATCAGTGGAGTCCTCTTGTTCCTCTTAGGTTTACTCAAAGCCAATTCAAAAGTCTGGCCAACTCGTTCCTCTCTGAATAAAGTGAGCTTTGGAACACGACCCATGAGTGTTAGTCAGAGGGGCGGTGGCTGCCAGACAATTCTACCTCTCCGTTCCTTCCTAAAATAACCCCAACCCCTGTGGGTACAGCGGGGTACAGAGGAGGCCTGCGAGCCAGTCCCAGCCATCACAGCAGCAATCACAGGTTCAGCCCCGCTGGCCATGACCCCCAAGCCACCATCTTTCCCAGGACCAATGCATGTGTGCTGGGAGCAACAGCTGCTGTCTCCTACAGTTTCAAGTTGGGAGGCTGTGACGCTGGGACTCAGTTCACCCTCTTCCTCCCCTGAGAAGAAGGTTTGCCCTGGTGTCACTGAGGCCCTGGCCCCTGAGCCTGGTTCTTCAGCCCTGCTGGCTCTCCATATCTCCCACAGAGCTCTGTTTCTACTCCTGAGGCCTTCAACCTATTTGTACCTTGGTTCTGATACAACCTCCAGTGTCACTCCTTTTGAGACTTGCCCCTAGAGCTGGCCCTAGAAATGGACGCCATCTGCCAAGGACAGTCCCCATTCCAGCCACTCCCACCTCCCTCCATCACCTGCCCCACAAATACTTTAGGTGTAATACATTTTAAACTAATTTAACATTAAATAAGTCTAGGCACTGTGCTCGTGCCTGTAATCCAGCACTTTTCAAGGCCAAGGTGGGAGGATCACTTGAGCCCAGGAGTTTGAAACCAGCCTGTGAAACATAGTGAGGACTCATCTCTACCAAAAAGCAAAAAAATTAGCTAGGCATGGTGGTGCGTGCCTGTAGTACCAGCTACTCGAGAGGCTGAGGCTAGAGGCTTGGGCCCAGGAGGTCGAGGCTGCAGTGAGCTGAGATCACACCACTGCACTCCAGCCTGAGTGATAGAGTGAGATCCTGTCTCTAACAAACAAATTAACAATAATTTTGCGTATCTCCTTAGAATTCAGTTAGTTAATTGGGTAGGCTATTTTTTTTTTTTTTAAGAGAAGTTCAAATGTGGCTTCTTCTGTTCTCCCACTTTGAAAGGCTCCCAGAACTCTTGTTCCTATAGCTGTCCTCAAATCAGGGAGATATTTCCCATAGATCCTTTGCTGGATATAAATATTTTAGGCCTCACAGAGGACGCTCCGTGTAGCTGTTTGAAAGGCTCTTTCAAGAGGATCGGATGCTCTTTCTTATGTTTTAGCTTTTGCTCTCTTTTCCTCCCAGTAACCTCTGCCCCTCAGCTCATGCCAAGAAGAGCCTGGGAAGGAGAATGAAGTCACAAAAGGAAAATGTGCAGAAGTGGGGAGGGAGGACCCGCACCCCTTTCCAGGGGGTACTTAGTAGCTAGGGGAATTCAGCACTGATAAAAAGAGATCTGTGCTGGGAGGCTTCTTGCCCAGCTGCGGGCTGGGCTGCCTCTCCCTCCACCTTCCCACAGCCTCCCTGAGGCCCTGACCAGCTGCAGATGCTCACAGCACAGTCAGGCTTTGTGGAACCAGAAAATTAGTGAGTCAAAGGACCAGAGAATTAGAGCAAGTATGTTAATTGGATAAGAGTATAGGTCTCAGTGGAGAGCTGCCAAGTCCCCTTTCTCCCTGCACCCTCCATCCCGTCCTTACCAGGAGCCTGGAGCTCCCTGCTGTGACTGCCACATTAGCCCAGCTCCTACAGTGCGTGGTCCTGCACCAGGCCCTGTGTTCGCCTCCACTGTCTCCTACTAACCCCACCTAGCAATCCCACTCTGAATATAAGCTAAGTGGCTTGTCTACTTGACCCAGCTAGTGCGAGATGGAGCTGGGATCAAGATCAGGTCTGTCTGCCCCACAGCCTGCACTCTGCTTTCTCCTGGGACAGGCCACCAACTTCCCTGCGTTACCTGCTGGTGGTCATCATCCTCTTAGCCTGGAGAGTTTCACTTGGAGACGGGTGTCATTGGAAGCCTCCAGAACTCTTGTTCTTACAGCTGTCCTGTAAGAGCTGTGGCTGGCCCTACAATGGAGATGACTGAGCGGTAGGGGACTGTGGGTGGATTTTGCCCCCCAGGAGAAATTTGATAATACCTAGAGACAATTTGGGTTGTCCCAACCTGGGTGTGGGGGGTTGCTCCTGGAATCTAGTGGGTAAAGGTCAGGGCTGTTGGTAGAAAACCTGCAATGCACAGGACACCCCTTAGAATTATTCAGCTGCAATGTCCATCTTGGTGAGGTTGAGAAACCCTGCCCTACAAAATCCTGCCAGAACAAAGGGCCTACCCTTATCCAAAATTAGCCAAAAACATGGCTAAAAGAGAGCAGGGACAGTTCTATTTATTCATTCATTTGACCTGTATTTACTGAGTGCCAACTAGGAGCCAGGCACTCCTCTTACTGCTGGGGGTTTAATAATGAACCAGACAAGGCCATGTCCCCAACCCCGCCCCACGGGGCTGAGGTTCTAAGAGGGGTTAGGGTGGAAGGCAGAAATGAAATGAATAAAAAGACACTGATAAGAGCCATTCAGAGCATTGCAATGGGGGTGGTGTAAGGGGTGGGGATGAGATGTCTGATTTTGACCTGGTGGTCCAAGTGGCCCCCTGCCGAGGTGACATTGAAGCTGAGATCTGAACCATAGGAAGTAGCCAGTCACAGACCAAACAGGAGACAGGGCTTCCTAGGAAGAAGAGAGGCTTACTGCATAAACTTGAAGATGGGGACGAGCTTGCTGTGTCTGAGGAACAGACACAAGGCTGAAGCAGGACAGGAGGAAGGGAGGGAGGTGGACGGGACAAGTAAGTGGGGCTCCTGGACACCAACCAGGGATAAGGGGCTCAGAATTTCAACTCATGCAAGGGAATCGGCTAGAGGGTTTGGGACAGGAGAATGATGGGCTCTGGTTTGCCTTTTCAAAGAATGCTCACTGCTGTATGGAGAACGAATCATAGATGGCTTTAAGGGTTGAACTGTGTCTTCCCAAAAAAGATAGATTGAAGTTCTAGCCCCCACAGGACTTCAGAATGGGGCCTTGTTTGGAAATAGAGTCTTTACAGAGATGATCAAGTTATAATGCAGTAATTCAGGTGAGCCATCATCCAATACAACTGGCATCTTTATGAAGAGGGGAAACTGGGGTAGAGGCAGACACGCATAGAGGGGAAATGGCGTGAAGATAATGGCAGAAGCCAGGGTGATGCTCCTCTAAGTCAAAACACTCCAAAGATTGCCAGCAAACCTCCAAGGCCAGGAGAAGGTCCTGAACAGATTCTCCCTCACAGCCTCAGAAGGAATCAGCCCTGCTGGTGCCCTGACCTCAAACTTCCAGCCTCCAGCACCGAGACAGTAAATGCCTGTTGTTTACTCCACCCAGTTGATGGTACTTCGTAACAGCAGCCCTGACAAACGAACACAGGGAGCCAGAACCGGAGCAGCCACATCCGTGTAGGTGGTTACCAGGTGATCCAGGTGGGAAGGGATGGTGGCTTGGACAATATGGCACAGTGGGGGACAGAGACGAGCAGAGCTGTGACGTGTTTCAGAAACAGGACTCGCTTAGAGAAGGGTGAGGGCAGGACAGACATAAGTCCTGTATTTGGCTTCAGCGAAGGGGAACTGGAAGAGAAACAAGTCCAGGTGGGGGAGAAGGGAAGCCTTGGAAATGAAGCAGTGGGTTGGGGACAATTCCATTTCAGTGCACCCTTGACCTCTCCTCCGCTCCCGCCCCCCACACAGCTGTCAGCAGTCGATGAACTGGAGATCCACGGATAGGACTGGAGAGATAAACTGAGGAGTTCCTCATGATTTATTCTAATGGACCCTCCCTCCCATTTGGATGTTTTCACCACTAACCGGGCCACTGGCGGGGTGAAGGGTGAAATTGCTGCTATGAAGCAGGCCAGGTCAACCCGAAGATGGGCACGCATACCACTGAGCTCTTACTGAAAGCAGCAGGCAACTTCTTTTCCTTCTCTCCTCTTGTATATGAGCACACTGTTCTCTAGAACCACGGTCCCCAACCCCTGAGCCACAGACCAGTACTGGACCATGGCCTGTTAGGAACCGGCCGCACAGCAGGAGGAGAGAGCAGCAGGCTAGAGAACATTCCCACCTGAGCTCCGCCTCCTGTCAGATCAACAGCATTCGATTCTCATAGGAGCTTCAATCCTATCGTGAACTGCACATAGGAGGGATCTAGGCTGCATGTTCCTTAAGATAATCTAATGCCTACAGCCCCACTCAACGCCCCCCCACCCGCCACCTCCCTCCAGCCAACATGGAAACATGGAAAAATTGTCTTCCACAGTCCCATGCCAAAAAGACGCTGCTCTAGAAAAGCCCAGTGCTGGGCTCTGGTGTCCAGTAATGAACTAGAGAGCAGGAATATTGAGAAGGGGCTGGAGGGGGGCAGAGTAATGGGAAGGACAGGGACAATGTCCACGCTGAGACTGCGTCACGCCCACTCTGAAGTTTCAGTGGACTTCTCCCCAAAGGAGAACAGACCGCCCTCCAGGGCCTTGGGAGATAAGGGAGCACGGTGACTTGCAGTTCCTGGAAATCTGCAAATGTGCCTGGAATTATGGAAAGGCACCTGGCCTGTCTTGGAGAAGCAGCTCCCCTGAACTTTCAGTCACATCTGTCGATGACAGTGGCCAGGTCCCTGAGGTACCACCATTGCTTCCACTGCATTGAAGTCCCCACGATCTGCCAGATTGCCTGCCCCCTCATGTGACTTTCTCATCACGGTGGCTAATTTCGTATAGTGACCTTTTAAAAAGAAATGGCTCAGCCTAGTCTCTGTAATACAAGACTTCTTGAACTCTTCAGGGAAATAGCTAGGTTTTATTCCTGCTTCAAATGCAAGCAACCAAGGAGCAGAAATGCAAGCAGGAGAGAAAATGAACATTTTCTGACCATCCACTATGCACAAAGCACCGTGCTCAGTGAAGCTATGTGTATTCCTTCATTGAAGCTTCACAGTAATCCTTCCATAGGGCCATCAACTGAGCTATTGAGAACTGAAATTCAGAAAGGCTGAATAACTTGCTCAAGTAACCTAAAGATAAGTGGTGGGGAGGGGGACCCAACTCTGAGGTCATCTTAAAGGCCTAGGGCCATGCGACTGCTGCCTGGATGGTTCTAAAGACATGTGACATTGACCTCACCTGCCAGCAAAGCCCTGTTTTGAAAGCTGTGGCTGGTGAACAACTGTGGCCTCTTTTTTTTTGTCACACAATTTAATAGCCACACAATAGTCATGGATGTACCACTACATGACTGCCCTGTCTCTGCCAGGGTGATCATAGTGCTAGGATTTGTGTTGGAGCTGCCATGTCCTTGTGACATCATGCCCACCTGCTGCTCTGCTGGGACCAGGCTGCCACGCCCCTCCTCCTGCTTTGGCAATATCTAGATTGCAGGCTGTACAGAGACTTACATAACCTAACTAGCCTTGCTGTTTGCCTTTGGTTGGGGAGTTTCCCTTTTCAGCAGAGTAGAGGATGGTCAACACCACAGATTGTTGTTTAAACTAGCCAACTTTGTAATGTAATCTGAAGGCAAATAGAAGAGAAATAAATGTGCTATCATAGACAAGGTAGAGAAAACTGTCTAGCATATGTGACCCAAATGTAGGCCACTGATCATTGTCTTCCAGGTATAGCTTAGAAGTGTTTGTAAGTCACTCTTGGTTCTGAGTCAGTGCAAAATTTTCTCTGACATGCTTGCAGTTTTCTCAGTGAATCTCATTGTGAGCTAAGTCTTTCTTTTATGTAACAAACACATATTCCCAGATACTGTTCTAAGTGATTTACAAATATTAACTCAGTAGGCCTCATAATAAAGCTAATAGGTAGGTACTGTAAGGCATAATAAACAGGGACAGAAAATCACCCAAGTTCATCAGGGGCCAAAACAGGCTCCACTCTGCTGCCTCTAAAATGAAAGAAGGCCGGGCGCAGTGGCTCACGCCTGTAATCCCAACACTTTGGGAGGCCTCAGTGGGTGGATCACTTGAGGTCAGGAGTTCAAAACCAGCCTGGCCAACATGGTGAAACCCTGTCTCTACCAAAAATATAAAAAATTAGCCCGGCATGGTGGCGCATGCCTGTAGTCTCAGCTACTTGGGAGGCTGAGGCAGGCGAATCGCTTGAACCTGGGAAGTAGAGGTTTCAGTGAGCTGAGATCATACCACTGCCCTCCAGCCTGGGCAACAAAATGAGACTCCATCTCAAAAAACAAACAATAAAATAAAATAAAATGGAAGAAAGAGGGAGAAGGTGAGGGGGAGAAAAGAGAGAGGAAGAGAAGGGGAGAAGGAAGGGGAGAAGGAGCAGAAGTCTCTATTTCTTAAGTAAATTGCAGGGAATAATTCTGCAGAGTTCTTCATTCTTTTCCCCTTATAATAAATCTTATTCATTTTTCTTCTCTCTCCTTCCACCCTGTCTCTGCACTACTTCACTCCTTAAGCAGAAAACCTCTGCCTTCAGGGCTAACAGTCACCATGTCCTCTGCTTTGGCTCTGAAAAATATTCTGTAGCCTATTAATAAACATGTCTCCCTTTTTGGATTAAATTATCACTCAAAGTACACAGAACAAATAGACCTGTTGGAGGTCTGGCAAATAGTACCTCTCTTAAGATGTTCAAGTGACAAGATCATATCTGATAGATGAAAACAAGTAGATGCAATGAAAGGCTGCAATAAATTACTGCATTAGAAGACAGACTCCATTTTTATTCTGAGACCTCTGACCCGTATCAAGAGTAGATGAAACGCATTCCTTTAGAAAATAAGATGTCAGTCTTGAGGCCAGGCATGGAGGCTCACGCCTGTAATCCTAGCCCTTTGGGAGGCTGAGGTGGGTGGATCACTTGAGGCCAGGAGTTTGAAACCAGCCTGGCCAACATGGTGAAACCCTATCTCTACTAAAAATACAAAAAAATTAGCCAGGTGTGGTGGTGGGCACCTGTAATCCCAGCTACTTGGGAGGCTGAGGAAGGAGAATTGCTTGAACCCAGGAGGTGGAGGTTGCAGTGAGCAGAGATTGTGCCACTACACTCCAGCCTGGGCAACAGACTCCGTCTCAAAATAAAATAAAAGAAAAAGAAAAAACTAAGAAAATTCTGCCTTGAATCTAATTAATGAATTGACATGTGCTGGAATGAAAGAGGAGAGGATCCCCTATAATAAGAATTTTTCTCCAAAGATGTTAGCAGCCATTTGTCATGCTGTCTCATATCTGAAACCTTGGATTATGCATTTTACCATCATTTGATACCTTTAAGTCCTCCCCTCTGTAAGCGTTCTTCCTCTCCTGCTTACTCAGCCTGAATCCTGCTATTTAGCAAATAAGTTACACTTTTCTCAAAGCCCCTACTCCCTGTATCCCTGTCCTGCTATACTCAAAAAAAGTTTCCACACCCTGGCCTAGACCTACAGTCTGCTAGCTTAGTTCCTGAATTCCAATTCCTAAAAGTCCTAAATTACAGATTTGAGCCACAATAAGTTCATGGTCTCTAGCCTCTGCTACACCTGAGTGCTTTTTTTTCAATTCTTTTACTTATTCTTGGTTAGCTACAGTGTTGGTAGAATAATATCCCCCACAAAGATGTACACATCCTAATCCCTGAAATCTGTGAACATAGTAGCTTACATGGCAAAAGCGATTTTGCAGCTGTGATGAAGTTAAAAACCTGGAGATTGGAAGATTATCCTGGGTTATTCCATAGACCAGTGTAATTGCAAGGGTTCTTCTAAGAGGTAGGCAGGAGAAAGAGAGGCAATGGTGGAAGCAGGGGTCAAAGACAGAGACACTGGGAGATGCTATCAAACTGGCTTAGAAGATGAAGGATGAGGCCATGAGCTAAGGAATGTGAGTGGCCTCTGGAAGCTGGAAAAAGCTAGAAAACAGATTCTCTCCCAGAGCTTCCAGAAGGAACACAGCCCCGCCGACACCTTCATTTTAGCCAAGAAAGACCCATTTTGGACTTCTCATCTCGAATAAATTTGTGTTAAGTAAGCCGCTAAATGTCTTGTAATTTGTCATAGTAGCAGTCAAAATCAATACAGTTACTTGTCCCATTTCCCCAGGAAACACACTAACATAATGCTTCTCTCCTCACCACTTCCAGTGCCTCATGCACTTCTTAGTGAATTATCCCACCTACTATTCACATACACACACACACACAAATAAACCAGACATTCCTTCATCAGTTTGTCATAGATCCACCCCCTACCTTTGCCACTTTTGCACACAAACGCATCTGTTCCTTACCCTGACTTTCATAAAGAACCACCATTTGGTTTTACTGATATTTCTCTACAGTTTCTCTGTTTTCGATTTTATTGATTCTGCTCTTTACCAACTCTTTTCATCTTTTTGCTTTAGAATTAATTTCCTTTTTTTAATTTCTGAAAGTTCTTGAAGTGGAAACATAGAAGATTGGTTTGAGACTTTTCTTCTTTTCTAATAAAAACACTTTAGTGCTATTAATTTTCCTCTAAGTGCTGATTTAGCTGTATCCAACAAAATGTGGTATGTTGTGTTTTCATTTAATTCAAAATATTTTCTAAGACTCCCCATGATTTCCTTTTTGACCATGGTTATTTAAATGCTTCTTGTTTAATATCAGATATTTCAGGTTTTTCCAGGTACTTTCTGTTATTAATTTCTGGTTTAATTCCATTGTGATAAGAGAAACTCTTCCTTTCCATACTGTTTGTTTGTCTCTATGCCAATAAGTGTGCTCATGCTTCACCCATTCTTAGAAGGACACCCATTCTTTGATCCTATTTTACCATACCTACTATTCTCTAACTTCCCCCTTTTCTTCTTCTTTTGTCTTCAAGAGTCTCGTTCTGTCACCCAGGCTGGAGTGCAGTGGCACGATCATAGCTCCCTGAGGCCTTAAACTCTTGTGTTCAAGGGATCCTTTCACCCCACCTTACCAAGTAGCTAGAATTACAGCCATCAGCTACCAGCCACCATGCCTACCTCCTGCTTCTTAAGCTTCTCAGAGGAATAGTTTACACTTGCTGCCTCCCCTTTCTTCCTTCCCACTTATTTCTAAACCACACAGTGTTGCTTTGGTTTCTTTCTACTTTCTCAAGCCAGGACCTCTGGACTTTGTTGGCTTCCATAAATACCTATAGCCTCCTAAGAATTGTTATTTTTGTTTAAAAATAGCCAGAGTCCATTTATTTGCTTCTAACCAAGAATTCTGACCGAGGTAGATTACGAACACCACAATCCTATCCCAATTTCACCATCTCATCACCATAGCAACCACATCCTTTGATACATAGCAGCAGATGCAGAGACATGGTGTTAAACAGGCAAGTGAGAAGAATATTTCGAGGATGGGGAGGAAGTAATGAGTCGGGTCACATTCTGGTGAGAGCTGGAGTAAGATGAGAGCTAAAAATGGCTGTTTTGTTTGGCAATGTGGGAGTCAACAGTGGGGTAGCTATAAAAGTCATCATACAAACTGGGATCATTTTGAGAGAGAAAGGAATCACAATTAATTAAACCAGAGCCACAGACCATAAGCCAAGATTGTGACAGGCAAGCTGAGACATGTAGTCTTCTGTTTTCTATGAAACACTTACACCTTTCCAAGATGGTTTCAGTGAAATGGAGAGCTTGTGTGGATCAAGGGGAGAATGCAAAGCAAGAAAAAAGACAACACTTTTGAGAGTTAGAGAATAAAAAAGAGCAGAGAACTGGGGCAGAACCTGAGGGAGGGATGTAAGATTTAAAAGTTTTATATCTTCCGGCCGGGCACGGTGGCTCATGCCTGTAATCCCAGCACTTTGGGAGGCCGAGGTGGGTGGATCACCTGAGGTCAGCAGTTTGAGACCAGCCTGGCCAACGTGGTGAAACTCGTCTCTACTAAAAACACAAAAATTAGCTGGATGTGGTGGCATGCACGTGTAATCCCAGCTACTCAGGAGACTGAGGCCGGAGAATCGCTTTAACCAGGAAGCAGAAGTTGCAGTGAGCCGAGATGCACCACTGCACTCCAGCCTGGGCAACAGAGCAAGACCCTGTCTCCATAAGAATAAAATAAAATAAATAAAAATAAAGTTTTATATCTTCTTTTTAAGATAGGCGATATAGCATGTTTTCATTTTGGTGAGAATAATTCAATAGACAGGGATAATGGCAGGAAGGGATTTCCTGAGAAGTGAAGATGGAGGGATGCAGTGGAGTGAGGGGTTGCTGCAGGCAGGAGTGGGGACACCTCATGCACTGGCACAAGAGAGGTGGCTGTGGGGGTCAAATGCTGTCTCCTCTACAGATGTATTGAAGTCTCAACTCCAGTACCTGAGAACGTGACCTTATTTGGAAACAGGGCCTTTGCAGATATACTAAGATGAGATCATACTCAATTAGGGTGGGCCTTAATCCAAGATGACAGGTGTTTCTATAAGGCCCTGTGAAGACACAGAGACCCAAGGAGGAGAAGGCCTCGTGATGGCAGAGACAGAGGCCGGGTTACGGCATACAAACCAAGGGTGGGGATGCTGGCAATAGCAGAAGCACAGAGCAGAGCCTCTCCCAGGGCCCTCCGAGAAAGCACAGCCCTGCTGAGAAAGCACAGCCCTGCCTACGGGATGATTTTGGGCTTCCGGCCTCCAGAACCATGAGAAGATACATTTCTGTCATTAAAAGTCACCCAATTTGTGGTAGTTTATTACGGCAGCCCTGGGCAGCTCAGACAGCATTAAGAGCAGGGCTGGGACAGATGCTGGGAGACCTAGGGATGGGAAGAGGAGGCTGCTTCCCTGTGATGAAACGAGACCAAATGTTTGTACCTCCTACCTGTCAGCCAGGGGAACTGAAGCCAAAGTATTCCCGGATGGAGACGACCGGCACCTTGTTTAATACATCGACAAAGAGAAAGTGACAAAGGATAGCAAGAGCATCTCATGCTTGCAAAAGACATCACAGACCAACTAGGTTGGACCAACACTCTCCTCCCCTCCAAAAGAAGCAAGCAGCCCGGGAAAGCATGGCAATGATGCCGTCAATCATCCTCAATACTGACCACCTGTTTCCTCAGGAAATTCCCCTTTTCTTGATCCTTACAGTCACTCTCTCCACGTGCTCTTCTCCCTCTCCCCCCGTCCCCACACCGCATTTCCCCTACACTCTGCCCTTGGCCCACGTGGCACCCACTGCCCCTGAGGCCCCGAGCCATCTCACAGCTGTCATGGTTTTAATCCTTACCATGTTGGCCTCTGATAAGAGCTTATTGATGACAGGAGGGAGGCTCAGAATGGCCTGCCTTCTACTTTTCCCCAGTAAGAAGTATTTCTTTGCATCGGTTGTACTCCAACTTTCTGCTTCTGCAAGGCTGAGCCAAAGAAAGACATTTCCTCCAGTGTACCTTTTCGGAGTAAATTTCTTGAGGACGTTCTGCAGCAGAGGCAAGTGAGTAAACTGAGGAAGCAAAGACATATGTTACCCACCAGGTAGTGAAAAGATGTCCAGGGTGACAAAGAGAAAAGGTCCAACTTGGAGTCCAAGGGCTGCAAGAAGCCTTGGCTTGGGCTGGAAGCAGAGGTGTCTTCATAGAGCAACTGGTGGTGCCATGTCCAAGCAATGAGACCAAAGGGGAGCTGGAGATGCCCGTCCTAAGGTGTTGTGCAGGGAAGGGACACGGAGGGAGGAGGAGGAGCTGAAGCAGGAAGCTCAACGAGGAGGAGAACCAAGGAAGGGAATTGTGAGCAGCGGAGCATTAAGGTGGTATCTTAGTCAGTTCGGGCTGCTATAACTAAATACCATAGACTGGGCACCTTACACACAACAGAAATGTATTCCTCACAGCTCTGGAGGCTAGGATTCCAAGATCAAGGTGCTGGCAGATTCGACGTCTGCTGAGGGGCCGTTCCTGCTCATGGATGGCAACTTCTCACTGTCCTCACACGGTGGAAGGGGCAAGGAGTCTCCATTGGGCCTCTTTTATTTTATCTATTTTTTTGAGATGGAGTCTCGCTGTTACCCAGGCTGGAGTGCAGTGACTTAATCTCTGCTCATTGCAATCTCTGTCTCCCAGGTTCAAGCAATTCTGCCTCAGCCTCCCGAGTAGCTGGGACTACAGGTGCATGCCACCACACCCAGCTAATTTTTTGTATTTTAGTAGAGGTGGAGTTTCACCATGTTGCCCAGGCTGGTTTCCAACTCCTAAGCTCAGGCAATCTGCCCGCCCCAGCCTCCCAAAGTGCTGGGATTACAGGCATGAGCCACCGTACCTGGCCTGGGGCTCTTTTATGAGGACACTAATNCTCTCCCAGGGCCCTCCGAGAAAGCACAGCCCTGCTGAGAAAGCACAGCCCTGCCTACGGGATGATTTTGGGCTTCCGGCCTCCAGAACCATGAGAAGATACATTTCTGTCATTAAAAGTCACCCAATTTGTGGTAGTTTATTACGGCAGCCCTGGGCAGCTCAGACAGCATTAAGAGCAGGGCTGGGACAGATGCTGGGAGACCTAGGGATGGGAAGAGGAGGCTGCTTCCCTGTGATGAAACGAGACCAAATGTTTGTACCTCCTACCTGTCAGCCAGGGGAACTGAAGCCAAAGTATTCCCGGATGGAGACGACCGGCACCTTGTTTAATACATCGACAAAGAGAAAGTGACAAAGGATAGCAAGAGCATCTCATGCTTGCAAAAGACATCACAGACCAACTAGGTTGGACCAACACTCTCCTCCCCTCCAAAAGAAGCAAGCAGCCCGGGAAAGCATGGCAATGATGCCGTCAATCATCCTCAATACTGACCACCTGTTTCCTCAGGAAATTCCCCTTTTCTTGATCCTTACAGTCACTCTCTCCACGTGCTCTTCTCCCTCTCCCCCCGTCCCCCACACCGCATTTCCCCTACACTCTGCCCTTGGCCCACGTGGCACCCACTGCCCCTGAGGCCCCGAGCCATCTCACAGCTGTCATGGTTTTAATCCTTACCATGTTGGCCTCTGATAAGAGCTTATTGATGACAGGAGGGAGGCTCAGAATGGCCTGCCTTCTACTTTTCCCCCAGTAAGAAGTATTTCTTTGCATCGGTTGTACTCCAACTTTCTGCTTCTGCAAGGCTGAGCCAAAGAAAGACATTTCCTCCAGTGTACCTTTTCGGAGTAAATTTCTTGAGGACGTTCTGCAGCAGAGGCAAGTGAGTAAACTGAGGAAGCAAAGACATATGTTACCCACCAGGTAGTGAAAAGATGTCCAGGGTGACAAAGAGAAAAGGTCCAACTTGGAGTCCAAGGGCTGCAAGAAGCCTTGGCTTGGGCTGGAAGCAGAGGTGTCTTCATAGAGCAACTGGTGGTGCCATGTCCAAGCAATGAGACCAAAGGGGAGCTGGAGATGCCCGTCCTAAGGTGTTGTGCAGGGAAGGGACACGGAGGGAGGAGGAGGAGCTGAAGCAGGAAGCTCAACGAGGAGGAGAACCAAGGAAGGGAATTGTGAGCAGCGGAGCATTAAGGTGGTATCTTAGTCAGTTCGGGCTGCTATAACTAAATACCATAGACTGGGCACCTTACACACAACAGAAATGTATTCCTCACAGCTCTGGAGGCTAGGATTCCAAGATCAAGGTGCTGGCAGATTCGACGTCTGCTGAGGGGCCGTTCCTGCTCATGGATGGCAACTTCTCACTGTCCTCACACGGTGGAAGGGGCAAGGAGTCTCCATTGGGCCTCTTTTATTTTTATCTATTTTTTTGAGATGGAGTCTCGCTGTTACCCAGGCTGGAGTGCAGTGACTTAATCTCTGCTCATTGCAATCTCTGTCTCCCAGGTTCAAGCAATTCTGCCTCAGCCTCCCGAGTAGCTGGGACTACAGGTGCATGCCACCACACCCAGCTAATTTTTTGTATTTTAGTAGAGGTGGAGTTTCACCATGTTGCCCAGGCTGGTTTCCAACTCCTAAGCTCAGGCAATCTGCCCGCCCCAGCCTCCCAAAGTGCTGGGATTACAGGCATGAGCCACCGTACCTGGCCTGGGGCTCTTTTATGAGGACACTAATCCCATTCACAAGGCCTCCACCCTTATGACCTAATCACCTCCCCAAAGCCCCACCTGCCAATACCCACACACTGTGGTTAGGTTTCTACATATCCATGCAGGAGCAGGAAGTGGGACACACACATTCAGTCCACAGCAAGTAGGCAGATGAAGATGTCTGGGGAGATTTTAGACCAGAAGGCCACAGCCCGTGGCTGGGGTTTGTAAACCCCCAAGTGCTTGTTTTCTGGGATGGATGAAGCCCATTCAAAGACGAAGCCTACCTTGCAATGCCCCTCAACAGGGCAGGCTCTAGACTGACCATCACATGGCATACTGTGGCTTCTGCCTCTGAGCCCCTGCAACCCTCTGTAAGCTCTGCGCACAAAGCCAGGGATCCTTTACCAAAGCAGGGACCACCAGCCAGTGAGATGTCACCCATGCAGGTGTTAGGCTTTTCAATAAGATCATCAGCACGCCCTCCACTGCACACCCAAAGAACACATTTTCCTAGGTCTTACTGAATTTCGCTGATAATCCAACGAAGCTTCAATCCACAAGAAATGGAGCTGGGCTCCCAGGAGGCTCACCTTCTCCTGCTGGCCCAGCCTGAAGAGCAGGTCTGTACATGGATTCACTGCATTCATTGCAAACTGGTTCAGAGCTCAAAACTGTATGGGTCTGCATTTTACTAGCTCTGTAACCTTTGGCAAGTTACTTAAGATGGAGTTACTTAAGCCCTTTGCACCTCAGCTTCCTCATTTGTAAAACGGGGTTACTGATACTGTTATGAGAATTAAATAAGTTAATGTATACAAAACGCGGCAGGACCTGTTGTAGTAAGTACCATACAACAGTTAGCTATTAATATGACTACTATTATTGTTATTGCTGCCTCATATGGCAAAAGATTCATCACACCTCTTGTCTGATTTGCAGCAGTTATAACACAGGGCCCCTGGCTGCTTTGTCATCGATAATGTCAACCTTAAGTTTTGGGAAAGTGTCACAGGCACTGAGACTCTGACATTCCTGAGTCTCTACGGGGGCCAAATGCTCTTTTCACCATTCTATAATGTCTGAACACTCCTGTTTGCACACTGCAGGAAGCCCTTTTTATCCCTCTCCTCACCCTGTCTCGACTCCTGTACAATTATTTAAAAAATTTGAACACAAAACTACATGCAGCAATATGGATGAATTTCTCAAACATGATAAACGAGAGGAGACAGACAGATGACTGCAAACATTGTGATTCCATTTATAGAAAGCTCAAAAACAGGCAAAACTGATTTGTGCTGTTAGTAGCTAGGATGGTGATTATACTTGGCAGGCATATGGGAGTGACTAGATTCAATGCTGAGGAAGGCTTTCTGGTGGCTGGAAATGTTTAATTTCTTGATCTCAGTCTTGACAGCATGAAATTATTCAATTGGTAAAAATTCATTGAGCAGTACCATCATCATAGGAGTACTCTTCCGCAGGTACACTATATTGCAACAATTTTTTAAAATGAAAATGACATTTGCCTTCGTTTTCAACATTTAAACATTATTCTGCTTAACTTGGAAATCTGGGTTGGAAGATCTGGCAATATCAAACCCAGAACCCCACCAGGCAACAATAGGCGAGAGCTGAGTAGCCTGGATGCCCACCCCCACCCTACCCCACCATTCATTACACCCACTGCCCATCCCTACTGCCTCCCTGATGCTGAGGCTGGGGCCGGTGCCTGCCATCTGCCTCACATGCACCTATTGGTGCTCTTAGCTCCCCACCACTTCCCTGCAGGGATTTAAGTTTCCAATCCCATTAAAGCTCCATTCCAGTGAATTCTGACCAGCCAACCAGTCCTGGGACTTTTCCAGCACTTTGTAAGAGAAGTTCCAGAATGCTTGCTTTGCTCACAGCAGACTCTGGACCCTTTTTTGCCTTAGCTAACTCTCTACACCCCTCCCCAGCCTGCCCTGGTCCCCACTTCCCCAGGCTCCTGTCCTTTTGTGCCATCTGAACCCCATGTTTGATGTCACACCCAGGGTCTGAAGGGGCTCCTCCTTCGGACTATAAAGACAGTCATCCCGCGGATGCCATCTGCCCCCAGCTGCTCTGTGCAGGACCCCAACAATCTACTCTGATACCCCAGACCCCTTCCCCAGCATGAGTCATGGGCCAGCAATCAGGCCATGCTCAGGACTCCTGCAGCAGACATAACCTAGCTCCGTGTGTTACTCCTCAGGCTCACGTCGCACAGACTTTTAAAAATCTCAGTATTTGTCCTGCTCCCGACATGGTCTCAGGGCCAGCTGGAGTCAGATGGGAGGGGGGTTCTGTGGCTCCTAAGCCCCCAGCTTTTGTCTTTTTAAGGGACCTGATTCAATCTGTCAGCCCTGTCACATTCTCTCCTGCCCACAGACATTTTTGTGTAAACTAATTATTTCATGATATCCCTCTTCTATGGGCAAGTCAGCTTTCCAATTGATCCTTGTTGCTTATAAAGTGCCTCATTAGCTATCACCGAAGCTCAGTTATCCATTCTGATAGCCATGGAAGCAGCCATTCTGTGTGTGAGTGATGCAGGAACGTGCAGGGCTCTGCTGGGATCACCCCCATCAGGGATGCCCAGAAAGGCAGGTGCAGCATGCAGGCAGGTGAACAATGCAGACACCTGTGCTTTGCAGTTCACCCAGCCTGTTGTCATTTCAGCGTCTTAAGTGAACCTCTGGCAGTGGCCAGATTACTGGATTCTGTGGGTGACATGCTCCAAAGCACAGTGTCCCTGCTCAAAGCTCTTGAGAGTGAGCCAGCATTGCTCAGGTGCCCAGGCTTGAAGAGTGTCCACCAACACACAGCCAACACTCTATGTTCTCCAGAGTGCAGGGCACTGAGGGTGATCTGAGAGGCCCTGGAGAAGCCCTTGTCCTCCCTCTCATCTTCCCCCAGCACAGAACGTGAGAGCCAGTCATGAAAGGGTGTGGCAGGCTGTGGGTGCCGGGGTGTGGAGACCATTGCCACCAGGCCAAGGAGAAAGAAATGAGAGGAGGGGGCTGGAAGGTGAGGAGAGAGAGGAAGTTTGGAGGAAAGGGAAGAAAAGACGATGAAGAAAAGGAAATCCAGCATGTCCTTTTGCATATTTGTAAAATAATACATCCTTTGAGTAGCTCATCTGTGTGTTGATTCGCTTTTTTATTCTCCTGTGGGTTCCCCAANAAATGTATTCCTCACAGCTCTGGAGGCTAGGATTCCAAGATCAAGGTGCTGGCAGATTCGACGTCTGCTGAGGGGCCGTTCCTGCTCATGGATGGCAACTTCTCACTGTCCTCACACGGTGGAAGGGGCAAGGAGTCTCCATTGGGCCTCTTTTATTTTTATCTATTTTTTTGAGATGGAGTCTCGCTGTTACCCAGGCTGGAGTGCAGTGACTTAATCTCTGCTCATTGCAATCTCTGTCTCCCAGGTTCAAGCAATTCTGCCTCAGCCTCCCGAGTAGCTGGGACTACAGGTGCATGCCACCACACCCAGCTAATTTTTTGTATTTTAGTAGAGGTGGAGTTTCACCATGTTGCCCAGGCTGGTTTCCAACTCCTAAGCTCAGGCAATCTGCCCGCCCCAGCCTCCCAAAGTGCTGGGATTACAGGCATGAGCCACCGTACCTGGCCTGGGGCTCTTTTATGAGGACACTAATCCCACTGCAGCCATTCCCTAATCCAGCCAGTGTCTGCGTTTCAATTAACTCAAGGCACAGCTTCATATTGTATTCTGCTCTGGCCTTAATGTGACTGAGAATAGGCCTACTGAGGTGTGAAGAAGATTAAATGAAGAAACGGGACATAAAGTTGGACTGTAATAAGGAAAGATCCACCAGAGACTCAAAATGCTAATTACTCATCCGATGGGTCTGCAGAGGGAGGCACGTGGCCTGCCTGCTTCCTTTGAAGATTGTCTCCCTTCCGATCCTTCTGTTTATTCGGATAATATCCCATAACAACAAAGAGAGTATAGAATACTAAGAACGTAATCCTAGGGTGCGGTAATCCTACAGGAGCTGGGCTAGAGAGGAGTCCAAGTTTCCAACAAGGTCAGACACTGCATGAGAAGCATCCCGTCTCTCTCCCCATCTGGCCTGACCCCACGTGGGGGGATGTGATTCCGAGAAGCCGAACTCCAACCTTGCGGAATCTCTTTCTCCATGCCAACGGCTGGCCCTTTTTTCCAAGATTGCCCCGACAAGGGAGTTTGTGTATGATTTTCAGACGTCTGCTCTCAGCTGATAAGAAGTAGCCTTATTCTGATTGTTCATCTTACTGTCATAGAGCATAGAGGCTCTGGTTTATGCCATAACCTGAATCCCCAAGACCTCACCAGCCTGGTGGCAGAAATTCTAACAAGTCAACCCATGGTGCCATGGTGACAAGGGCCTCCCCTCTTGTGGCAGCCCTCTGGTCCAGGATCTGAAACCCTCTTCCAAACTTCCTCCACTCATTTCTGGAGCCCCTGGGAGGTTTCATGTGTACCCAGGATGACGCTTCCATTCTAGGGGTCCTCCTGCAGGCATCTGGCCCCTCTCTCTGTCCTTGCTGCTGGTCTCCTGTGTAAGAATGCTGACCCCTGGCCAGCGTCCAGCCTCCCGGGCACCCAGTGCACTCAAGATTCCCATACGATGCGTTCCCTTCGGGGTCACACTGCCAGGACTCGCAGGTTCCTCAAAGGAGTGAGGAGGTGTCAGGGTCCTGGTGGCCTCAAGCACACTCCGCCACTCCACTCCTGCCACCATGACCCCAGGCTTCGGGAAACAGCCCCTGCAGCATAAGACCCCTTGACCACACTGGAAACTGGTTACAGCTGGTATCTGTATTTACTTCGTGCATGCATACACTTTCTCTGGAGGGATGCATTGGAAAAGAGCCACAGTGATTGTTGGGGGAGAAACTAGGAAACAGGGCAAGTGGGAGGGTCCTCTGTTTCCCAGGGGTGGATTTCCTAAGAGGGCTTAAGCTTAGGGGCCCCTCACAGCACAGCCCCTTTTGAGGCCCTGCGTTGGGGGACTGGTGTTCAGGCCATGTGCTCATACAAACATCTGTTTTTGTCAGATTTGCCAAAGACATTTGTTGTGTTCTTTTTCTTAAAGAGGATGCCTTGCATGGTATAAACTTCTGGACCTGAACAACTTAGAACCACCCTGCTTTTCACAAATACCCTCCTAGACATCTTATTACCACATGCACATATTACAGTTTTACTTTGTTTTAATTGCTCTATTACAATCTGGAATGAGCAGGAAAAGATGGAAGAAAGGGAAGAAAATTCAGACGTGGTTCAGCTGCTAGATTATGAAGAAGAAATACCAGAGATCAGCGGGCACAGTGGCTCACACCTGTAATCCCAGCACTCTGGGAGGCCAAGGTGGGCAGATCACCTGAGGCCAGGAGTTCGAGACCAACCTGGTCAACACGGTGAAACCCTGTCTCTAACAAAATACAAAAATTAGCCGAGGGTGGTGGTGGGCACCTGTAATCCCAGCTACTCAGGAGGCTGAGGCAGGAGAATCACTTGAACCCAGTAGGTGGAGGCTGCAATGAGCTGAGATCATGCTATTGCACTCCAGTCTAGGCCATAGAGCAAGACTCAGGCTCAAAAAAAAAAAAAAAAAAAAAAAAAAAGGAAAAGGAAAGAAATACTAGAGATTAAAAAGGGGGGAGCATTCATTTAAAAAATCGGGAACTAAAATGAGATGGCCTACCAAAATCTTTTTAGTAGTGTCTGGTATAGAAAGAAAACGGGTTGCTTTTCTGGGCGACACTACATCAAGTTGCACAAGAAAACGGAAATTAAAAATTGCCAGTCCAAGACATCTTTCCTGACCTCCTTTAGTGCGTGCTCCATGTCTCGCGGTATGGAACCACAGGGTGCTGACACGCAAAGCAAGCCGCCTGGAAAATGACTCAGACGCCCCCACCGGCTGAGCACAGCCCGCAGACACCGCAGTGCAGGCCCCGGGGTGCGGGACAATCGCAAGCCCAGCAGATGTCTGGGGGCACTGAAAGGAGCATAATTACCCCCATCAATTTTCCTTTTACTAAGCCCTTCAAAAGCGGTTTTCCCAAAAAGAGCAGTAGAGCTTTTCAATAAAAATGCTTCTTTGCAATTTTCATGCAAGTCAGGGTAGGCAGGCCGGCCCTTAGGGATGTCCAATTTTCTCAAGCAGCAAAAACAATATTAGACTTGTGTGTTCTAGTCCCAGCTGCACCTCTGATCCACTAAATGAGTGGCTTTGGGTTTCCCACTTAACCCCTTAGTCTTAGTTTCCTCCTCGCCAAAAGGAAAGAAAACATTTCTTTTTTTTTTTTTTTTTTTTTTGAGAAGCTCAAATGAAATGTCACTGAGAAAGCTGCTAAAAGCAGAGTGCTATAAAAACACACAGTTCTTTATTATTAATGTCTTATTATTATTGTTTTGATGAGCTAATGGTGTTGTAATTTAACCCAGAATTACCCGGGAGCTAAGAGTAAAGTTTTCTAGACAGATTGTCTCTCTCTGGGGAGATCATAATTCTCTTGTAAAGTCAGCACCTCTTGTGATACTGCCTCATTTTTATGCTTGCATCCACTCATCTTCTTCGTCTTCCCAACCCTTTGATTTGATTCAGGTGAGCCTTACGCGGCCCGTGTTTCACTTCTTTCTTCTTTCTTCGTAATTCAGTCCTACTTGTTGGATCCATTGATTCGCTCAGCAAAGACTGATTGATTGAGCCTCCACCATCTGGTAGGCCCCAAGTCAGACGCAGCTCTCAGCTGGAGTCGCTCAGCCTTAGCCTTAGAGAAAACAGCCGCATAAATGTGGGTGACAATACAGTGAAATTGTGCCAACACGGGGCTGGCACTGCAGGCTCTGGGAACTTAAAAGAGGGCAAGATGGATGACACAGCTCGGTTTCATTAGTATCTTTTTATTTCTCTTCCCTGAATTCTTCAAATATGCATGTATCTTTGAGTTGACCAAAGATCTGAAAAACAGAATTATAATTTAACTGGATCAGTGGTAAGGAAAAGCATATTCCAAGCATAATGTGGTCATTACCAATTTAAATAGCTGGACACAATTTATCCTGGAGTATCACGGGCAATATAACGGGTCATGACTCAAAGAAACAGGCAGAAATTCCTATTAAACTAGTCTTAAAAAACTGGTCTGCAAATGCTGATCTTTAAACGGTTGACACCAGGGTCCTATGTTTTAGAATTTATGTACTGAAATTTCCATTTTGTAAGATTAAGAGTCATATAAATTGGTTGTGGGTTAATTCACCTCCAATAGCTTTTAAAAGTCAGGCATTGTGTTAGACGCACAATTATTTCACTAAGAATGCATCGTTGCAGAACGATAGTTCTCATCTGACTGAAACCAGTAGACTGCACCATCCCTGTTGACTTTACTGTTTGATGTTTTTGGAAGCAACACAATTCTAAAAGCAAAACCACCAACCGTTATGAAAAATTACATGGGCTCCTATACTTTGTATAACAGGTGAAAACCCCAAACAGGGAAAGGAAGACTCATTTAGGCTTCACTCTGGAAGGACATTTCCCTCCTAGTCTGCCCTCTCGGGGAACTTGAATCATGATGCTTCCTGCCATTAGGGCCACCTGGTGTGAACCCTTCACCATTCTCTGAAGACCTGGGTTCAAATCCCAGCTTAGCCCCTACCCTAGCCCTGCAGGTCAATTAATTTTCCTAAGTGTTCATTTTCTCAACTAAACTAGAGATAATGGAGCCTACTTTCAAGGTTGCTAAGGGAATTCATTGTGACACTGTGCGCTTAGCCCAACGGTGCTTGGTAAATGCTCAATAAAAGATAGATATCCTCATTGATTAATGCTCCCCAAAGGAGTCCTTTTAACACAAAATTTTGCCAAGATAGCAGAAAGGATTGGTATGGCATGAAGGGTTTACATTAAACATCTCCCTTAATTATGACAATATCCACGACAAATAATACTATTTTTTTTTTTTTTTTTTTTTTGAGACAGGGTCTCCCTCTCTCGCCCAGACTGGAGTGCAGTGTTGCCATCTCGGCTCACTGCAACCTCTACCTCCTGGACTCAAGCAATCCTACCACCTCAGCTACCTGAGTAGCTAAGACTACAGGTGCACTACCATGCCTGGCTAATTTTTGTATCTTTCGTAGAGACAGGGTCTCACTATGGTGCCCAGGCTGGTCTCAAACACCTGAGGTCAAGCCATCCGCCTGCCTCAGCCTCCCAAAGTGCTGAGATTACAGGCGTGCACCACCGCGCCCAGCCAAATGAGAAATTCCCCTGCCCTGTTTCTCTTTCTAGTTCCCCTCCTGGTTGTATTTAAGTCATGATATTCTTCTGTGACCCTGCCTTGCTTGCTCTCATGCCTTCAGTCAGTCACTCTCTCTCTCCCCTTCTCTTTTTTAGGTGCAGGAAGTTCACAATTTAAGTATAGCCCCTAAGTCTTCATCACATACATTCCTACAGCCTTGGATTCCTCAGCCCCTAAAGGCTGCTACATAGATCCATGCAGTATGGGAACTGAGGAAACTCATTCTTCTCTCATGACGGTTTAGCAGGAGGTGAGCTTTCAGAGAAGCTCTCCACTCTCCCTGCTCCCATAACTCTGGGGTGGAACAGAAGTACTGAGATGGACTGCCCATTCTGTGTGTTTGTTTGTTTGTTTGTTTTAGTGGGAAGAGAATTTCCAAGTATGATGCTGGGTTTCTTAACTTTGCAGAGGTCCTAGTTACTTCCTGTGTCTTTTGACGAAGCACTCCCCACTCTTCCCCATGGCAACAGCAGCTTGAGGTTTTTCTTTTAAAAGAGGAGTTAACATGTATTTTAAAATTGTGTTGTGCTGCTGACCAGACAAGGATTAAAAAACAAATAGAGCTCAGTATTAAGTGGAATTTGCGCTAAATCCATAAGTCCCCATGCCTTGGTGATTGCTGTTTACACATTGACTTACTATTTGCACAGTTCTCTGCTCTGCGCTTGTACTCCAATCCACACTGCACAGTATGCATTTCTAAGACATGGGATTCCGTCCCTACAGGCTTTCCGAAATATCTCTTCTTTTTACATACAAAACTAAAATCTAGATATAGTCACCATGTGTGAAGGTTACCTGTGTTTGCAGACATAGATTTCTTTACCTATTATCAATATTAATGAAAACTATCCAGCAAAACCTCAGGTCTAAAATAGTCTCCCTTGGTTAAAGGGGAGATAATAACCAATGCAAAAAGCTTGTGTTTATAACCGGCAATTTCAGAGAGGGTTCTAAAGCCAGCTCCTACCGAAGAGACTCAGCTCAAAATAAAAGACAGACCAAGCACTTGGACTGGCCCCACAATCAGAATGCCAGCCGCACTGTGCCGCTGTTGACACTGACCTGGGAGGCGCCTGCCCAGATGGTCCCTCCAGCTCCCTGGTTTTGCACACGATCACCAGGCTACAACCTTCACCAGTCTCCAAGGTAATCCTAGACAGCAAGAATCTTCCTCCTTAATAACAGCCCTGGCTGTAATTTACAGCCCTGTTTTGTATGCTGCCATTTCCAGCACTGCTATAAATTCTGCCACTAATCTTAGGCTCAGAAAAGTCTTTTTACAACTTGCCACCACTGCACAAATGTCAGTGGAGCCTGCTTTTAATAAGCAAAGAGTGACTGGCAGAGGACCAAAGAAGACAAATGGTCAAGAGGGCAAAGTTCATCTTGGATGTGTCTCCCTCCTCCATCTGAATGCTCTTCTTAACTCCTCCTACACTAACCAGAATGTTTAGCTTGCCTTAGCTCAATCTGTCCATAAAGAAAATATTAAATACATTCATCTATGCAAAAATGTGAGATGTAGGCTGGGTGTGGTGGCTCATGCCTGTACTCTCAGCACTTTGAGGGGCCAAGGCAGGGGATAGTTTGTGCCCAGGAGTTTGAGACCAGCTTGGGGAAGATAATGAGACCCCTCCTCTCTACAAAAAATAAAAAATAAAATTAGCCAAGTGTGGTGGTACGTGCCTGTAGTCCCAGCTACTTGGGAGGCTGAGATGGGAGGATCACCAGAGCCTAGGAGGTCGAGGCTGCAGGGAGCCGAGATCTTGCCACTGCACTCTAGTCTGGACAACAGAGTGAGACCCTATCTCAAAAAAAAAAAAAAAGTGAGACATAGTTCAGTAACCTGCCCAGGGGTATGCCATTTTCAAATGCAGAGTTTAGGGGTTAATTAAAATTAGTAATTTTCAACATATGTTTGCTCTCTTAATAAAAGAAAAAGCTTTCTATAAATAAAAGTTGGGGACAATGATGGGTTTAAGATATTTTTATGTTAGGACCTCTCAGAATCATGAACACGCTAATGTGAATCACGTATCTCCAAGGGATGCCTAGAGCGTGTAGGATTTTCCAAAGGTCTTTGACCATGAATCCCTTTTTTTTTTTTTTTGAGACGGAGTCTCGCTCTGTCGCCCAGGCTGGAGTGCAGTGGCTGGATCTCAGCTCACTGCAAGCTCCGCCTCCCGGGTTTACGCCATTCTCCTGCCTCAGCCTCCTGAGTAGCTGGGACTACAGGCGCCCACCACCTCGCCCGGCTAGTTTTTTGTATTTTTTAGTAGAGACGGGGTTTCACTGTGTTAGCCAGGATGGTCTCGATCTCCTGACCTCATGATCCACCCGTCTCGGCCTCCCAAAGTGCTGGGATTACAGGCTTGAGCCACCGCGCCCGGCCAATGAATCCCTTTTTTGAAAGAATATTCTGGGAAACAAGTTGCTTGGGAAATACTGATCTAAGAGATACATTTCTAAAAGTACAACTACAGTGCTGGGGAGACCCTAAAGGTATAAACGCCTTCCTGGTCATCCACTTTGTGTGGAAAAAAAATGTACCCCAAGTTGAGAGTATACATTGACTCATGGGCAGTGGCAAATGGCTGAACTGAACAGTTAGTGGCCTGGAAGGTGCAAGGTTGAGAGACTGAAGATTCATTTAGGAAGACTGGAAGACTGGAGACAGGAGGTCAGGGAGGGAGGCGTGTGGATGGGCCCATGGAAGTGGACATAAAGAGTGAAGACCTTCATATCACAAGTGAATGCCCACCAGAGAGCACCCACCGCAGGGGAGGGACTAAAGCGCCAAGCAGAGAGAAGGACTCAGGCAGTAAATGTCAGTCTCTGTCATTATCCACCCAGTGCTGACCCCAGGGGTTTGTGGAAGGAATAGCTACCAGGCAGCAATGGAGACTATGCATGGCTTAACAGCAAGGAACTCTTCGCCGAGTCCAATCCAGCTGCTGCTATTGCCAAATGTCAAGTCCACCAGCCATGGAAACCGATGCTGAGCCTGGATGTGGCACAATTTCAGTCCATCCAGCCACCTGGGAGCAAGGTGATTACATAAAACCTGACCCTCTGGACAGCACAGGGGATTCGTCTTGACTGAAATTGACATATATTCTAGGTATGAGTTTGCCTTTGTTTGCAAGGCCTTGGTCAACTATCTGAAGACTTTGACATGTTTGAGCCATTTGTACAAGACACTGCATAGCAATGTGCTGCATCTAGGGACACAGATTAAAGCAAAGGAGAGAACAGAACCATAGGATCCACTGGTTCTATGACATACCGCACCATCCAGGACCTCCTGGCCAGAGGGTGGCAGAAATGACCTTTTTAAAGTGAAGCTAAGCCTCCATCTTGGATGGGACTCTATCTTCCAGAATGCAGTATCCACCATTAAACAATAAGGATATATGTTACTGTGTCCCCAGTAGGTAGACAAATTTTAGGAGCCAGCCAGTAGGAGCGGTTCCCCTTACCAGCGTTCTCAGTGACCCACTTAGGGGAGGGGAAGATGCATTTCTTATCCTTGCAGTTTTACATTCTTGGTCTAGAAGTCCTGCTCTCAGAGGTGAAATGCTTCCATGAAGAGACACAGGAGCTCTATTAGACCTTAAGCTCCATCATTTCAAGCACTTCATGCCAAGAATACAGCAGGCAAGGAGAAGGTTGTTATAAAGGCATTGACCCTGATCCTCAGTAGGTGGTATGGCAGCTCTTCTGCAATAAGTTTAGGGAAGAATGGCACCCAAGTGATTCACTGGGCAGGACTCTTGGTATTCCTCTGCCCAAATTTGGTGGCAGGTGGACAAGTGCAGCATCTAAGAAGGGCACAGTGACCAAGGCTCAACCCAAGCCACACAGACAAGCAGAAGTGCTAGCCTAGGGCTGAGAGACTTTAGAATGGGAGTAAAGGGGGAGCATGATGAGTATGAGTTGAGGCTTCAAGACCAGCTGCGGTAGAGATGGATTTCATTGTTCCACTAACCTTCCTCCTCTAAGACTCTTCCAGAAATCACCAGCCAAAATCCTGGAGGAGCTGTTCTCAGTTTCGGTAAAGTTCAATACGACAAGCATTTATTGAACACCTACTATATACAAGACACTGAACTTAGTGGTCATGAGGAATGACAGGACTTTGTTTTTGTTTTTGTTTGAGATGGAGTCTCACTCTGTCACCCAGGCTGGGGTGCTGTGGCATGATCCTGGCTCACTGCAACCTCCGTCTCCTTCAAGTGATTCTCTTGTCTCAGCCTCCTAAGTAGCTGGGATCACAGGTCCTCGCCACCACACCAAGCTCATTTTTGTATTTTTAGCAGAGCCAGGGTTTCACCATGTTGACCGGGCTGGTCTTGAACTCCTGACCTCAAGTGATCTGCCCGCCTCAGCCTCCCAAAGTGCTAGGATTACTGGTGTGAGCCACTGTGTCTGGCCAAAAGGAGGATTTTTTTTTTTTTTTTTCCAATTCAGCTAACATGTATTAAGCCTTTTCACTGCCCTGGGCTAGGTACTTGGGATTAAAAACAACAATAAGAAACATCCTGCCCTGATGAAAACAACACTCTCACTGGGGAAGGAACACTACACCAGATAGCTTGTGCACCATGCTAGAGTGGAAGAAAAAGGAGAGATCAGCACTGATTTTTAGAAGACTCAAGGTTTCACTCACAGTCAGCAGAAGCACATCTTCCTTTTGCCTAGTTTACCCGTCGGCAACACAGACCTGGGTTTACTCCAAATACGCGGCACAATCTTCTCATCAGAAACCCTTATTAACTGAATGGAAAATACTTGAGGCCCACACACGGCCACAGAGGAGCCTCAGGCACACTCAGCAGTCCCTGAGAATGGAGTCTGAAAGTCTACAGGGACCATCTCAAGCAAAAGGGGACACAGCTTCGCCAGCTGTCATGAGCCTCCGGTGAGGAACCAGAGCAAGGCACAGGGGAACACCCAAGACCCAGTTCCCGGCGGTCTCTCTACTCCCTGTGCCGTCTTCACAGCTCAGGCCCTTGGTGACCAGTGAGGAAAATTTAGTGGAGGGCAGAGCTGAAGGGTGGGCAGCATGGAGATGCGTGATCCTGAAACTACAGTTGCAGCCTTGGAACTGAGGAAGCTTTTCTAACCCACCAGGTAACAAAGGCAAGGCCCCTACTAGTAGGATCTGGAAAATCCAAAGAGGCAGACAGAGCTTACCAAGCAACCGTGAATGCAGAGGCGCCGCCCACAGAATGCTGTCCCTTCTATTCTACGGTTTCCTGCTCGAACTCCTGTTGTCCCGTCTGTGGAGAGAGTGGAGCCAGGATGGCTTGGAGGCAGAATGACAGCAAGGAAGGCTTCCAAAGACGGCATCTACTCCCCAGGCCTTCAGTAACCCAGACAGGCCCTACTGACCCCCCAGCGAGCAGGAGCCCAAACCTCCAGAACTGGACGGTCTAGACCCCAGCTTATGGAAGAGTTCATTTATTTTGAAATAAGAGGCATATTGTATTAATTCCATAGAGCTGCCATAACAAATCCTCACACACTCAGTGGTTTCCGAGACAGAGGCTCGCTCTGTCACCCAGACTGAAGTGCCGTGATGCGATCTCAGCTCACTACAACCTCTGCCTCCTGGGTTCAAGCGTTTCTGGTGCCTCAGTCTCCTGAGTAGCTGGGACTATAGGCGTGCGCCACCACGCCTGGATAATTTTTTTTGTATTTTTAGTAGAGACGGGGTTTCGCCCTGTTGGCCAGGCTGTTCTTGAACTCTTGACCTCATGTGATCTGCCTGCCTCAGCCTCTCAAAGTGCTGGGATTACAGGCGTGAGCCACTACACCTGGCTTCAGTGGTTTCCAATGACAGAAATGCATTTCCTCCCAGGTCTAGAGGCCAGAAGTCCAAAAAAAGTGTCAGCAGGGCTGCCGCTCTCTGAAGGCTCCGGGAGGGAGACTTTCTTGCCTCTTCCAGCTTCTGGGAGCTCCAGGCATCCCTTGACTTGTTACTGCATCACTCTAATCCTCACCCAGCCTTCCCCACTGTGGTCCCTTCTCTGTATAAGGACACCCGTCCTTGGATTTAGGGCCCATCAGGATGACCTCATCTTGAGACCTTTAACTTAATTACACCCGCAAAAAGACTTATCCAAACAAGGTTTCATTCACAGGTACTGGGGGTAGGACATAGATGTATCTTTTTGCTCACTCCCATTCAACCAATAACACGTAGGACACTCACTGTGCACTTTGTGCTTACTGGGAAGCCCTGCAGAAGTGTCAGACTTTTTAAAAACCTACTGAGCACATTAACAACCCCCCTGCAACCACTTTCTTCTCTCATCTGCCCCTCCTTTGCTCTTTTTTGCCCCTTTTTCATTCTTCCTTCTACACAGTCCAGCTTTCTCTGTCTCCCCAGGAAGAGAGCCAACACCCTTCTCTGAAGCCCACCTACCCACAGTTCAAGCTTCTTGCAGAGACTGATTCATGCCTCTGAATCCCAGTTTAAACTTTCTGGGGGAGAGAAACTGCTTGCCCAGCTTGGATCAGGGTCCACCCCCAATCCATCGAGTTGTGACCCAGAGTCAGGACAGATGGTGTCAGTGTTCTTACCAGGTGTGGGGTATAACTGCTAGTTACCCACCCCCAATGCCTGCTCTCCCTTCTTCCTTGGAATAAGGCCCTGATTCTCCACTGTGCACATAAATACTCTTTCCAAGGCTCCCTTGAAGTCAGATGTGGTGTCATGACTAAATTCCAGCTAGCAAGATGAGAACAGAAGTGTTACATGGCAGCTTCCAAAAAATAGTCTTAAAAGACAGCAGGAACATGCCTTTTGCTTACCCTTATCCCTTGTCCTGCCATGCAGCATAAAACATAGATGTGTTGAAAGTATAGCCACTGCTTTCTATTTTTTTGTTATTAGAGATGGGGTCTTGCTCTGTCACCCAGGTTGGAGTGCAATGGTGTGATCATAGCTCACTGCAGCCTCCACCTTCTGGGCTCAAGGGATCCTTCCCCATCAGCTTCCCAAGTTCCTGGGACTACAGGTATGTGCCACCCGGCTCAGCTAAGTTTTTAGCAGAGACAGGATCTTGACATACTGTCCAGGCTGATCTTGAACTCCTGGGGTCAAGCGATCCTCCCATGTTGGCATCCCAAAGTGCTGGGATTATAGGCATGAGTCACTGCGTCCAGCCTAAACTTCATTTTCAACCATGAAGATGAAGCCTGCACCCCAGAGGTGGCAGAGCAAAGTGTTGAAAGGTGTCTGCATCCCTTAAAACCTTATGGAGACTCCATGCCGAGGCTGGACTTCCTACCTCTGAACTTCCTTTACATGAGAGAGTAATAAATATCTCTCTTCTTTCAGACCTCTTCTATTTGGGTTTCTCTGTTATAGATAGCCAAATTTAATCTTAGCTAATATAAAGGCCAACTTTTGAGGGGACAATTCACAAAAAAAAAAAAAAAAAAAAAAAAAAAAAAAGACCAGGAGAGCACCATGGACTATGTTGCCTTTCCAGATTGACCTTTCACCAGGCATGAGGGCAGATCTCTATGTCCCCAGAAGTCTGATGTGTCCTGCATTTTTCACGACCAGCCTCTCCAGGGTCATCAGGCTGGGGAGGCTGTCTAGGTCCAAGACCACCCATGCTGGTCTCTACAAGGCCAGGTGTTATCCCAGGAAAGGGATGCCTCCTTTCTCCACCAAAGGACAGATGGTGCCAGTGTTCTCACCAGGTGTGGGGTATAACTGCTGGTTACCCACCCCCAATACCTTCTCTCCCTTATTCCTTGGGATAAGGCCCTGGTTCTCCACTGTGCACATAAAGACTATCTTTCCAAGGCTCCCTTGAAATCAGATGTGGCCTTATGACTAAATTCTGGCTTGCAAAATGAGAACAGAAGTGTTACATGGCATGGTTACATGGCAGTTTGTATGTTTCTTGGAGCTTCTGTAAAGCACTCAGTGTAGGGCAGCTGGAACCGGAAAGCCCTGCTGTCCTGGGGAACCAGCAGCCAGGTGGGTGGGTGGGATTATATGGGCTGCTGAAGATAACAGCAGAGCAAGAAGGATGGGGCTGGGACCATTACGGGCCAGAGAGAAATCAGGTATGAATGTCAGGCCATTGTCAGAGTACGGAACAGACTGGATGGGTTTGGAATATGCCTTTCATTCTTCCTTTTTATTGAAACACACGGTCAATAAGTATGTGTCAGTAAGTGTTATTGAAGTTTCATCTTTGACAATACGTCAACCTTCACAATCCTCACTAGCAGGAGCACTGGGACACTGGCCACCAATTCCAAAGGCTCAACCCATGCCTAGTACAGGGACAGTTTTCCTGCCAAGGCTGCCCAGTAAGCCAGGACTGTCCTCTTCCCCAGGGACCAGCAACAGGGCAGAAAGATGCACACAGCCCAAGTACTCTAAGCGTTGTAGGATCATGGCCCCCAAAGAGCAAGTGTCGGTGCTGGGATAGACTGGGAGATGAAGACTCCAAAGGACATCACCTCTGTGTCAAGCGTAGGCTGTCATGCACACAGGACCAAAGACCATGCCCCCAGGTTGTGGTCACCTGGAATTTCTCCAGATCTACTCTCCCATGACCCCCGGGAGCCCTTCCCCAGCCTCTCTAAAATTCTACCTCCCACACCAACACCTCCCATCCACCTCCCTTTATTTTTGTTTCTGCCTCCACTCCTGTCTGACATCCTGTATGCTGCCTGCTTTGGAGACTAACCCGGCTGTGGTGGAGGAGCTTGTCTGGATCACCCCAACACACTTATTGTTTCATTTATTACCTGTCTCCCCATCAAGCTCCATTGGGACAAATGCTTTCCTGTCTCCCATTCTCTGCTGTATCTGCAAGGCTTAAAACAGTGCCTGGCACTGGTAGGTGTCCAATAAATACTTGTTAAATGAGAGAATGAATGTTCCGGACCTGCCAGTCAGTATAGTTATCCACTGGGCTGAGGTCCAGATAGCATAGTGACCTGATGCCTTGGATGTGAATGTTGCACAGGCGTCAAATAAGGGCTGGCTCCCCATGGTTCCACCAGACAAATCTGGGGACAAATCCAATGGCGGGAATGGGCAGACCTGGCCCTCATGGGTATCTGCTATGAGAAGGCTGGTATGTTTCTTGGAGCTTCAGTAAAGCACTCAGTGTGGAACAGCTGGAATCAAAGAGCCCTGCTGTCCTGGGGAACCAGCAGCCAGGTGGGTGGATGGGATTGGGGGGCTGCTGAAGATAACCGCAGAGCAGGGAGGATGGGTCTGGGATGATTAAGGACCACAGAGAAAGGAGGTATGAGGCACACACCCACTCCTGTTCCCTTCTCCTCAAACTGTCAAACTGACTCACTGGCCAGGCCAGGATACCTGCCGTAAGGTTCGACCCAGTTCTTTTCTAGGCGTCAAGCTGGATCATGAAAAAATTGCTTGTGTAGGGCCCAATCATCCTGGACTAGTCCAGCCACTCAAACTCCAAGGTTCAAAACTCGAGACCAATGACTGAGATCCACTCTGAGGAGGCAGCCCAGGGCATCCTCTGAGCTCCCTGCCATGCCCAGAGAAGTGAAGGCTGTAGCACACCAGAGCTAGCTTCACCAGTGCGCAGCCTGTGCCAGCTCTCAGGAACCCATTCTCATAGGGTTGTGCGCTTGGTTTAATTCTCCACTGTTGTCATTTTAAATTTTTAAATAATTTTTTTAACAAAAGGCTCTGCATCTTCACTGTGCACTAGGATGTGCCAATTATGTAGCCAGTCCTGCAAACATGTACCCGGTTCTCCCAGGATTTCTGCCATATCTCTTATAGATAGCACACATGAGGCTGACACACCATTTCATTACTTTCAATCACTGGTGGTACAAAGATGCCTCCTGCTTGGAATTATCTAGTACCAGGAGAGCCATGTGGCCAGAAATTCCAACAGGTCATACAAGTCAGACAGACGACTATCATGTAAGATAGTCACCTACTCTGTGCCAGGCACTGCAGTGAACCCACCCTCGGATCTTCCTATCACCCTTGAAAGGCTGATATTAGTGTCTTCCTTTGATAGGTGAACAGGCCTGGAGCCTCTCCACCTAATGGTGCCTGGATTACATTAGGAGACCATTAAGTACTTGTTGAATATTCAAATATTATTTGCAAGGTGTACTTACTTTTTGCATTGATTGCAGATTTTGAGACAAGATATAGGTGACCTACACAATACTGGGCATGAAATGCTTGAACATCAACCATTCATTTGACAAACATTTATTGGGCCCCTTCCTATGCCTAGACTATGCTAGGTGCTGGGGCACCTAACAGACCCAGTGCTGCAGCTCATGGGCAGTGCTGGCTGGCATTCCATAGGATGCACCATGGTACATGTCGAAGAAGGTTTCATTTTCATTTGGGACCTCCAATAGAGAAACTCCTCCTCTTCCTAAAGGGAGTGAACAGATCAAACAACCCCTTTCACCACCAAACACCAGGAATGTGCCTTGATTGCACAGGAAACACAGACACCCTAACAGAGACTACTCAAATGAAAAGAGGAGTTACTTTGGTGAAAACAAGTCAAGAAGACAGCCCGCATTTTTACAGGGCAGACCGGAGGGAGCCAAAGCCTCTACACAATCTATTGATTTCCACTGAAAGTGAACTTTCAGCTATTGCATTAGCCAAGGCTAAGAATTACTCCCAAATAGCTATTTTTAAAACTCATTTAAAGTGCTACATTTTTAGCAAAATATCTATGGGACAAGAACCATGGGAGGCACAGGGAGAAAATCAATAGAAATTGGGAGAAGTGAAAAACAGATGGCTCAGGGCTCGGGTGATTCCCTTTGCCACATGGGACAAGAGCTATCACCACCTCTCCGTGCAGAAGAAATGGCACCCTGGTTGTTGCACATGATTGTACTCACATGACCAGAGTGTGGTGCTTAAACTAGGATCGTGTATTATCAACACAGTCCTTTGTCACTTTCATGCCACCTCCATTAAGACTGCTCAGCAAATATTAACATATTTGGTTCCCTGGATGCAGAAGATCTTAAGTGACAATCATTCAAGACTAGCCCCCAGAGACCAGCAAATTAATTCCCTTAAAGAATTATTTCCTAGGCCAGGCACAGTGGCTCACATCTATAATCCCAGCATTTTGGGAGGCCAAGGCAGGTGGATCACTTGAGGCCAGGAGCTCGAGACCAGCCTGGCCAACACAGTTAAACCTTGTCTGTACTAAAAATACAACAAAATTACCTGGGCGTGGTGGTGCATGCCTGTAATCCCAGCTACTTAGGAGGCTGAGACATGAGAACTGCTTGAACTCAGGAGGTGAGGTTGCAGTGAGCAGAGATCGTCCCACTGCACTCCAGCCTGAGTGATAGAGTAAGACTGTGGGAAAGAAAGAAAAGAAAGAAAGGAAAAGAGGGAGGGAGGGAGGGAGGAAGGAAACAGAGAGAGAGAGAAAGAGAGAAAGAGAGAGAGGAAGGAAAGAAAGAAACAGAGAAAGAGAGAGAGAAAGAGAGAGAAAGGAAGGAAGGAAGGAAGGAGAAAGGAAATAAAAGAGAGAGAGAGGAAGGAAGGAAGGAAGGAAGGAAGGAAGGAAGGAAGGAAGGAAGGAAGGAAGGAAGGAAGGATTTTGTCCCTATTAGGACACATTTCAAACTCAGTTTCATTGTTATTTGCTGTGGTACAACTGTTCTCCTTTCCTACGGATCAGTTGTCTCATCTCTCCCTATTTAGTAATTAGGATATGTATCCATTATCTATTGCTGTGAAACAAATGACCCTAAACTTAGCAGCTTAAAACAACAATAAACATCTATTATATCACACAGTGTCTGAGGGTCAGAAAGTCGTGAGTGACTTGGCTAGTGGTTCTGCTTAGGATCGCTCACACAGTTGCAGTCAAGCTCTCAGCCAGGGCTACCATCATCTGAAGGCTTGACTGGGGCTGGAGAATCCATTTCCAGGATGGTTCACTCACAAGACTGGCAAGTTGATGCTGGCTGTTGGCAGGAGACCTCAGTTCCTCAGAATTCATTTCTACAAGTGCATGCTACTCATTATAAAATGACACCTTCATGGAGAATCAACAAACTTAAATTGTACAAAAGACTGGAAATATAATTTTAATAAAATTGGTTGAAATAAACATTTTGCAAATCATAGAATTTGTTCTTCAATATAAAAGCTGGTCAAAAATTCAGTCAGAGCCACAAAGAGAGAGTTGTGATTGTAAGTGATGTTACAGGACAGTTAATTCAGACAGAGCGCACAGCAAAATGAAAAATATGAAAATGCTGTTTACGAAACAGAATCCAGTCCTTTGTGGTGAATCAGTTTCATTCATTTGATATGAATTCTGCACCTACCTAATTCCTAGTGCTGTTGTAGGCATTGGATAGACAACAAGGGATAAAAGGGCAAAGACCCTGTTCTCGCATCACTGATGATGGCATATTCTGCCTGAGTGAGGTTCTAAAGAAATTATACATGTATTCAAGAAGCCCTTTCCATGTGCAGTCCTTGTGCCACGTGGCAAATATTGTCTCATTATCAGCAAGTTATAACAATCCATAGGAAGATTCTCAGACAGAAAAAACAAGCCAATGACTTCCAGGTCAATGCATTCCAGCTCATGTGCTTCACTGCTTGGCTATGCTGCTGGCTTTGAGGATACACTTCCAGCTCTGGAACATCTAAGGACTTAGATGGGTTCCCCTAGATGTAGAATCAGAAATGTTTAAGAGCAAGTACTGTATTCAGAAGGTGATACCAGGAAACACAGGTGCAGGAGGGAGAAGTGAAACAGGGATGAGCAAGAAGCCAATAGTTTGTTACCAAGTAAGTTTCCACAGTGGCCACTGTGTCTTGATGTCTGGGGAACTCTGAGAGCCAGCTGGGATCATGCCAAGGGGTTGTCCCATGAAAGGGTGAAGGCTCAGAACATTTATCCACTAGCTTCCCTCATTCAGGGCTGCTGGGGTGGGGTGAAGGTTTCCCTGGCATTTCCAGCCTATCCAGCGTGTGGGCAGAGTGGACAGAGAGGTGTAGATGGTGGCATTTGAAAGTTCACAGACTACACAGAAATGTAGGAGCCAGAAGAATGTAGGAGCTAGAAGGATGGGGCAGGGAGGGTGATGGACAACCATCTGCTTTAACACTTGTGTGAATTCATCTCGGCTGCAACCACTCATTCATTTCCCAACACATTCACTGAGAACCTAGTAAGTGGCAGGCCTGTTCTGGACACAGTTTCTTGTCTAGAGCTGGCAAGCAAGACTTTCAGTGTTCAATGTCCAGTCTCTCTCTTCAGAGGCCTCGGCTGTGCTAAATTTTCAACATGCATAGTTTAAGTCAAGGGAGGTGCACCTCCATCCTAGCCTGGCCTCACAGCCCTGGCTGTTTGGTCTATAACCTTCATTCCCCATCCTCTGAGAGGCTACAGGTGAGCTCCCCTGTGACCTCTCTAGCCTTCTGCCCTCCTGAGGCTCAAGTCACTCAAGGATTCTCTATTTAAGGTTGAAAGGACACAGGAGTTGTGAGAGAGAAAATGAATAACAGAGCTTCGTTTCGTTGCTCTAAATGGCAATCAGTGTTGTAAGTATCGTCTCCCAAACACTTTTGGGAGTACCTTAGGTCTTCACCTCATCATCTGGGTCTTCCAAGCGCTCCTCTACCCACCCAACCATAATGATTCTTTTAAAACAGGAATCTAGTCCAGACACCACCCTGCTCAAAGATTCCCCTCTACTCTATGGGACATGCTACATTGCTCGTGTTCCTGCAAATGGTGTCCCTAACTCATTTAAGCCTAGTCAGAAAAGTAAAGGTAGAAGGAACAAACAGGCACATCCAGGAATTGAGAGAACAGTGGAATTGACATGAAATAGATGTTGTTGCCATGAATGAGAATGACAAAGCATATTGAAGAGGGCTGTCAACACAGTGAGGGGTGTGGGAAGCAAAGGGCCAGCTATAGGAGAAAGCCACATTAATGACCAAAGAAGCTGTCTGCCCATGGGCTGTCAGTGTTTCTGATTCTGGCACCTTATGGATGGAGGCAGAAACATTCTTTTTCCTGACCACACCACTGAATATGCACAATCACTTTCCGAGAAGGTTGAGCCAAGAGCCCAGGCAGCCCACTGTGGGCCATGCAGGAGAGTCCCCATCTCCCATCTACACAAACGATTAGTTCTCACTTGTTTTTCTCTCTGTCAATATAAGTGAAAAGGGCCTCATTTCTCAAGTGTTTTATTTATTTGATTAACAGTAACCCTGGACATTTTTTTCATAAGTTTATTGTCCATTTGGATTTCTTTTGTGAATTTTTTCTTGCCAGTTTTTAGTTAGCCTCTTTATTTTTTTATGGATTTGCTGGTCAGACATGTTTCAAATATTTTCTCCAGTTTTTATGCACCTTATGTATTTTTAGCATCTTTTACCGTTCCTAAGTTTTGTGTTGTTATTGTATTATTTTAGTTTTGTTTTGCTATGATTTAAACATCCCTCCAAAACTCATAAGGAAATGTAATTACATTTTTTAATAACAATATGAAGAGGTGGGACCTTAAAGAGGTAATTAGATTATGAGTCTACACATCCAGGCACCCACAGCCTGCCACACTCTTTCATGACTGGCTCTGGTGCTCTGTGCTGGGGGAAGATGAGAGGGAGGACAAGGGCTTTCCCAGGACCCCTCAGATCACCCTCAGTGTCCTGCACTCTGGAGAACGCAGAGCATTGGCTGTGTGTTGGTGGACACTCTTCAAGCCTGGGTACCTGAGCAATGCCAGCTCACTCTCGTGAGCTTTGAGCAGGGACACTGTGCTTTGGAGCATGTCACCCACAGAATCCAGTAATCTGGCCACTGCCAGAGGTTCACTTAACTTATTGTAGAAGTGGGTTAGTTATTGTGGAAGTTGCCTTCTGATAAAAAGGTTGAAATTCAGCTCCCATGTTCTCTCTGTCCCTCATGCTTCCTTGCCCTTCCACATTCTGCCATGGGATGACAGATTAAGATGGCCCTCACCAGAATCCAAGCAAAGGCCAGCACCAAGGTCTTGGACTTCCCAGTCTCCAGAACCATAAGACACATAAATTATTTTTCTTTACAAATTACCTAGTCTGTGATATTGTGTTATAGCAGCAGAAAATGAACCAAAACAAGTTTTTTTAAAAGTTGTGTGCAGTTATATAAGAATAATTTTAGCCTTGATGTTATGCTAGAAATGGTTCTTCTCAATGGTGTTTTGTTTTGTTTTGTTTGCTTCCTTCCAATTTGTTTTTCTGTTTTGAGACAGAGTCTCACTCTGTCACCCAGGCTGGAGTGCACTGATGCAATCTTGGCTCACTGTAACCTCTGCTTCCTGGCTTCAAACAATTCTTCTGTCTCAGCCTCTAGAGTTGCTGGGATTATAGGTGCACAATGCCACACCTGGCTAATTTTTGTATTTTTAGTAGAGACAGGGTTTCACCATGTTGGCCATGCTGGTCTCAAACTCCTGACCTTAAGTGATCCGCCTGCGTTGGCCTCCCAAAGTGCTGGGATTACAGGCGTGTTAAGAGATTGGTTGGGAAGGAGGGGGCTATTTGTTGCTAATTTAGCCTTTAAATGCAAACATTAATTATTGCTCTTAAAGCAAGAAAGAAATTCAGAAGATCACCAGGGCCAAACTTCCTGTGGGTAAATATCATTGTCGTCCCTTAGCAGAGAAGACTCAGAGAAATTAAGTCACCAAAACAAACTCTGTATCTAATGACAGCAAGAACCCGTTAGGATGCAGCACCCTCTGGCAGCACGGAAAGGAGACGCCTTCATGGGTCAGGAGACCAAATGAGACCTCTCAGGGCCTGGGAAATGAGTCTTGAAGGAAGATTCAGAGTCCACCAGGCTGACATAGGGGAGAGGATTTGCTGTCAGATGAGCAGCATCTGCAAAGACCTGAGGCTTAAAACAGCATACACAGCACAGCATGCCAGTGTCAGTGCAGCATAGTGCAGCACGGTGGTCTCATGGAGTCACCCGTGGGCCTGAGAAAACCCAAGTTGCTGGGCTCCACCCAAGAGTTTCTCATTCGGTAGATCTGGGGTAGGGCCCCACGAAGTTGCATTTCTGTTTGTTTTGTTGTTTCGTTCATTTTCTTTTTTTGAGACAGAGCCTCTGTCACCCAAGTTAGAATGCAGTGGCACAAACGCAGGTCATTGCATCCTCTACCTCCTGGGCTCAAGCGATCTCCTCCCTCAGCCTCCTGAATAACTGGGATGACAGGCATGTGCCACCACATCCAGCTAGTCTTTTAATTTTTGTAGAGAGGGAGTCTCACCACGTTCCCCAGGCTGGTTTTGATTTCTTGGGCTCAAGTGATCCTTTTACCTCAGCCTCCTAAAGTGGTGGGATTACAGGTGTGAGCCACTATCCCAGGCCAAGAAGCTACATTTATAACAAGGGGCTGTATGGTGCTGCTGCTGCTGACCTGGGAATCACAGCTGCAGTGGTCAAGAGCATGGGATCTACACCTTACAAAAAGAACCTGGATCAAGTTCTAATAGTCTTTTACAAGCCATGAGAGCTTGAGAAAGTTACTTAATGTAATTCTTAATTCTCTAAATGTCAATTTTCTCATCTGTAAAGTACAAGTAATGATACCAACTACCTTGTATAGTTTATGTGAGCATTAAGTGAGATAATGCATGAAAAGCACTCAGCATGGAGCGGAGCACACAGGGATGTTTGAGAAAGCGTGTTATTTTCATTGTTATGATCGTAATTCCTGAGTGTTGCTGGAGCATGACTTGCAGAGAGGAGCGAGTGGATGAGCCAGGCCAGGAGAGGCCCAGGGTATGAATTGTATTCCAAAGGTTATACTGAGCCTTAGAAAATCATGCAGTGTCAGTAACACAATTAGATTCATGTTGCAGAGAGATCATTTGGGCAGTGGAGTGAAGGATGAACTGGTGGAGAGAGGTGAGCCAGGCAGCAGCAAAAGCCATTAGAAAGGCAGTCGATGGCCCCAGGCTCACCCATAATGGGTGGCAGGAGCAAAGAAGGGCAGATGCACATGAGGATACCAGCCCCTCCTTTAACCAACACAAGACCTTCACGCATTTCAGCCAGGGCTAGAAAACGTCCTTCCATACTGGGCATTGTTGATGCTGCTTGGACGTCGAATGGGCAGTCACACTTAACATGGCCAAAGCAAACTCCCAATCCCTCCCTCCCTCCACATGACTGCCCTCCCCACTGTCTGTCTGTCCATTTCAGAAAATAAACAACAAGATTTCACAAGGTTCTAGGCCAAAAACCTTGGAGTTTTCTCTTTATTTCCCTCCCTCCCTCCTTCCTTTCCTCTTCTCCTTATTTCTTTCTGCCCCCACCTTTCTCTTTTTCACAGTCTCTCTCTCTGTCTCTCCTATCCAACCCTTCAGCAAATCCCACAGGTTGAACCTATATAACAGAATCAGAACTCATCTGTTTCTGACCACCTCCTCTGCTCTCACCTTAAGTCGAGTTCCCATCACCTACTGCCCAGATCACTCTAGTTTCCTCCTTACTGCATTCTGTTTCTACTTTCGATCCTCTGATCTTTTCTCCAAATGGCAACCACAATGATTCCTTTAAAATAGGAATCTAGTCAAGTCACAGTCCTGCTCAGAGGTTCCAACGAGTCTCCATCACAGTCTGAAGTCCTCATCACAGCCTCCCAAGCCCCCTCCAGTGAAGTTTCACACCCCTCCCACTTGCTCTGCTGTGCCCCAATCTTGCTCCTGGTTTTGCCTCCAGCTCTAAGCACAAACCTCAGAGTCTTTGCACATGCTGTCCTCTGCCTGCAGGTGTATGTATCACTCAAACCTTCTCTTCCTCCTCTCTTCAGATGTCTCCCTGCTCCAGCAAAACCTTTCCTGACCACCTCATCTAACACAGCACCTTGTTGACTTGCTTCCAATCTATTTCCTGGCTTGCGTGAAACTCCATGAGCTCAGAGCTTGGGCTTGCTCTATTCAGGTCTTACCCTCAGCTACTGAACAATGCCTTCCATCAGTGGCCATCATCATTAAACATGTCCCCAAAAGACTGTGCACATGTACAAATATGGCAAATGGGTGAAACCCCACTCATGGATTCGAGCTTTCTCCTTCCACTCAGGTCCCCAAGAGAAGTGACCCAGCAGGCCATGCTAACAGAGGCATTGCTCAGCCTTCTTTGAGTTTGAAGAAGTCATCGGGGTTTTGTGATGTGTGGTGTGTCTAAGGAATGAGTACCATTTGCCAGCACATCAGGTGAGATCTCAGCAAACCACTACAACCTGGGAGAGAGTCACATTTCGTCATCTGGAATTTGTGAGAAGGAAAAAAGTATTTGTTGCATCACATAATTTGATTTTTCTCTCCGGTCTCGTGACTTCAGAGAAATCCTGTTTGGACAATTTCATGACTTGGAGATAGCCTCGATGTGTCCTTCTCCAGCCAGGTTCTGGTGTCAGGAATAATAAATGGAAGGTCAAGAGAGAAGCCAGTGTTGATTTGACTAAATACTCCATGTGCGTAAGTAAGAGGAGAGCAGGCTGATAAAGTACTCCCCTATCTGCCCAGGGCAAAACCTTTGGCTGAAAGGCAGCTTCGGTATCCACATTAATAAAGCTCAGGTCTAGAAACAGGCATCACAAAGTATTTGCAGGAAAAGCTCAACTGAAAGCTTTAGAGCCAACGAAGTTTCTTTAAAACATGGTATTGAATTAAAATGAAAATCAAAACATGATGTTTTAAAACTTTAGCTAAAAGGCAAAAGTATTAAAGTTTCTGAAACCAATTGATAATACATCATTTTGCATGTATGATTCTAATCTTACCAACTTCAAAGACCCAAGGTATGTCGGATTCTGGAAAAAACAAGAGTTTCATTCTCACTGAAGATTCCCTGCATGAGTCTGGGAACATCCTCGTGTAACTTGGGTTGAATTTTTCATCTCATTTCGCAGTCATTGCAGGTGATGGAGAGTAAAATTGGGAAATCCCGTCAGAGCTGCTGTGTGCCTCCACACCATTAGGGACTTGCAACTGCCCTCTTCTTAAAGCAGGTAGAATATAATTTATACATCTGACAGTCATCAGATGCTGGCAGCTCCATCTTTTATGAATGATAAAAGGCAATAAAATATGCCACTTACACAAAAGGTGTGATTGATGTGGTCCTCAGATTTCTAACCCACTCTTCTTCTGGTTTTTCTTATTCGATAGTAAAGATCTGACTAACCTAATAAAAACGTGCTGGCTGGCTTACCTTCCCTATAGCCTACAAAGGGATGGCAGAGATGACTCTCCATAATACAGCACCCCCTCCAGATATTTCTAGTGCCTGGATGAGCACAATTACCTTCGATGGCACAGAGTAAGCTTCAATGCTTTGGCTTTGATAAATCAATCATCATTCATGTTTGTAGGCTTGACATGCATGTCTCACTCTCCATCCAAGTTGACTTTGTTAATTTCCCATGGCTGCTGTAACAAATTAGCACAAAGTCAGGGCTTAAAACAATATAAATGTGTCCATTGTGTTATAATTCTGGAGGCTGAAGTCCTGCACGGGTCTCGCTGGGCTGAAACCAAGGTGTCAGCAGTGCCAGGTTCCTTTCTGGAGCCTCTAGAGGAGAACATGCTTTCTTCTTGTTTTCAGCTCCTGGGGACCCCTGCAGTCCGTGGCACATGGCCCTCTTGGATCTTTAAAGCCAGCAAGGTTGGACTGAGTCCTTCTCACAGCACATCACCCTGAGTTGCTTCCACTGTCACCTCTCCTTCTCCAACTCTGACTCCTCTCCTGCCCTCTCTTCCACTTTTAGGGGTCCTTGTGTTTACATTAGGACTGACCAGGTAATGCAGAATCATCTTCCGATTTTAACGTCAGATGATTAACAATCTTCGTTCCATCTGCAACTTTACTTCCCTTTTGCCATGTAAGGTAACAGGTCAGGGCTTGAGACATCTTTTGGGGGACCTTTATTCTGCCTACTACATTAATCAAATTAACTGCAAAGGCACCCTATTCCCAGCAGACACACACACACACACACACACACACACACACACACACACACACGTCACATCCAGGCTCCGGGACGAATTGGGCAGTCAGATATGGTCAGCACAAGCTCACTGACTGCCACACCTCATCCCGCGCCCCCTCCTTCTTGTACCTAAAGCAACATTTAATCACAGCAAATGCCTTTATTGGTATCTGAACCTTTAAAATGTCAAGAAAGAGAGATAAAAATGCTCAAGAATATGCTCAGTACATTCTTGGAGGGATAACACAAGTGACGTCATAACATTCTAATTAACTGTAAAACAAAATTTCCAATGACAAAATTTCTTTGCAGACACCCAATAACTTTATAGGCAAGATAACATGACTTTAAACCTGTTATTCTTCATTTAATCTCTGAACAGGCATTTCCTGTAGCACCTTCAATATGCCAGGCACGTTGCTAGGGACGTAACAATACACAGGAGAGAGCAGGTGACTGCCAGTTTGGAGTTTACATTAGAGAGGAAAGGATAGGCTGATCACTCTTTTCCATCCCTATAACAAAATCCATCTAATGTTTTAGAGGCACCAGGTAATGGAGCTCAATTATGCATATTGGCATCATTTTTATTTGACTACCTAATTATAGTTTCTTCCCTTACACGATTATGTTCAAGGCTGAGATCTGGCTTGAGCTCAGGCACCGATTAGCTATCTGCTGAGCAAGGAAAAACCATGACGCTTGTCTCGGACTCTGCTTCTCATTGGTAACAAGAAAGAATTACGGCAGTGACTTCAAAGATCTCTCTCAACTTGTTCGTTCATGCTCCAACCTAAGTTACAACAGCAAAAAGAGATTCGGTGGGGGAAAATACCAAAATTCTATTAGATGCTCAATATCCAGACATATTAGTGAAATATTACTATTGCAGGGTGGGTTCCCAGCCAGGGCCACTCACAAGACACAGTAGCTTCTGCTGGTCAGAGTGTTTCAAAGAGAAAGAATGCCAGGAAGGGACCAACCTGTGCAGAATTCTTTGGAGCAGGGCTGGTGGCTTACACCTGTAATCGCAGCACTCTGGGAGGCTGAGATAGGCAGATCACTTGAGGTCAGGGGTTTGAGACCAGCCTGGCCAACGTGGTGAAACCTCGTCTCTATTAAAAATACAAAAATTAGCCAGGCGTGGTGGTGGGTGTCTGTAATCCTAGCTCCAGGGAGGCTGAGGCAGGAGAATCACTTGAACCCAAGAGGCAGAGGCTGCAGTGAGCCGAGATTGCACCACTGCACTCCAGCCTATACCACAGAGACAGAATCCATTTTAGAAAAAAAAAAAGAAAGAAAGAAAGAAAGAATTCCTCAGAGCAGTAAGGGTGATGCTGCCTTTGTTGGGGCCACCGGTTGCTGGGTTGACTCTGTCCTGGGCTTCTCCCTTTTGTGGCTCCTATGACCCAGGCTGATGCATGCAGGCTGACGTGTTCCTTCCTCCTAGCCCCAGATCTCTGGCATTCATAGTACTGCTGGAGTGGGGCCACTTGACCCTCTTGGGGGCCTTATGGACAGGATCCAAGATGACTCACACCAGTTGTCTCTTCTGTGTGGGCTGCATCAGGTCCCCAGGAAGCATTTGCATGCTTGTTTTAAAATGTAGGCTTTATTATTATTCAGGTATGGTGAGGCAAACAGACCAGAAGACAGCTGCCGTTGAAAAGTTTGTTACTCACAGTTGCCAAGAAGAGGAGGCCACCATCCTATGCAGGGCCACACGGGGAAGCACTGAGGTGGCCAGGAGGCAGGAGTGAGGGAGAGTGTAGCAAGAGTCTTTACTGTGGTTTTTGTGGGGAGAAATGGGTAAAACAGGGTGGGCAGGGCTAGGGCGGCAAGTTGGAATAAGTTCAGCAGGCTCTGGGGTGTAGGACCTGTCCCTCGTTGTCTGGTACCTGGCCTTGGAGTGATTAGGACTGGGGAATGCTGGCCTGGAGTGGGAGAGATTGATAAAGGAGACGACTGGGGGATACAGGCTTTGGATGGGCTGGTTTGCATACGGCAGGCAGGCTTGCGGGAGACAGGAGGAGTTACTCTCTCTAGGAATCAGCTTGCTTGAATGGGATGGCCTCTCCCAGATCAGCAAGGCCTCAACATGCCAAAGCATCATAAAATACAGAAGCTAAAAAGCATGATTAATACGGGGCTCCTTATCCTGACCACACTCAGGAGTGCCAGTCAGTCCCAGCCCGTGGCTCTCCGGCAGCCACAAGTTCCCGGAGGTCTCTCACACCCACAGGTGCAGGCGTCAACCTCTCCAGCTGCAGAGACACATTTCACCCTGCAGGGCGGCGTCGTGAGCACATCCTGTCACTATGCTTGAGTGGTCCCTTCCGGCTTAAGGGAGGAGGACAGTGGGGTGGGTCAGGGGTAGGGGACAATCAGCCTTTATTTTCAAAGAAATCTCTTCACATCTTTCTTTCCATTTTCTGTTTAAGTGCTTAGGAGTTGTGAAACTTCTTTTAGAAGGCTTCCTTTTGTAAATTCCACCAATGAAGAGTTGGCCCCATCGGTTGATGTGGTTTGGATGATTGTCTCCTCCAAATCTCATGTTGAGACGTGATCCCTGGGGTTGGAAGTGGGGCCTGGTGGAAGGTGTTTGGATCACGGGAGCAGACCCCTTATAAATGAGTTTGGCCATTTCCTTGGTGATGAGTGAACTCTTGCTCTGAGTTCACACGAGATCTGTGTAAAAGGGTGTATCCCCCAACACACACACATTCTCCCTCCACCGCACTCTGTCTTGCTCCTGCTGTCACCAGGTGACACCAAGCTCCCATTTTGCCTTTTGCTGTGAGTAAAAGCCCCCATAGCTAAGCTACATCAGCACCATCCTTGTACAGCCTGAAGAACCAAGAGCCAATTAAACCTCTTTTCTTTATAAATTACTTTGTCTCAGGTATTTCTTTATAGCAAATATAAGAACGGCCTAATCCATAGGTTGTTTAGTAAATGACATCTATCAAATGGGAACCCTTGTGAAATTTCCATTTTAACAACCTGTTTCATTGTAGTTACTGTAGATCTAGAGGGTCATGAACTTGGAGCCAGGTGCTGCAGCAGCACTGTGGATGGCCGCCCCAAATCCACTCCCCATACCACGCTTGATGGCAGAGTCCCATGTCATTCAGGAAGCTTCCTCCAGACTACTGTAAGGGAAGAGACATTTCCCCACACAGGAGGGTCGAAGAGCACCCCCAATCATCCCGTCATCCCACCGGTTTTTGGATTAAGCATCTCCTCCAGATTCAGGTCTGGCTGGTGAGACAGGGAGAGATATCTGCCGGGGGCTCTGGGAAAGATCTTCCTTGCTCTTAAAAAAGAGACAACCAGGATAAACAAAATGTGGTACATCCATGCAACGAAACAGCGTCTTCCATAAAACGGAATGGTACGTGCTATACCATGGGTGAACTCAGAGACACGACTCTGGGTGAAAGAAGGCAGACATGAACGCCACGTGCTGCATGATTCCATTTCTCTGCAATGTCCAGAAATGGCAAATCTAGAGAGACGGAAGGCAAACTCATGGTTTCTGGGGGCTTGGAGCTGGGAGAATGGCAGAGACTGCTTAATGAGTATAGATGTCCTCTTGGGGTCATGAAAATATCCCGGAACTAGAAAGTAGTGATGGTTGCACAATGTTGTAAACGTATTACATGCTACTGAATAGTATCTTTAAAATGGTTAACATCGGGAATTTTGTATCATGTGTATTGTATCACAATGTGAGTGAGAGAGAGAGTACCAGGAAGGAGGAGGAGCTTTTCTGCTGCTCTGCAGGACGATAGGAGAAGGTCATGCCAGGGCAGCCATTGTGGCTGTTCTATGATCCTAGGGGACAGGCCTGATCTCCAAGCCAGCAGCCGAGGGAGGCAGAGCCCCAAGGCAGGGAGAGGCAGGAACTTGATGTCTATCCTGAGCCTGCAACCACTCAATTCTGGAACATCCTACCTCTGGGCTTTTTGTTATGGAAGTTTTTAAATGTGCCATGGAGAGGCAGAACTCCTTGGAGTAATGATTACCTCCTTTCAGACCACTCTACAATTTCCTTTTCAACTAACTGCTGATCTTAGAAAACACGATTTGCCAAGAAAAAATTCCATTGAATTCCCAAAGGGCAAGATCCATCTTTCCTGTCCCCTTGAGAAAACCTCTACTCAAACAGCAGAACCGAAGAGCAAATTTGATTCCTCCTCCGTTGCAGATATGATTACACTAATTTTGTTATGGATGAACGGCGGGAGCACAGGATGTAGGAGCACAAAGCCCCTGGTGTATTTGGTTTGGGGGTTGGTTTCTTTTTCCCTGCAGTCTCTGGACTGCCTTTTTTTTTTTTTTTTTTTTTTTTAGCTGCTTCAAGGGTATAAATAAATCCTGCAGAAATCATGGAGTGAATGGTCCCCTTATGGCCTGAAAGAGTTCAGTGCGGTTGATTTGCTCCCAAGGTGAGGCACAGACCCGCCGAGGATTCACTCCAGGGTTTCTCAGCTTCCAGGGGTTGAGGCTCTGCTGCCTGCATCTTGCTTCCACCTCTTCAATCGTCCTGGTATTCACTCATCCCAAATAACATCAGTTTCATACATTTAAATTTGGAAATCAAAGTTAAGCCTATGGCGTAGGGTCAGAATTTTTTTACAAGAGGAAGGAAAAAGATCTGGTCCCACAGGAATTCACAGGAAATGGCTCTGGGTGAGTGCTGAATACCAGTGAGTGGGAAAAAAAAGGGATGCCCAGCTGGGAGGAAACGCTGAGAGCAAAAAGGGGTCCCGCCCCGGCCCACGAGTCCACCCACGACAGGTTGGGCACAGACTCCTTCACCCAGACAATGCCAAGAGACCAGATGCCCCACGAAACACATTTTTACCAGGTGCTAGATTTCTGGCTGTTTTCTTTTCTTCTTTATATTTTTTTCTGGATCAGCCAATATTCCTCACAAGAAATATGCCTTATTTTCCAAATAAGGACATACTTACTATTTGACCTTTTAAAGTTCACACCATCTACAAGGCAATGTGAAAATAAGTTTCTAAGTGTATTTGGGTAACAAGGGCAAGTTCTTTTACATCTTCTCATGTATTTTTACCTTTTTTTTTAAGCAGGTTTTAAAACGTCCAGTCTATATTGTGGGTGTGTTTCTCTGGCGTGCATTCACAGTAGTGATGTTAGTCTTAAGACAGGAATTGGTTCATCTTAGAGGCTCCGACAGTAGCTCACTGCCTAAAGCCTCTGTTGAAATGGTTGGAAACATTCACTTTCTCTAAACTGACAGTTTTCAGCCCATTGAATGAAATCCAAGGAAACTCATGATTTGGATTTTGATGTTGAAATAACACCATAAATCTATTGGGTGGAGAAGGGGGAATATGCCCTTTAATTTGCATCCAAGTACCTGAAATTCAAGGTATTTCCTTTGATAAATAACGTCACAGCAATTCTGGGTGGGCAAAGATTCCACAGATCCCTTTTCAGTCACAAAGTGGAAGAGCAGAGCCACAGGGATGATTTTATACCTGGAAAAGTGTGTGTTAGCATTTGCTTTGCCAGAGAATCCCTTCTAAAATTTACTGTAAATAAAATGTCAGCCACACCTTGCAGTAAAAACTCCCCCCAGCTTTGCCTCCACTCCTCACTTTAGGAAAGAAAAAGTCCCTTTCTGTCTGCCAAGTATTTTAAGTTTCCTTTAAAATGTGTAGACTTTCTTTGATATCTAAAGACACCCATTTATTCCCTGTGAAGAAAGTACTTTTCATACAGAAAAAAACTAACCAAAGGATGAGGGTGATGACAAAGGTTAAATCTAAGATGGGCAGTAAGAGTGGGCTTCTTCTGTCATCTCCTCCCAGGATAGTGGCAGCAGGGAACCATGGGATCCCAGGTACCCAACTAGAATAACCTTAATTAACTCTGTGTGTGTGTGTAAAAGCCTTCTTAGTTGTTGATTTCAAACCTAAAAGTCTTGCTGCCCCACCTTCCACCATGAACTCTCCCCACGTGCTATGTCTTCATGGACTCTGTTTCTGAAGAAGGAGATGCTGTTCCCACCCCAGGCATGGCCAAGTGGTCTGTGTCTGCTGGGAGCTTTCTCACCTGTCTCAGCCATACTGTTGGGTGTGAACTGTGAAGTCCATTACACTTGGTAGTGGGTTGAATTTTGTCCCCCAAAAAGCTCAGTCCAGGTCCTAGTTCCCAGAATCTGTGAACGTGACCTTATTTGGAAAAAGTGTCTGCAGATGTCATGAAGGATCCCAAGATGAGCTCAACCTGAATTTAGGGTGGGTCCTAAATCCAGTGACTGGTGTCCTTATCAGAAAAAGGACAGGGAGATTTGGGACACAGAGACAGAGGAGAAACACCAGGGAGAAGGGAATGTGAAAACAGAGGCAGGGATTGGAGTGACACGTCTACAAGCCGAGCACTGGCTGCAGCCACCAGAAGCCAGGAGAGGCCTGGAACAGACTCTCCCTTGGGTCCTTCAGAAGGAACCAGCCCTGCATGAGCCTTGATTTGGGATTTGTGGCCTCCAGAACCGTGAGATAATAAATTTCTGTTGATTTAAGCCATCATGTTTGTGATACAGTGACAGACCACATACATGATAGTGGTCCTATAAGATTATAATAGCAGGTTTTTACTGTACCTTTTCCATGTTTAGATACACAGACACTTCCCATCATGTTGCAGTTGCCTGCAGTACCCAGTACAGTCACATGCTGTACGGGTTTGTAGGCTAGGAGCAATAGGCTATGCCACATAGCCTAGGTGTGTAGTAGGCTATGCCATCTAGATATTCTGTGATGTTCCCACAACAATGAAATCATTTAACATTCATTACATTTCTCAAACCATGCCCCTGTTGTTAAACAATGCATGGCTGTAACTGGTTATGGCAGCTCTAGGAAATTAACACACTCTCCTGATCTAAGACCTGGTGGTTCAGCCCAAATCCCCAAACTCTGGGTTATTCCACTTTCTTTTAGCTGCCAACTCCACCTACAACCCCCCTCCTCACCCTGGCCCCCAACTGTCCACACCTCTTCTGTTTGGCTCCTCCTAACCAGCAGTTCTTGGCCCTGGCTGCACATCAGAATTACAGAGAGTTTTAAAACAATACTGAGGCCAGGATTTCACCAAAGACGAACTAAAAAAGACCATCTGGGGGCAGCAGCTGAGTTGTGAGCATGATGGTCATTGTACAGTGGAAGTAAAAGACCCTGCACCAACCCCTGAGTCTCCCTGACATTCACCCTCCCCTCTTCCCACACGCTGCCCACAGAGGTCTCTTCCATGGCCAACTGATGACAGCTCTCTGCACCCATGGGCCTCAAATTCAAGGTTGCATAACAATTTCCTGGGTCATTTGTAAACGTACAAATTCCCTAGGCCCTACCTACAAAGACCCTGATTCTATAAATCTGGTAGCCCAGAATATGAGTTTTAACAATCTTAAAATGTGCTGCACAGTAGAATCACCTGGGCAACTTAAAGAAAGACAAACACATAAAACCAGTGTCTGGGCCAGGCGTGGTGGCTCACACCTGTAATCCCAGCACTTTGGAAGGCCAAAGCGGATGGATCACCTGAGGTCAGGAGTTCAAGACCAGCCAACATGGTGAAACCCAGTCTCTACTAAGAAAACAAAAATTAGCTGGGTGTGGTGGTTCATGCGTGTAATCCAAGCTACTCAGGAGGCCGAGGCAAGAGAATCACTTGAACCCAGGAGGGGGAGGTGCAGTGAGCCACGATTGCACCATTGCATTCTTGCCTGGACGACAGAGTGAGACTCTGTCTCAAAAAACAAAAACAAAACAAACAAACCAAAAAACAAAACAACAACAACAAAACAATGTCTGAACCACACCCCAGATCAATTGAATCAAAAACTTTGAGGGGAAGCACTCAGGCATCAGAATTTTTTAGATGTTCAAGCTGATTCCAGTATGCAACCAGGCTTGAGATCCATTGTTTCAAGAAATGCTTACTGTGTGCCAGCTACAAGGGTGAGTGAAATAGATGCTTCATGCCCTTCTTGAGTATATAGTCTGGTAGGGCAGCCAGATATTTTAATTATTTAAATATATAAATAAATAGACAATTCTAAAGTGTAAAGAGTGCTGTGGTGGAAAGAATGAGGTACTAGGACTGATGTGGGTCGGGGACATCCACATGAGTAGGAAGGAGCTGCAGGGAACAAGCCGAGTTATCTCGAGAACCAGCCACAAACCTTCCCCAGCCATGCCAAAGCACGTCTCTCCACATGCCTCCCAGAACCCAACTCTATGTCCAATGGTACAATTCCTGCCCATGCTACGCATCTGAGCTTCACAAAAAGGAATGGATTCCAGGAGCTGTGAGCTGGAGAAAATATTGCTTTAAAGATTATATTTCAATGCTAGCAATTTTTTTTCCAATCTGGGAAGTTTCCTACCCTACTTAAAACTTGTTCTTTTCAACATTGTATACCCTGAATCTAAACATAATGCCTGGCTCACTGTGAGTTCTCCAGAAATGCAGTTCAGCTGGAATCCCACATCTTTCTGGTTCCTAGCAAATCAGACCTAAAAGAGCAACGGAAAGCGGCACCCTGGAAAGGTTGTTGATGCTAATCTGTGTGCTCTTATGCACATGAAGGTCATGCAGATGCCTTCAACACAGCATATCCCAAACCAAACTATCATAGTTTAATCAACTCTCCGCACACCTGTCCTTCCCAACTCAAATCACTTCCCCAAACAGGCTTCTCTCATTCAGTTGCCATTGATTCAACCCTTCCAATGCTCTCACTTGCTTCCTCTCCTCCACACTTACTATGAGGCTGCCTGTTCCCTCCAGGAAGTCACGTCTCTCCTGTCCCTTCCTGACCATGCAGTGTCCCTGAAACTCTTCGGTGGATCCCCATCACCCATAGCACAAATCCAAATGACTTTCATGTGACACACAGAACCCTCCATAATGCAGCCACTGGCTAACTTTTTAACTTTATTTCTTGCCACCTTGGGTAACCATCTATCCCAGTTGGCTTAGGACTAAGGAGATGGCCAGTATGTGAGACTTTCAGTGCTAAAATCAAGAAAGTCTGAGGCAAACTGACACAAGTTGCTTTTGACTCCAGCACAGCTCCCTACACACCCTCAGCTATTTCCCCACCCACAGGTTGTTTTGTGCTGTCCATTCTGCCCAGTCCTTTCTGTCATCCAACCTTTTAGTGGGCTAATTCTCACTTATGCTTCTAGACTGGGTTCAGGAGGTGCCTGAGGCTGGAAACCTCTCTTGCCTTCATGCTGGCAGACCCATAGGTGAGCTCAGGGCCTCTCCTCTGTCCCCATGGAGCACTCGGGACATGACTATCACAGCCGGGACGCTGCATTGAACATTTCTCCTTGTGTGTCTGCCTCTCACACAGGATGTAAGCTCTCAAGGCCAGGATCTGTGTCTTACTCCTCTTGTATCCTCAGTGTTCAGCCCAATGCCTGGCACGTAGCGATTGGTGGAATCTGTTATTCAGGAACCCCAAACATAATCCTTTGTGGAAAAAAATGTCATTGCTAATTTAGGAAAAATCCCAATCCTAATCAGTCCTTTAGCCATTTTGAATATAGGTATCTTCCAGTTTAGCTTTTCAGATGCAGTTTCCATGAAGAAACTGACCCAGAATTAACCAATAGCCCTGGAATAACTTCTGTGTCATCACACTTCAATGATTAATTTTGAAAATGTGTTACCAGATACTTAATTTACTACAAGTTTGTTTTGGAAATGAGATATTTAAAAAAATATGCTTTAAATTTGACCATAATAACACATTCTTGTCATTCTATGGGATTACTATAAGCTTAAATGACATAATAAATGTAAAGGTGCTTCAAAACATTTAAGCACTGATATGAACGTAATACATTACTATGAAGGTCGTTTTTATCCTCATCATTAATGTTGTGTGGTCTCCTGATACATCCTACAGAAAACTGAGAATCTGAGGAAGTAGAAAACTGATATAGTTTTGCCATTTATTAGCATGTGACTCAGGCAAGTAATGTCACTGTTCTGAGGCTCCATGTCTATCAAAAACAAATGAGGACCATAATATCTACCACATAAGGCCAAAATCAATGAGCTAATGTATGAAGAAAGCCTGGAGATCCAAAGGAGAATGGTGTTGGTGATGATGATGGTGTTGGGACAGAGATGGTGTTGATGATTGTGATGGTGTTGGTGATGGTGATGGTAATGACGATGGTGTTGACGATCGTGATGGTGATGATGATGGTGGAGTGAATAGGTGTTGGTCATGAGGATGTGGTGGTGGGTGATGGTGATCAAGCTGGAATAAGTGATGGGGTTAGAATAGTGATGGTGCTGAGATGGGAACAGCGTTGGTGATGGTGTTGATAGTGATGGTAGTGATGGTGATGATAGTGTGGGAATGGGGATGGTTATGGTGATTATGATAGTGTTGGTGATGGGGATGGTGTTGGAGATGATGATGGTGATGAGACGGGGATGGAGATGGTGATAATGATGGTGCTGGGATGGGAATGGTGATGGTGATGGGGGGTGTTGAGTAATGGGAATGGTGTTGGGTATTATGACAGTGGTGATAACGATGGTGATGGTGATGGTCCTGGTGATGATGTTGTTCATGGTGATGGTGTCGGGGTGGTGTGTTTGAAAGCTAACAGAGTGGAGTGCCATAACTTGGCTTAGTGCCTTGCTCATAAGGAAAGTATTCAGCAAATTTCTTTTGACTGAATGAGTGGAAGAAGTGGCTTTGGGAGGCCTTTTACTCTACTACACTTTATCTTAATATTAAATTCAGCAGTCAATGGTATCAGAACCCAAACTGTATTTACATACATGTGAAGGAGAGACTGGCTTTCCGGGGCCTGACATTTTTGCTTGATACTGATTAACTTACAGATTTCAACTGAAATCTGGTTTCAAATATTTGAGATTTTGAATGTTTGCCTTCTCTTTTTTCCTTTGCCCACGTATGATCTCACTTTGCTTTGTGATCCCTGTTGTGCAATGCAGAGGACTTTCCAGCTGTGGCCGAGGGCCGATGCTCTAGTCCCTCCATGACCGACTGCACTTGAATGTAAGACAGAGCTGATCAGGAAGAATACTCTCCTTTCCCATAAGCACCACTTTGCAGCAATGACTAGAAGAAAGGTCCAAGCTCAGATCTAAAATTAGAATTAGCCATGTTTCATCAAATCTAGACTTTGGCAAAGAAACCATTTCTGCCTCATAGTTAAACTCTGAGAGTAAACAAGGAAGTCACCAAAGACATGTGGCTCCTTCTTGACCAGACCATAGGGGTCACTGCCCAGGTCTCTGAGTCAGAGGTAGTAACCATTCCTCCGCCAGCTGGTTCTTCCCAACCAAACATCCACACTACAATTTAATGATTAGCCATTATTCTTTCTTTTCTCCTCCTCTAACCAGCTCTCCATAGCAATGTCCAGGCTCATTCCACAGATGCTTGTGGGAGAACAGATCTATATTAAATCCAGATGAGAAAAATGCCTGAAAAGGAGGAAATGATTTAGTTTAACAACTGAGGACTTAAGTGCATGCAGATTGACATTAGTTTTTGCCTAGAAATTGTGACACATCTGCAATTCCACGGAGGAACTGTGCTAAAGGGGCCCGCGCAGCAGGAGCACTAGCCTGAAAAACAGTCTCATAACATGGAATCTGCTCCCAGATACAGAATAAGTTACACGTTTTTTTTAAGAATGCGATCTCATTGCACACATAGAATCATTTGTGTTGTCAACTGACTTCCTTAAAAATGCTTGTTATTGGCATAATTTAAATTAAGACCATCAAACAGAGCTCCAGAAAGAGCACAGTGTTATAACTGAGGAGAAGAGACAATATACACTCAGACTTTTTTTTTTTTTTGAAACAAGTCTCACTCTGTCACCTGGGCTGGAGTGCAGTGGCATGATCTCGGCTCACTGCAATCTCCACCTCCTGGATTCAAGCGATTCTCCAGCCTCCGCCTCCCAAGCAACTGGGATTACAGGCGTGTGCCACCATACCCGGCTAATTTTTGTATTTTTAGTAGAGACGGGGTTTCACCATGTTGACCAGGCTGGTCTCAAACTCCTGGTCTCAAGTGATCCACTCTCCTTGGCCTCCCAAAGTGCTGGGATTACAGGCATGCACCACTGTGCCTGACCAGAATTCTTCCTTAAAGACCAGAGATATCATAACCAAAGTTACGTATTGAGAAGCACATCCTCGACTTCAGAAGTGATTTTAGTTTTGATTTTTGGTTACATCTGTCATCTGTTCGTTCATTCACTCATCAATTATTTCTTGATCACTTGCTAAGTGCCAGGCTGTATGCTGTTCTACTCACAGTATAATTCTTCTTTAAGCATTTATTACATTATAAAAGAAACTTCCTGCAAAAAAAAAACCCTATAATATGTGAGTAAGTTCAAGTTGCTATCTCTGAATCTTATAAGCAAAGCTACAGTATAAAGTACAGAAAGATCTATGACCTTCTTCACTTTTCTAGTTAATGACATTAAGTTTGACTATGAGAAAATATTTATTTCCTTTAGTCTAAAAATGTATATCATTTCCTAAAGTGGAGACCATTTTTAGAAGCATTAACAGCCCTGACGTGTTTGGACATTAGCACCACTTTATTTTGCTTGTCAAAATAAAGATTTTATCCCAGCTATTTTCCTCTTTCCCAACATGACTTTTCAGATGATCTGGGCTGAATTGTGTCTGAGAAGTATGGGTGAAAAACTCACAAATCACTGTGAATCTAAGATCCACATTTGTCATCTTAATTCTGGTAACTTACCCCTCTTGAGACTTTGTATGAAGGTGACAATTTCTCAGAGAAAATATCCCCTACCTTAGAAATGAAGGCTATCGGGGTGTCCATCACTGAAACATGACTGAAAACAGCAACACGAAGAGATTTTCAACTCCTGAATTGTCACGTGTCTGCAGCAGATGTGTCAGAACTGGTGCACACGTGCATTGCTGGTGGTCCTGGACACTGGTGCAACCCTTGGGGAAAACCATTCACATTTCACAAGTCACAAAAGTCTTACTTCACTTTGGATCAGTAATCTCAGTCCTGGGAAACGTTCCTTTGGAAACAGCATCTTTAGTGTTGCAAGCAATATTGTCACAAAGATATGTAATCCAGACACCAGCCAGGGCATTGCTGCTGCTTGAGGAGATCTAATTAGCATTGACTGAGCTCTTCAGTTCCACCACAGCCTTGCCAGGACTTTGTGGATTTTAAGGAGAATCATCTTCTCGTGGTCACCTCAACCCTCAGGCTCTTGCTTCTGCACACATTGACCTCACTGCCATCATGTCCACTATGAAAGGAATCTCAGTGTCTTCACTGACACATGCACCTACACACCTGTGCACATGCACCTATGATCACATGCACACCTTTCCAAGCTCACACACACCTGTGTTCACACACACACACACCTGTGCTCACACACGCGCACACCTGTGCTCACACACCTGTGCTCACTCACACACACCTGTGCTCACACATGCACACCTGTGCTCACTCACACACACCTGTGCTCACACATGCACACCTGTGCTCACTCACACACACCTGTGCTCACACATGCACACCTGTGCTCACTCACACACACCTGTGCTCACACATGCACACCTGTGCTCACTCACACACACCTGTGCTCACACATGCACACCTGTGCTCACTCACACACACCTGTGCTCACACATGCACACCTGTGCTCACTCACACACACCTGTGCTCACACATGCACACCTGTGCTCACTCACACACACCTGTGCTCACACATGCACACCTGTGCTCACTCACACACACCTGTGCTCACACATGCACACCTGTGCTCACTCACACACACCTGTGCTCACACATGCACACCTGTGCTCACTCACACACACCTGTGCTCACACATGCACACCTGTGCTCACTCACACACACCTGTGCTCACACATGCACACCTGTGCTCACTCACACACACCTGTGCTCACACATGCACACCTGTGCTCACACACACTTGTGCTCGCTCACACACCTATACTCACAAACACCCCAGTGATCACACACACCTTTCCAAGCTCACACACACATACCTGTGCCCACACACACACCTGTGCTCACTCACACATACCTGTGCTCACACACACACCTGTGCTCACTCACACATACCTGTGCTCACACACACACCTGTGTTCACTCACACATACCTGTGCCCACACACACACCTGTGCTCACTCACACACCTGTGCTCACTCACACACCTATACTCACACACACACCTGTGATCACACACACCTTTCTAAGCTCACACACACCTGTGCTCACACATGCACACCTGTACTCACTCACACACACCTGTGCTCACTCACGCACACCTGTGCTCACTCACACACACCTGTGCTCACACACGCACACCTGTGCTCACACATGCACACCTGTGCTCACTCACACACACCTGTGCTCACACATGCACACCTGTGCTCACTCACACACACCTGTGCTCACACATGCACACCTGTGCTCACTCACACACACCTGTGCTCACACATGCACACCTGTGCTCACTCACACACACCTGTGCTCACACATGCACACCTGTGCTCACTCACACACACCTGTGCTCACACATGCACACCTGTGCTCACTCACACACACCTGTGCTCACACATGCACACCTGTGCTCACTCACACACACCTGTGCTCACACATGCACACCTGTGCTCACTCACACACACCTGTGCTCACACATGCACACCTGTGCTCACTCACACACACCTGTGCTCACACATGCACACCTGTGCTCACTCACACACACCTGTGCTCACACATGCACACCTGTACTCACTCACACACACCTGTGCTCACACATGCACACCTGTGCTCACTCACACCTGTGTTCACACACACACACCTATACTCACAAACACCCCAGTGATCACACACACCTTTCCAAGCTCACACACACATACCTGTGCCCACACACACACCTGTGCTCACTCACACATACCTGTGCTCACACACACACCTGTGCTCACTCACACATACCTGTGCTCACACACACACCTGTGTTCACTCACACATACCTGTGCCCACACACACACCTGTGCTCACTCACACACCTGTGCTCACTCACACACCTATACTCACACACACACCTGTGATCACACACACCTTTCTAAGCTCACACACACCTGTGCTCACACATGCACACCTGTGCTCACTCACACACACCTGTGCTCACACATGCACACCTGTACTCACTCACACACACCTGTGCTCACACATGCACACCTGTGCTCACTCACACACACCTGTGCTCACACATGCACACCTGTGCTCACTCACACACACCTGTGCTCACACATGCACACCTGTGCTCACTCACACACACCTGTGCTCACACATGCACACCTGTGCTCACACACACTTGTGCTCGCTCACACACCTATACTCACAAACACCCTAGTGATCACACACACCTTTCCAAGCTCACACACACATACCTGTGCCCACACACACACCTGTGCTCACTCACACATACCTGTGCTCACACACACACCTGTGCTCACTCACACACCTGTGCTCACTCACACACCTATACTCACACACACACCTGTGATCACACACACCTTTCCAAGCTCACACACACCTGTGCTCTCACACACACACACACCTGTGCTCACACACACACCTGTCCAAGCATTCATGAGTGCCACAGCCATCACAGAAGACTGGCATGGGTGAAAGGAGCCAATGTGAAGAGGGATCCACATCACAGCAACATGAACAACTCTGCACTGGTCATTGGGCATCTTTGTTTTTTAAAAAATCCTTTGACCACTGACCAGAACATTGAAGAATTTCCACTCGGTCCTTTTGTTGTGGGTTTATTTATTTTTTTGTCCTTTCCTGTCTTGCTCCCTCAACCCTGTCCACCTCCTCCCACTCTGGAAGCACTTCTCACATTACTCCAGGACTGAATACCCTGGCAGCCACATTCTGCCCCTGGCCCTCCTCTCCACCCCATCCCAGCATGGGGTTCATCGAGGCACAAGGCACTTCCATTGATGGAACCAGCCTGAAAGCAGCAGTGGTCATAGGGGAGATGTATGCTCCCTTTACGGCGACCCTATGGACCACTGCTTATAATTGTGAAATATTGCAAACAAGCCAAATAATCAACAATGTAAATATTTAAAAATGAATTATGCTAGTGGATGCCTAGGGCTGAGGGGAGTAGGACAGCTGGAGGTGATAACTAAAGAGTATGGCTTCTCTCGGAGTGATGAAAATGTTCTGATATTGTGGTGATGGTTGCACAACTCTGTGATTCTACTAAAAACCACTGAAGTGCATACTTTAAATGGGTGAATTACATGGCATGTCAATTATACTTCAACAGTTGCACTGAGCCGGGATCGCACCACTACACTCCAGCTCGGGTCACAGAAGCAGGCCTTGTCTCAAAACAACATTACACCTCAATAAGGCTGTCACCAAAAATACTTATGCTATATTCTCATGATGAAATATTACCCAACAAATAAAGTGTGGAATTGTGATGATCCTGTCTACCTCCCCACTCATGGCAGTCTGTGCTTTGATCTGCATGTTTGGGTCTTGCCTTTCCTATTTAACACCTGGCTACTACACTTACCCATTCATCTTTTGGACTCAGCTTCTATTACCACTTCTTCTGTTATTGGATCCCACTCTTGGCTTTGGCAATGACTTCTGCACTGAAATGCTTGGTCTTGAAATCTATGAATATTTGGATTTGATTTCTGTTCTGGACCATTTTTTTTGACTTGTGCAACCAACTTAAACATCAACTTTGTATAAGAGCCACACTGCATCCCACCATCATCTCTAGGAAGCATGCCTGTCCCACCTACAGCCAGGCTAGGGCAAGCCCAGACAGGTGCTCAGGGTACAGCATTTAAGGAAGTGCTCACTCCCAGGCCCTTACAAATGTAGGCTCAGCTCTGAGAGTGAATGCTTCCTTAAGAGAGGCTTTCAGGTTGGAAAAATTTAAAGAGGCACTCACTCTCAGGAGCAGATCTTGCATTTGTGAGCGCTTAAGAGTGAGTACCTCCTTAAATGTTGTGCCCAGAGTGCCTCCCTTGACTCACCTGGTCCCTGCCCTGCTGACACCAGGTAACCCAGAGGTGGTAAAATCAGACACTAGACCAGCAGGGTGTGTGTGCTCAATTAACGATTTTTACTTCATCAGCTTTGCATTAATAGTTTTCCAGCTAACATTTAACAAGTAACAATAATGCCCAGTAAGTTTCACTTTTCTTTTCAAGACTCCAAATTTAATTCTATTCCACTGAGCAAAATTCATCTGTAGACCATAGGAACAGAGTATGCTTAACAGCACAGACATTCCGTTTTCCCTGTAATAAACATTCAAGAAAGCAGGTAGCATCCTCGGACCACTCCTTAAGAGACTGCCTCTCCAGTTGAGGTCATTGGAGAAATATTGAAATGCCTTCCTACACCCATGACATAATCACAAAAGCTGAATTCACATATACCTTATACCAGGAAATAAATTCACTTCCTTTGGGGGAACAGTCTCTGTTCCATTCTGCATGGTACTGGTGTCACTTGCTGTGTGGTAACCACCCCACAAGTTCTTCTTGCCCACTGCACAGATAGAGCTGATTTATCAAGACAGGGGAATTGCAATAGAGAAAGAGTTTAATATACATAGAGGCAGCTAAATGGGAGACTAGAGTTTTATTATTACCCAAATCAGCTTCCCCGAAAATCTGGAGGCTGAATTTTTTAAAGATCGCTTGGCAGGCAGGGCCTAGGGAAAGGGGAATGCTGACTGGTTGGGTCATTGATGGAATCACAGGGGTCAAAGCTCAGGGGTCCTCTTGAGTTCATTCCTGGGTGGGGTCCACAAGGCCAGATGAGTTTACTGGTCTGGGTGGTGCCAGCTGGTCCACCGAAATGCAGGGTCTGAAAAATACCTGAAACACCAATCTCAGCTTTCACAATAGTCACGTTATCCACAGGAGCAACTAGGGAGGTTAGGAATCTTGTGGATTGTGGCTGTGTAACTCCTGAGCCATAATTTCTAATCTTGTGGCTAATTTGTTAGTTTTACAAAGGCAATCTGGTGACGCAGGTAAGGAATGGGCTTGTTTTGGGGAGGGGCTGTTATCATCTTTGTTTCAAAGTTAAACTATAAACTAAATTCCTCCCAAAGTTAATTTGGCCTACGCCCAGGAATGAACAAGGGCAGCTTGGAGGTTAGAAGTAAGATGGAGACAGGTCAGATTTCTCTCAGTTATAATTTTTGCAAAGGCAGCTTCAGTCTCATCTAACCCTGGCTTCCAGGATGTCATGTGGCCAGGTCTGTCCCGTCATGATTCCTTAAACCCTCTCCAGTGAGTAGGCACATGCGTCAGCAGAACCAACAAGAATCCTGCATGAAAACTGACACATGCGCACGACCGGGAGCGGGTAGCCTCCCACCCTGCAGGGTTCGCAAGCTAGAAAGACCTCATAAACCGGCAGCTGCCAATGGCCATTCTTGCTGCCGTGGCTGGAGAATCAAATTACTGCTGAGAACAGAGCCAAAGGACGGGGTAGGCACAGAGCCCTGAGGATGGTACTTCAGTGCCTCGATTCGGCTGTATCTGAAATCTGGCAACCTAGACTTTTCCATAATGAGCCAATTATGTTTGAGGGGAGGAACATTCGTTTGTTTTGTTTCGCTTGACGTAGTCTGAATGTATTTTTGTCAGTTGCAATTAAGAGAGTTTAGACTTGGTGACACCCCGTCTCTACTAAAAATGCAAAAAACTAGCCGGGCGAGGTGGCGGGCGCCTGTAGTCCCAGCTACTTGGGAGGCTGAGGCAGGAGAATGGCGTGAACCCAGGAGGCGGAGCTTGCAGTGAGCCGAGACGGCGCCCCTGCACTCCAGCCTGGGCGACTGAGCGAGACTCCACCTCAAAAAAAAAAAAAAAAAAGAGTCTAGACTAATAAAGCCAAGATCCACTCATTCATTCAGTATTCTTCTCTTTTGTCTTTCTTGCCTGCTTCCTTTTTTTCTCTTCCGGCCTCCTGCATTCTCACCTTCATCAGCATTCTCTTTTCTTCCCAAAAGTCCCCAGGCTGGGCCTGCCATTGCAGACTATGCCTACGATCACCAAATTTTTTCCCAAAGGGATCATTTAGAACATCTGGCTTCAGACATGGGGTTCTGAATTCACCTTATTACAATGTGAAAACTAGCCTGTTTATTTCCTCCGGGTGAATAAAATCTCTACTGCCTCACTTTATCAGAGAGAACATCAGCCCATGACAGTACATGCCCAAGGGTCTTAAGGTTGTAGCCACGCAATGACTGTAAGGATGTAGGTTTTCCTCAACCAGTATACACCTAGGCTAATGGTAAGGACTTGTTTATTAGCTGAAAACATGCTGGGCAGAGGTATCTGATTCAGTATGAGTGTAAATAGAAACAATGCATATATCCCAAGCTTCTTTTGTAATTTTTCTCTTTCTTTCCTCTCTTCCTTCCTTCATTTCTCTCTCTCTCTCTCTTTCTCTCTCTGTCTCTCTCTGTCTCTCTCTCTCCCTGCCCTGCTTTCTTTCTTTCCACAGAGTCTCATGCCTTCCGCCCAGGCTGGAGTGCAGTGGAGTGATCTATGCTCACTGCAACCTCTGCCTCCCAGACTCAAGCAATTCTCAGCCTCCTGAGTAGCTGGAACTACAGGCATGCACAACCATACCTAGCTAAAATTTTTTTGTACTTTTAGTAAAGATAGGGTTTCGCCATGTTGGCCAGGCTGGTATCAAACTCATGGCCTTAAGTGATCCACTCTCCTCGGCCTCCCAAAGTGCTGGGATTACAGGCATGAGCCACTGCGGCCGGCCTCTTACAGTTTTTTATCTCTTCAAGATTTTTCAGCAGATTAAATATACAGTTGCTTGCTTCACTCAATGCAGTGTAAAGATATACAAATACATAGATTGCTGGGGAAGTAGAAATAAATACTAAATGCTCACAATGAAAGTTTGAAGAGCCAAATTAGCAAGTCGTCTTATTTAATGATGTTTAGCAAAAGTAGACACGTTCAGAGATCAGTGAAAATTCTTTCCTCTTTAGATAGGTAATAGACTCTCTACAGAAATACCAAAGTTGTTTAAACACAGCATTTCAGACCACACAGTCTTGGAATTTAAATATTCATCATCAAACTGGGTGGAGTGATTCACACCTGTAAACCCAGTACTTTGGGAGGCCAAGGTGGGAGGATCGCTTGAGGCCAGGAGATTGAGACAGCCTGGGCACCATGGTGAAATCTCATCGCTACAAAAAATACAAAAATTAGTTGGGCATGGTGGCACATGCCTATAGTCCCAGCTACTCGGGAAGCTGAGGTGGGAGGATCACCTGAGCTTGGGAAGTAGAAGCTGCAGTGAGCCCTGATCGTGCCACCACACTCCATTCTGGGCAACGGGAGAGAGACTCTGTCTCCAAAAATTTTTTTAATTAAAAATAAAAATAATAAAAATTAATCATCAAAGTAGTCATGGAGATAATGAAAGATGGTAAACATCTGAGAGAAGGGAGTGGACACGCCATTCCATGGGAACTCACCATGGTAGATCTCTGGAGAGGGCAGTGAGCACAAAGTCAGCTGGGAGGCAAGACTTGGACAAACAACTTTTCATGTGACCAGTTAGGGAACAATGACAAAGACCGTCCAACTGAAGGAAATGTGAGAGGAGGAGCCAGCAGACGGATGTGTGATTCCACATCAAAGGCAGCACAAGGAAAGTTTGTGAATGACCTGGAACACCTAGCTAAGAAGTGTGGACTTTATTCCTTTTGGAGAATGGGGGGTGGTGCCACTGGAGATTTTGGGTCCTGGTCTGATGCATGAAAAATGATGTTTCAGAGAGATAAACCTGGCTGCAGTGTGCACTAGATGACAGGTGGACAAGAAATCACGGGGAATTCATCAGAACTCATCAGAATGGCACAGTGGAGTCACCAGGAGCAGCTACGGCAAGGCATCTGAGGCAGGGACCCTTGGGCTCTATGGACATGACGTGGTTTGTGAAAGAGACAGGAATCCTTCTCGAGGAGACTTTGTGCTCATGCCCCTGGAGATGGAAAAGGGAACCCAAGAGGCGACAAGGTCTGTCTTCCCCAGGCCAACCCCAAGAATCAGAGATCTGGAGCTGCAGACAGAACCCAGAAGGGCTGTGGGGGCCTTTGTAAGGATCTGGGCTGGTTCCAGCTGTCAGCTACATTGCCAGAAAAGCAGTGAAACAGACTTAGGGAAGAGTGTCCTCTTCCCGCTGCACCGCACCAGAAAAATTCTAGGTCACATGCAGGCTGACATTTGTACAATGGAGATGGGCTTTCAGAAAAAGAACACAAAATTTAATATTTTAGATATAAAATAAATTATTGTTTTGAATAAGAGGAGAAATTACAATAAATTATAATTGTTAAATAAATAACGAACAAATAACACAAACATCACATAACCGAGAATAATAATATTTTAATTAACCAGCTGACACACTTCTATAATGATCTTCTTTTTTCCAGATATTTTTAGCTGTGTACTCTCACTGCCTTTTAATGTCAACAACTTTATAATATTATTTTCTATAAAAGCAAGAAAGATATTTTAACTTCAGTTCTAGCATGGTTGAAGGAGATTAGTTTTTTAATATTGATCATTGAAGAAAGTTTCTTTCTGCTTCACAAAACTTTATTGGTAATAGCATGCAAATTTTAAGTGTTATTAGGTTTGGGGGAATCTCTGTAAAACATATTTCATGCATGAGTTGTAAGAAAGATTTGGGGGCATTTCAGGGTTTCTCATCTATTAACTTATGCTAAATACCTTTTGAATTGATGACACTTGTTAACTAGCTTACCACCAATGTCTTCATTATAATAATGCACTGTGAGTTCATGTTATCTTCATCAATGTTGGTATTTTGTATCAAATCAGAAAGAAATAGGTTCCCATACAGGTATGTCTGAGCAAGGCCATTTCAGGCCAAGGGAAGAGCATAAGCAACATGCTTTATGCTGAGACAGAGTTTGGCAAAAGCAAGGCATTCAGTTTGATAGAATACAGTTTAAGTAAAACAGCAGTGGGTGAGTGAACAAGAAACAGTTGGGATCAAGTAAGGAGATAGGAAGTTGTGCTAAATACTGGCACATGGCTAACAGGACCATTATCCTTTTAGTTAAGAAATCAAAGACCTATTTCTGGACCTAAACACATGAAAGCCACTGCTAAGGTCATTATCGCTGAAATTAGACTGACCAGATTTCCAGCCCTAACTGCCACTAATGAGCTTGTGAACCTTGCTAAAAATAATTTGGCTCTATATGAAAGTGACTGCAAACTGCATATATATATATGCAAACTGCATATATATATATCACTAAATATGCACTAAACGAATCCACAACCCGACTTCTCTTTCCTTCTCTTTAGAGGATCTCTAACATTCCCACACTCTCCAACACTGCCTGACGTGAGGTGAGTGTGTGAAAGGGTGGCCTGCCCCTCCACACCTGTGGGTGTTTCTCGTTAGGTGGAACCAGAGACTTGAGAAAAGAAATAAGACACAGAGACAAAGTATAGAGAAAGAAAAGCGGGGCCCGGGGGACCGGTGCTCAGCATACAGAGGACCCACGCCAGCACCGGTCTCTGAGTTCCCTCAGTATTGATCATTATCTTTACCATCAAAAAGATAAGGGAGTAGCAGGACAATAGGATCATTTTAGGGAGAAAATCAGCAGTAAGACATATAGATAAAGATCTCTGTGACATGAATAAGTTTAAAGGAAAATGCTGTGCCTTGAGATGCATATGCAAACATCTCCATAAACCTTTTAGCAGCATTGCTCCAGCAAGTCCCACCTTATTCCTAAAGGCGATTTTCTCCTTGCTCAGTAAACAAAGCATACAATCGGGTTTTACACGGAGATGTTCCATTGCCCAGGGACCGGCAGGAGACAAATGCTTTTCTCTTACTTGAGATTAAGAGAATGGTGATGACCTTTAACCAGCAAGCAGCCTTTAGGCACTTGTTTAACAAAGCACATCCTGCACAGCCCAAAATCCTTTAAACCTTAAGTCACCACAGCACATGTCTCTTGCAAGGACAAGGTTGGGGGTAGGGTCACAGTTTAACAGCATCTCAAATACAGAACCAAATGGAGTCTCTTATGTCTACTTCTTTCTATATAGACACAGTAACAGGCTGATCTCTCTTTCTTTTCCCCACAAGTGTAGACATAGGAGGCATCTACATGGAAAGAGTCAATGGTACTAACTGTTGCCATTACCATAGCTTGGCTTAGCAAATTTTCTTTTTTTCTTTTTTAATTTTCATTTTATCCAGGCGTGGTGGCTCACGCCTGTAATCTCAGCACTTTGGGAGGCCGAAGCGGGTGGATCACGTCAGAAGTTCAAGACCAGCCTGACCAATATGGTGAAACCCCGTCTTTACTAAAAATACAAAAATTAGCTGGGCGGGGTGGCAGGGGCCTGTAATCCCAGCTACTCGGAGGCTGAGGCAGGAGAATCTCTTGAACCTGGGCGGCAGAGGTTGCAGTGAGCTGAGATCGTGCCACTGCACTCCAGCCTCAGTGACAGAGTGAAACTCTGTCTCGAAAAAAAATTTTCATTTTATTTTATTTTTTAGAGATAGAGTCTCACTCTGTCACCCAGGTTGGAGTGCAGTGGCATGATCCTGGCTCACTGCAGTCACGAAATCCTGACCTCAAGCCACCCTCCCACCTTGTATTCCCAAGTAGCTGGGGCTACAGGTGTGTGCCACCATGTCTAGCCAATTTTTAAAAAAATATTTTGTAGAGCCAAGGTTTCAGTATGTTTCTCAGGCTGGTGTTGAATTCCTGGCCTCAAATGATCCTCCCATCTCAGCCTCCCAAAGCACTAGGATTACAAGCATGAGCCACCACACCCAGTCCAGTTTAGCAAATATTCAAATTTGTATGACCATATGAATGCAAAGCTTAGGAGGGGATCCAGGCAAGCAAAGCTCAGTTTCAACAGTATCACTGTGAAGCCACCTCTGGTCCCACAGCTTTACCTGCCAAACAGGAAGGAAGGCCAACAGCTGAGAGTCATGAGGTAGGTGGAACAAATTCACACAAAATATATGTGATTCACTCACTGGAAACCACCTGAATCCCAGAAGTGGCCTGTGCCCGGGCTGTAGTCCTGGGTAATGCAGGTGTAGGCAACGAGACAGTGACAGGTAAGTTACCACCGTGGATGTGAAACTCATAGAAATTCAAGACAAAATCACAGGAATCCCAGTGATGACAGATGAGAGTCTGGTGCATCATTTTCACAAAGAAATATCTGAAAGACATAGTACAAAGACACAGTGCAAAGAAAAATATTGACAAGACCTTACGACTAGGTAGAGAGCAAGAAGAGAGGAGTGTTTCCCACCTGGGAACTGGGAGAGGATGATGGCTTCACTACCAACAGCTCGATGCTCCTAGCATTAACAGCTCAGTTTTCTCCCTTCATGCTCAGTACCACCATTGCCAGTACTTTAGGAGAGAAGTGGGGAGTGGAGTTATTTCTGCCCAAAGCCCACAAGGTGAGGAGAGTGCCACAGTACTGGCTAAAATAAGAAAACTCAGAAGAAACCAAGTGTGAGAATGGAGGTAGCTGCCGCAGAGACGGAAGCAAGAGAGCTCTGGGTGGAGTCAGCAGAGAGCTCACCAGGAAACCAAGACTGATGCCTGGACAGCCAGGAATGTGACACAAGCCACTCACGAAGGCCTCAGATAAAGTGGAGCTCCCCAAGTACTATTCCTTGTACAGTATCTGTCAGATTTTATTAAGTTCCAAGTAACAGAAACCAAGAGTGTTCAAGTTGGCTTGAAGAATTGATGTGATTCTTGCTCTAAGAAAAATGCAGTTCAGGTTCCTGTTCTGCCTCTCAGCCATCTGCTTCTTCTCTTCTCCATATTCTGGCTTCATCCTCAGGCCAGCTTCCCTTGGGATAGAAGATGGCTGCCCTCACAAGATAAAATGGTTACCCTCATGAATCAGCTGCCAGCGACAACCAAGGCCCCAACTTCTCCATTCATATTCAAAGGAAGAGAAAAAGACCTGCTCCTCCAACACAAACACACACACTCACAACTGTCCAATAATTGGAAGATCCAGACTAACACATTAAAAATTATTTTCTTTATATTTAGACATTATGGTTATCTGTGCAATATTAATACATTGTTTTTGAAAGTCAAGGCTGGAAAAAATAACACAACAATGATAATAGCTAACAATTATTGAACATGTACCCCATATACCAGCTCTTGGTGATTTCCTGCATTAATCCCTTTATCCCTAAGGGGTAGATGCTACTGTTAACCCCACTTAACAAATGAGAAAACTGAGAGAGAAGTTAAGGAATGTGCCCAGGGTCCCACACAGCCTTCTTTTCGTGTATCTGTGAGAATCCTCCCTTGAATGATCCTCAAAGCTCTAGTTTGGGGATGGCAGATAGGGCACGAGGGCCAGTTTTCTAGAACCATCTATGCTATTTTTATGTGCTGGATATAAAAGAGAGACTCATACTTTTTGAACTTTGCAGGTACTTGTGACCATCACAAATGCTTCTTCCGTAAAGTCTTGTCCCTAAACTATTATCCACCAATTAAAATTTCGTTTAAGAAATAAAAAAGGAGTAAAAGTCCTTGAGATTCAATACTGAGGACTATTTTCTGTTCACATGCCTTTCCCTTCCAGAATCCTATCAGCCAGATTTCTGGGTTAAACTTTATTTTCACCCAGTATTTTCAGTCTCTAACAAAATAAACAGCAACCCCAGGAAACAGATACATTTGCAGCTCTGCAAAAGAATAACATTCACTCCCCTCCCAGGCGGGGAGAGAGCACCGCAGTCCCCACTCCCCCAAAAAGGAGGCCAGATGCAAGGGAGTTTCCTTTCTTTGGCTGGTCTTCTAAGCAAAGTGAAGAATTCCTGGAGCATGAGTCATCTGTCCTGATTCCAGGCAGCATTGCACCGCCAGGTCCTCATGGGGAAGAGGAAAAGTGAGAAAGAGGCTGTATTAGTCAGGGATCTCTAGAGGGATGGAACTAATAGGATAGATGTAAATACGAAGGGGAGTTTATTAAGGAGTATTGACTTACACAATCACAAGGTGAGGTCCCACAATAGGCCATCTGCAAGCTGAGGAGCGAGCAAGTCCCAAAGCTGAAGAACCTGGAGTCTGACATCCTTCAATACAATCAAGCTGACGCTCAGTATTAACCATTACAGAGGCTGATGTACCACCCATGGTTCTCTGTCCCTGAGTAGGGCTCCCAATCACTGCCCGTCTTCTCCAGAGCTCTGCCCAGCTGTCACTTGGGGGTTGTAGTTTTCAAAGTGAGACTTAAGGACATGGGAGCGCACACACACACACACAAACACACACACACAGATAGATAGATAGATAGATAGATAGATAGATAGATAGATAGATAGATAGATAGATATCCAGCAGTGTAGAGTTCAGGTTGTCAAGAGGCCCAGAGAAGAGGGGAGCAATCTGTGCCTCCTTCTGCCTTGGTCCTGGACTGAGGGCCATGTGCGATAATGAACAGGTCATGGCCCTGATGGGCGCATCTTAAACTGCAGTGAAGAACTCACCCTCCTCTTCTGCACAGAGTCACCAGGGCCAACCCACAGGCTTCGGGAAGCACACCTTTCAAAAGATGAGAAAGTTCTGGCCCAGATTCTCTGAATGCGAATATTCTCTATTGGTAAAAAGAACTCATTCTGGGACAAATCTTTATTCTGAGTTGTAGGCAAATTACTTTTGTGGTCACCAGACAGTAGCTCTGCCAGTTTGTTTTATAGCAAGTATGTAATTTAAGAGGTGGACATGCCCATTCCCAAAGGATTCTTTACTTTGTCATGAGATTCTTTACACAGGATTGCATAAGGTTTTCCAGGGTTTGCTGCAAGTTCATTCACTACTTGGATGGCCAGAAAACCTACAATGTCAAAGTCACTGTCAATTAAGGTCAATCAGGAACGCAGGAAAAGGCCCTTTGGAATTGCCACCCCAGTCTTCCACCTGGGATGGTTTTGCTAACAAACAAGTTCCACAGGACCCAACACCTTAGGACATCAGTGCAGTCTTCTTTGTCATCTAACTCTGGAATTGCTTAAGTGGGTTTCTTCACCGTGACTCTTCTCAGGACTTTGCATATGAACATTTGTGAGTATCCTAGAGCCAGTTGTTACAATTTCCACAATCGTATGTCACTATGTCACCCTATGGATTTGCGTCTATTTTTACTGACCCTGTTCTGAGGAATCCGATTAAGTAGCTCAACTACAAATCATGCTCTACAAATCAGCTGGTGTTTAGTGCAGGAAAAGCTCTTCTAAAAAGTGTGCTTGTTTGTTTTTATGCAGATTGTTGATATGGTAAATAACTCTTATGTATATGCTAGAGACTTCCTGAGACCCCTACCTGGTGGAGACTGATAACCCCAGAGAAGGATTTGTTTATCTTGGTGGTCTCATTTCTCCCTTGGAATCCTGCCCCATCGGAGGAGCTGGTCAGGACGCAGTGGGGACCTGGCATCTGTGCAAATGTCACACTCACCATCGTGTCATCCACCCCATGACCCCTTCCTGAAGAAGACACCACCTCAGTTTCTTCGAAAGCCTGATATGTTAGCTTGGATTCTATCAAACAAGGACAGTGGCAGAGTTTTGGTTTTGTTACAAGAAGAAACACTGCACTGCGCACATGGTCCCAGTGTGTACGTCTGGGGTGTACTTCAGGAGAACGTTAGGCCAATGATCAATTCCCAGGGGTCTTGACCTAATCAGTTTATTAGAAACAGGCTTTGCTGCCCTTTCTTACAAATATCTTCTCCACCACTCGAAGTCCTGCACTTGCCTGGTTTCAGTATTGTCGTGGGGTTCTCTTCCTGGAGCTGCTAAGTGGGAAAGGAAATTTGACAGCCAATCAGGCTGTTTGTTTTAAAACAGTCATCCAGGTCAGGGGTGTTGAACTTAAAATATGTTCCAGAAAGGTTGTGAAATGATCTTTCCCTTAGTCATCTCCGGGAAACCATCTTCTGAAGGTCATTTTTAGGAATAGGATTCTAAAATGAATTAAAGCAGCTCACCAAATAGCCCCTAGAGTCAGAATCCACTTGCACTTGTAATCCTAATGAATTCTCAGAAACAAGAGTAAAGTCAACCACTAGAAGACCATTCTAAGGTGCTTTCTTTAGCTTTTTCTGTGTTGTGCATTATTCATTGGCAGAATTCTCAATTCTTTTCTGCCATTAATATTGAGTGAACATGTGTGTGTAAATCAAAGAATAGCACTTTTGGGGGATACATTTTAAGGGTTTAAATGTAATTATTTAGTTTAGAATTGGCTGGAATATAAGCTCCTTGGCTGAATATGTGGGAAATTATACACTGTGTATTCTTGACTCACCATTGCAATACAAAGATAAACCCCTTTTTTGTGTAAAAATCAGTATACCTGCTACAACATTAGATATGCAGTAGTCCCTCTGCTGATGCTGGGGATACAGTCAGCTCTGTGTATCCAAGGGGGCATTGGTTCCAGAATCCCTATGGATACCAAAATTCATGGATGCTCAAGTCCCTTCTATGAAATGGCACAGTGTTTGCATATAATCTATCCTCATCTTCCCATAAACCTTCAATCATCTCTAGATTACTTATTATACCTAATACATGTAAATGCTATGTAAATGGTTGTTGCATTGTTTTTAAAATTCATATTATTATTATTTTTCCCCTGATTATTTTTGGACCACAACGGGTTGAATCCTTGAATTCGGGACCTGTGTTTACTGTACTGAAAATGTCAATAGCAATGATCATGGTAAGATGGAGGGATGTGAGGGGTTGGGTCCTGAAGTCATAAAAATTGCATTGTGTCGTGGCCTATTTACCAGCTGTTGGGTCTTGTGCCTGCTACTTAATTTCTGTGAGTACCACTTCCCTCATCTGTAGAATGCAGCAGGCACGAGTAACTTACCTCGTGGTCTGAGAATTCTTTCACTCGCTCGTTCAATAATTGATTATGTACCAACCAGGCACTGTCACCAGCTCGGGGAAATAGGACAGAGGCAGCATCTTGTGAATATTCAATACGTGTTGACTTTTACTCTCCCAAATTAGTAGGAAGAAGAGGAGAGGTGTTCTTGCCTTATAAATATCCCTTCCCAGCTGGGCGTGGAAGGGATATCACACCTGTAATCCCAGCACTTGGGGAAACCGAAGCGGGTGGATCACCTGAGGTCGGGAGTTGGAGACCAGCCTGAACAACATGGAGAAACCCCGTCTCTACTAAAAATACAAAATTAGCTGGGCGTGGTGGTGCATGCCTGTAATCCCAGTTACTCGGGAGGCTGAGGCAGGAGAATCACTTGAACCCCGGAGGCGGAGGTTGCCATGAGCCGAGATTACGCCATTGCACTCCAGCCCGGGAAACAAGAGCAAAACTCCATCTCAAAAAATAAATAAATAAATACTCCTTCCCTCTCCCTCTGGGGTTTTCTTGTGTCACTATAACTTCTGTAATAAAAAATTTCCAATGTGAGGAGGAGAAAGGTTGCAAGATGCTCTCCAGTGAGTTATAGCCTGATGAAGAGCTTGCAAATGACATCCTGTAAAAGCAGTGTGTGAGGAGCAGTTACAGAGATGTTTCTCTGAGGATTTATGTGTCTCATGGCCCTCTGAGCACACACTTGCCGGTGCCTCTCTCCAAGGTCCCTCTCTGAGGCCACACCAGTTATAGCACTTCATGCCAGTCCTGTGGCCCCAGGGCTCACTACATACCCCAGGGCAACTGCCCTTCCTTCCCAGGACTCACTCTGTGACTCGCAACCTCGGATAACCTTGAAGGCCACATAGAAGCCCTGGGATTTGGGCCTGTCAGGGAAAGTGAGAACATACCCTCTACTTTGCACATAATCAAAAAATCTGATTTCACAATTGGCTACAGCTAAAGCCCTTTGATGAAATGTTTCCAAAACACTCATTAAGCTGTTTTGGAAAATGCAAAGATGGGCCTGTAGCATAGATTGAGGTGTGTGCATGTGTGTGTGGAGTTGAGACTCAACTGTGCTACTGGGAATTTAAGATGTTAGAGGCTGGCTGGGGGTGGAAGCAAAGGGAGAACAGGAGGAAAGTGGGTGGTGTATGGAGGTACCTGGCAGAGACCAGGATCTAACAGGAAACACTAGCCATAAACAACACCCTGTGTAAAACCAGGCACCACATGTTTGGGTCGAGGACGCCTGGCATTGAGTATGAAGTTGGCTGCCTCATGATGGGCCACTGATAGCCTTGCATCAGGGAAATTTGGGGGACAACCAGGGAGGAGTGTGTACAGCAGGGCAAGCCGACTGCAGAGAGAGGCTGACAGGGGCTGCAGCTGAGTGCCACGCTGGGCTGCTATCTTTATCTCTATGCTCACAGGTAATTTTAAATTTGATTGTCAGGGGAAAAGCTATATACATGGAAATGCTCCTCATGTCACTTACAATGACAAAAAATTAGAAGCTCTGGATTTCTATCCATATTGGAATGGTTAATTCAATGTCAGTATTTAATAGTCATGGACTACTGTGCAGTCATTAAAGCAGATCATTATGAAGACTGGGGAGCAACATGGGAGACAATTATGGTACATGAATGAAAGGAGAATATAGCATCTTACACGCAGTATGATGGTAAATAACAACACTCAGCACGGTGTCATCGAGCACCTACCTACCATGTGCCAGGAAGGAATGGACTCTGGACCATCAGAGAAGTGCTTGTCTTTGAGAATGGGGCACGCTAGGGAGTAACCGAGCAAATGAATAGGCAATGAGAAATAATGAAAAATTCTAAACAAATGGTGAAAAAGGTGATATATAATGACAATATACGAAAGTTCTATGGATATAAATAGGGCACAGTGGATTCAGAATAAGAGAGAATTGCCTACTTGAGAATATCTGGCTAGGAACCAACCCTGCAAATCAACAAAAGGCTGGAAGGACCACACGCAAGTCATAGCAGGGAAACAGAGGTTCTGTATGGAGGTCATGTGGGTGCCTCCTTGGGTTCAAGTCCTGGCTTCTCTGCTTACCTGTGTGGGGCATTGTGACAATGATACAGGACATTAAAGTTTAAAAAAATAAATAAAAGATAGTTTAGCCCATTTACTTCATTCAATCCCTGACCTCTAGTTTTGAAACTCAAGACGAGAGAAATTGCCACAGAAACATAGTGCGGGGTGAAATGAGCTCCTTACTTCCAATTTTCTTGCTTGTCAGTACCCATATCGTACCCAGAACCAACACAGCCACGAGGAACACCACACATGCCTCTGCCTAGCAATGCATCCTGGAAGGTGATAACCATACAGGCACAAATTTTCCAAACAAGCTGTTAAACTGTTGGTAGCCTGAAATAGACCATGGTGAGAGTATTTACATGCCAGAAAAAAAGAAAAAAAGAAGAAGAAAAAAACGGCAAATGCTACAATCATGGTTTTCTGACTTTTTGTTTTGTTTATTGAGACAGAATTTACCAGGCTACTGTTGTCCAGGCTGGAGTAGAATGAAGAATAAGGAAATGGATCTGACGAAGGGCCCCAAGGGGCTGGACTTTGAGCCAAGTGACCACAGTTTAAAGGACATAAGCAACCTAGCCTTGATTCCATGGCGTCGCCACACCTGCAGATGTGGCCCCTTGGGAAGACAGCAGCTATGGCCATAGTACAGGCAACCTCAGGGCTGGGTACAGGAACCAAGGCATTCCCTACACGGAGTAAGCTTTGTTAAACAATCCGGGATGTTTTTTGCCGTGCTGTGGGAATTCAGAGATGCCTGAGATCATGCTTGGGTGAAGCAGGGCAGGGAAGATCCACCCAGCCTGGAGGAAGCCAACTTTGGTTCAGTAAATGGCATTCATCCGAGAGAGCAGGGGAGGAGTCAGCCGCCAGCTGAGCAACAGGAAAGAACAAGCGCAGATTTGAGGATCAGGTACATCTGGAGTCAGGGTATTCTCAGAAATGGGGAGGAACTGGGGAGCTTCACAAAGACAGACACCTGGTAAAAGATGGGATTTTTCTAAAGTCATGCTGCATAGGGGCATAGACTGTTAGTCTTTTGTAGTCTTTTGAGCATTGAAAGGTAACGTGGCCATCGATGACCAGAGAGCTCATGGATAGCCCGCTGACCAACCAAAAGCACTGGGAGGACCATTATGGTTATGGGGGGAGTTCACTCTGCACCAGGTACTAGTCTGAGAGATTTACATGGAATATCTTTTATTTTTCATAAAACAGCACAGAAGAAGTATCTGCTTACCCCATTTTATAGATGAAGAAACTGGGGCACAGGGACTTTATTCAGCTACTAAGCAGAAGAGCCAAGATTGGAACTCAGCCAGTAGGACTCAAAACCAGCATTCTTAGGATGTCACTTTGGGTCTACTGATCTCTGCTACCCCGAAGCTTCCATCAGCTGGTCACCGACACCCCTCCAGGAGCCACCAGAATGGAGCAATGGATCTTCCCTCTAATATTCTCTCAGGCGTTTGAAGATGACTATTATGCCTCTTGAATTCTGTTATGTTCTCTAGGATATACAGCCTTGGTCACTTGCTTCTCTTAGGGTATTGCCTGGACTCTCTGACCCCTCCCCCCACCACAGTGAGCATGCCTGAAAAATTCAACATCACACTCTGTATGTGCAAGATCATCACAAAGGAAAATGCAAATGATGCATCCTTGGTTCTAGGAGCTAAAGATCACCATCCTCTATCAAAATATCATCTAGAGAGAAAACCAACCTACACATCCTGTGTTGGTAGGGTTCCATTTTTGTAAAAGGGTTATACAGTTATGTAGATGTGTATATTCACAGTTTTTAATATGTACCCAAAAAAGCTTTGAAAAAGGTAAAGATCTAACATTCTCCTGCTAGTGCATGTAGGTGTTGAGGCTGTGGGTGGGGACAAGGAACTGGGGAGTCTCACACTTCACACACTTCTATATTGACTGAAGTTGTGTAATATGTTGTTACTTTATTATTTTAAGATTAAGATATGAAATATTAACTTTTAAAAGGCATGCAATGGGCTGGGCACAGTGGCTCATGCTTATAACCCCAATACTTTGGGAGGCCAAGCAGGCAGATCACTGGAAGTCAGGAGTTCAAGGCCAGACTGGCCAATATGGTGAAACCCCTTCTCTACTAAAAACGCAAAAATTGGTGGTGGCAAACACCTGTAATCTCAGGTACTCAGGATGCTGAGGTGGGAGAATCGCTTGAACCCAGGAGGCGGAGGTTGCAATGAGCCGAGATGGCGCCATTGCACTCCAGCCTTGGCAATGGAGCGAAATTCCATTCCTGCACCCACCTCCTTCCCCCACAAAAAGTAATGATTTTTTTTTTCCAAAAAAATAGTTATTTAGGTGCTCTATTTTGTAACACTACAGTAGAATCTGCAAGAAAACAAGCACTCAGCTAATAACTTTATTCTGAATGTAATGATCAAGTTAGAATTCAACTCACACTTTCTCCCCAAGAGGACGTGAACATTTGAAATTTATGGTTCCCAGCTCCTACAGTGGTGTTCAGCAGCCAAGCAGTTTTTCACAGATGCCAGGGGTAGGGTTCAATGGTCACTGTACTCTTTACTTAGTGAGGGTAGCATTGTCGTATTTCACCAGGCATGTCCAGGTTGCTGGGATGACACATCCAGCTGCTCTGAGCTTTGTTTGGCCCTCTCCCAGTGTGCAGCCTTAAGACGGAAATCAGACCAACCGATGACTTCTATAAACCCCTTCCATGGTGGCACCGTGCACTCACTTGGCCTCCCTATCTGGTTGTGAGGATGCTCAAGGGTGTTGTGACTTCCACTGAACAGAACCTAGCATGGGCGGAGAGCACAAAGCCTCCACACTGGCCTGGAGAAGCACACACATTAATATTTGCAGTTGACAAAACGCACTCCCAAACACTCCCGGAGCTGACAAGTCATGGTGCTGAACGCTTTCTGACTTAGTCTTTATAGAAGCTGTGATGTTGCTTGGACAGGTGGCTTTCATTTTTGCGGCGATGGAAGTTGAGATTCACAGAGAGAGAAGGGAATTGGCCAGGTCCGTTCCACGGGAACTAACCTGTGTGCTTCCCAACCCACTAGCAAATGTTGAACCAGAATGTGAACAGTCTGGAGACTAATTCAAATACCACTGAGGGGGATTAAACTATCCCAACATTTATGGAAGCAATTTGGAAAATTAAAAATTCTCATGTCCTTTGACAAAGCATGTCTCTTCCAGGAATTTGTTGTACAAACGTACCCATGTATCAGAATGATGCATGTCTATGCTATTCATTCTACTATTGTTTGCATTAGGAAAAATTGGAAACAATCTAAAGATCCTTTGATAAGGAATATTTAGATAACTTAATAAATTGAATCCATGCAGCCTTTTAAAAAGATCGAAGCAGATTGATATGCCCCATGTGGAATGAGGTCTAAGATGTCGCATTGGAGAAGGGGAAAACAGTTTGAAAAGAAATGTGTCACTTTTGGGTGTAAAAAGCAAGGGTTAAAGACAGTTATACTTAGAATATTTTATATGCTTGAACTCTCTCTAGAAGGTGATACAAGAAGTGGCAGCAGTGACTGTTACTAAAAAAGGGAGCCAGGGACATGGGGGTCTGGGGCCAATGGAAAAGGAATAAGCATTTACTTTCTACTCCTTCATCTCTTCTGAGATTTGTACATTGTTTATGGCCTGTTTGCATTTTAAAAATACTCCGAGCATGGTGGCTCATGCCTGTACTCCCAGCATTTTAGGAGGCTGAGGCAGGTGAATCATCTGAGGTCACGAGTTCAGGACTAGCTTGAACAACATGGTGAAACCCTGTCTGTACTGAAACACAAAAATTAGCCAGGCGTGGTGGCATATGCCTGTAATCCCAGCTACTTGGGAGGCTAAGACATGAGAATTGCTTGTACCAGGCAGTGGAGGTTGCAGTGAGCCGGCATCATGCTACTACTCTCCAGTCTGGTGACAGAGTGAGACTCTGTCAATAAATAAATAAAGTTTTGACCAGTCCACTTTGGCCAACTTTCCCAGACACACCTTTGGTTGCAGTGTACTGGGAGTTGCTTTGCTACCAGGACTGTGATGAAAGCAAAGAGGGGTCCAGAGAGACGTGACTGGAATCCTACTTCCAGAGAGGGATGAGTGGAATTTATGTATGAGTTACGGCTGGGTCATGGAATCTCAGCTTGGAACACACCCTCATGTCCTGTTAACCAATCCCTGCCAGACACATGAATTCCTTCCATATACCCTGACATTGAACATTGGCCTGAACACTTCCATCTACAGAAGTCATGATGCTCGTTTCATGTTTTCCATGAGCATTCATGAGAAAGGCACATGAAAACACCTTGCTCTGTGCCTGGCACACAGTAGATGCTCAGTAAATGGTGGCTCTGCTGAATGTGAATAATGCAAAACGTTAGCTACTTGGAGGTAAAGCCTTCACACTCTTTTGGTATTCTGCCCATTTCACCTGTCACAAGCATTCCCTGCAGTGATTTGTTGTTTTGCAGCGGCTTCATAATATTCCACTCATGGGGAACTGTCATTGACTTATCTGCACATTTAGTCTGCTTTGAAATATTCAGAGAGATATGTATATACAGATGCTCCTCAACTCACAATGGGATTCCATCCCAATAAATCAATCATAAGTTGACAATATCGTAAGTCAAAGTGCATTTTATATCTCATCTAGCAAACATCATAGCTTAGCACAGCCTACCTTAAATGTGCACAGAACACTTACATTAGCCTACAATTGGGCAAAATCCTCTAATGCAAAGCCTATTTTATAATAAAGTGCTGAATTGCTCATGTAATTTCTCAAATATTGTACTGAAAGTGAAAAACAGAATGGTTGTACAGGTACCCAAAGTACAGTTTCCAGTGTGTTGCTTTCACACCATGGTAAAGTCAAAAAGTTGTTCAATTGAACCAAGACAGTTGAGAACCATCTGTACCTAAATATAGATAAGCATCTTTTTGCACATAGTGTTATTTTTTAAATGTCTTTGTTTTAAGAACACAAATATCAGTCAAAAGAGTAAACTCTGGGGGTGTGTTCATGAGAAATAACACGTTGCTATGCCATTGATATTCAGAGGCACCTGTCTAAAAACCAAAGTCCAAAATAAATAGGGAGTTCAACAAATATGAACATGAGCCAACCAGGTGCCCTGGTAAAAAACTCTAAAGATTAGGCTGGCTGAAAGGACTAGCTTCTATTTATATTATCAACCCACAAACCTTCCCCAACAACCAGAGCCCTGTCACATTTGGGGACCTCTATACAATATCTCAGCTAAAAGCAAAAATAGCAGAGAGCCTGGCATTTCAAAAGGATAAAGAGACACAGTGCCAAAATGCAGAAAGTTTTCATTTCATTTCATCCCCAAAGAAAAATGTATTATCTGTTGAGGCAGAAAGAGATAGAGTAGTATTTTGGAGACAGAAGACTTGGTCGCTTCATACCCTGGGCAGGAGCCTGGGGTAGAGGAGAGACAACAGCCAGTGACAATGAATGAGGTGGAGGGGCCTGTCTGAGCCCCTGCATTTGTAACTGTGAACCTCCTGAGCTTACTTTGAGAATCACATGAGTTGGGAGCACTATAAATGCAGGTCCTCAGGATCACCTTCCTTCTGAAATTAAACCTCCTTTTGCCGATGGGAGTCCCAAGGCCAGGGCACTCTGAATGTAGACTCCATTCCTCCTTCCCTGCACATAACCTCTGTTTTCGGCACTGGTTTTCCTTGCTCAGTAGGTTTCTTGGTTCTGCTGCTGTGGCCAGGGGCCCAGAGGAAAGCCAGCATTTGGGCTGCTATTCATCTTCTCGCCGTGGGATTCCCTCCTAATAAGGCTAAACTCACACACAATGGCCAAAGAGGCAACAGAGTCACTTTACTCATAGCCAGTCTGCATAATTATGGCCTGATTACAGTCACCAGCACTTCCTCTGTGCAGAGGCCGCTCTAAGAGCTTTACTGCGACCTTCTCCTGGGACCTTTGTGGCTGTCCTGTGAGGTGGGCACAGATATGACCCCATTGTATTCTGCAGGGCTCTCAGGTAAGAGGGGAAATAAAACCACTGGGTTAGGCTTAAAACGAAACCCTTGGACCAGCATAGTCAGATCCTACAGGGGATGGAGAGAGGAGAAGGAAGGGCCCTGGGTCAGCACAGAAGGGCTGGGTCCTTCCGAAACTCCTCCCAGGTGTGTTCCAGAAGATGGGGAAAAAGAGACACCTGGCTAGTCGTGCCCTGGGTGGTGGATTGCATCATGAGTTCAGGCCTGTTTGGCAGAAGAGTGAAGAGAGAGGCACCCAAAAGGCAGCCCTGTGCTTTGCCTCATGACCACCTTGGGGCAGGGGGTGGGGGGACAGGTGGCCAAGCAATTAAGCAACTTCCTCCTCAGACAAGAGAAAAGAAAGCAAAGGACATTGGGCAATGAGGAGAGGGCCTCCTCTTGCAGTACTGGTCTGTGTTCCTGTCCCCCCACTGAAATGCCCATCCTTTTTGACAGGACCCAATCTTGTCATTGTGTAGTCCAACTCCTCATGGAATGCCAGCACCAGAGCAGATGCCCAACAGGCATTTGCCAACAGACGAAAACCAGATAATTTTTCAGTTTGAAGAAACGCTCACTGACCGAGCTCTAAGCATGCCCCCGCCGCTGGCCGTGGTGAGGATGCATGTGTGGCTCCCGCCACCACCAGCATCATCTCAGCGTCCTTCGCTCACAGGACTCTGATTCCTCCTCTCGCTTTTCTGCTTCTCAGCCCCCACTAGCCTCACAGCATCCATCTCTCCCCCACATGCTCTCAGTCCCATCCCATAAACCCTACTTGCGTTCACCTTCGCGGCCTCCTTCCCATTGTACAGCTGGGAAAACTGAGACCAAACCCACCCAAGGACTCTGTCACACTGAGTTTACCCCAGGCCCCTAATGTGCAGTCCAGTGTCAGCCCTCTCCAGCCGTAGGTGTGGGTGTGCCCCGGGCTCTGTCCACAGACTTCTCCCCATGTCCTCACCCTCAGCTGGCCTCATCTACACCTTCCAAAACTGATGATGCCAAGTATCAACCAGCCTCCAGAGACACTCACACTTCTCATGTCTGGGAGCTCTTCCTTCCGCTCTCAAAATACACACACACACACAGACACACACACACACACACGCTTACACGCTTTCTCAGGTTGGGGAAAAGAAGCAGGGGCTTTATTCCTCCTGGGCCAGTGGACTCTGGGTTTTCTAATACCTCTTGTCCATGTCTTATGATATGGCCACAGGCTGTGTAGCAACAGAAATCCGAGTTCAAATCCTAATGTTGCTTCTTCACTCAGGTAGGCATATCACCAAATGTTTTTGATACTCAGTTTCTTCATCTCATCTGCAAATTTGGGGTAACTAGTCTTGTGTGATAGGGTTTCTTTTTAGGGTTAAACAGAATTGTAAATGTGAAGGTGCTTAGCAGAGTTTCTAGCCCGAAGCCCATCTTCAGTCATTTCTCTTCCCTTCTCAGCAGCTGCAGCAGGGGAGGGCTGCCTGCCATTGTCACCCCAGGAGGCCCCAGTTTCAGACAGCAGTGGAAAATGAACTCTGTTGTAGCCCTGGAAGATTCCTTCTGCCCACTCAGATCATGGTGGCCTCTCTCAGTGCACCCAAAATCTTGGAGTCCTAATTCATTCTCCTTGCCGCACTCAATCTCTACACAATGCGCTGCCCTGTTTCTTTCTTTCATCCTTTGCTAGGAATGTTTTGGAAAGGAAGTACTTTGAAATACAATCTGACCCGCTCTCCCAGGTCAGGCTGGGGGGTATAAATATAGAACAAATCTCAAGGGCAGATATTTTCACAAGCATCAGAAATTTTAATTTGCATTCTTTGGAGACCTGAGAACTACCACTCACTATCTAAATTTCTCAATTTCTCTTTACTTTTTTAATCAAATATTGCTCTTCATCCTAGTGGGAGACCTCTGGCTTTTAAATACGACCCAGTGCTTCCCTTTTCCATAGAGACCCAGATATCAAAACCATAACTGCTGGCATCTCAACTGTGCCCTCATTTAAAAATCCATAGCGTCATCAGGTTCGGACTCAGTGACACACTGATGGAAGAATATCTGTAACCCAGCATCTTATCCCACTGCATAGTGATATTCAATGAATATTAGTTTCTCATTTCCTCTCTTCCCCTTTCAGACCTTGCCATCTTTTCCTATCTGCTGTCTTACAGAAGGGTTGGTGCTGAGTTCTAAAGCTTACTGGAAGACTCCAAAGGGATTATAGTTTTCCTTTTGTCTCTGTCAGTCTGTTTTCCCTTAAAGCTCAATTTCTAGATAAAATAGAAGGCATTGTGAAAAATTTTAAAGGAAGTCAGTAGTGTTCACTTTGGCATGCGGTTCCTACTGAAAAAAAGAATCTAGTTTTACTTTTCATATATTTTCCCACTTAGACTCTTCCTTTACCAAAAGGACCACCATTTAATTTGCTATGACACTCAAAGACCCCAGCATAAAAATATATCTCTTGCCTCTGCTGATAATTGAAAAACTTTCAATGTGTGAGAAACCAAATGCTAGCCAGACAGCCTGGTCCTGAGCCTCACAGAGGCGGGAACCAGGCACGGATGCCTGCATCTCAGCACTACTTCTGTGAAAAAAAAAAAAAAAAAAAAAAGAAGAGGAAAAGAAAGCAAATTAAGACTACTTGGAGCACATCTTAGATGTTAATTTAGAAATTCTGATGGTTGCACCAGATGCCAGAGAAGGATAAATCTAAGTAGCATCTGGCTGATGGTCTACTTCCCTGAGAACTCCAGATAACGAAGCACCTGATTTAAGCTCTCTTTGGGATAAATATATGGAGATTATAATTCTGTAGAAGAATCATAGATCAACCTGGATTTGGAAAGTGAAACCAGTGGAGATTCAAACGTTCATCAATTGTTGCCTCTGGTGCATCTGACTCCTGGAGGTCATATGATTAAAATGGAAATGTTGTGCTAGGGAGAAATCTACAGAGAGCCAGGAAGGCCTTAGATCATTAAAAATTTATTTTTAAAAAAATAATGAGCCGGGCGCGGTGGCTCAAGCCTGTAATCCCAGCACTTTGGGAGGCCGAGGTGGGTGGATCACACGAGGTTAGGAGTTCCAGACCAGCCTGGCCCACATGGTGAAACCCCGTCTCTACTAAAAATACAAAAATTAGCCAGGTGCGGTGGCGGGTGCCTGTAATCCCAGCTACTCGGCTGAGGCTGGAGAATCGCTTGAACCCGGGAGGCGGAGGTTGCAGTGAGCTGAGGTTACGCCACTGCACTCCACCAGGTGACAGAGTGAGACTCCGTCTTAAAAAAAAAAATACAGCCGGGCGTGGTGGCTCACGCCTGTAATCCCAGCACTTTGGGAGGCTGAGGCGGGTGGATTGCCTGAGGTCAGGAGTTCAAGACCAGTCTGGCCAACATGGTGAAACCCCGTCTCTACTAAAAATAAAAAAAAAAAAAAAAAAAAAAAAAAAAATGAGAAAACAAGTCACTTTGGGATTGAATGAGGGTCTGACTGGTTTTGTTAGTGATGTGTCCGGAGAATCCAGGACTGCTCAGGTGTGTTGGTCCGTTCTCGTGCTCCCATAAAGAAATATCTGAGGCCAGGCAATTTATAAAGAAAAGAGATTTAATTGGCTCACAGTTCTGCAGGCTGAACAAGCATGGTACCTGCATCTGCTCGGCTTCTGGTGAGGCCTCAGGGAGCTTTTACTCACGACGGAAGGCGAAGCAGAAGCAGTCATGTCACACGGTGAGAGGAGGGGCAAGAGGGAGGAGGAAGGTGCCATACACCTTTAAACAGCCAGATCTCAAGAGAACTCACTATTGCAAGGACAACACCCAGACATTCATGAGGGACCCACCCCCATGACCTGAACACCTTCCACCAGGCCCCACCTCCAACACTCGGGATTACATTTCAATGTGAGATTTAGAGGGACAAACATCCAAACTCTGTCACCAGGTATCCAAGCTTTAGCAGTCAACTGTTGCTACATAGCAAGCCACCCCAAGACTTACTGATGTTCAACAACAACTGTTTACTGTTTTCCACGGGTCTATAAAGTGCTTGGACCCAGCCAGGCTGATCTCAGCTAGTCTTGCTCCATTGATGGGTCAGCTACAGGCTGATTGGTCTCTCCGACAGCTGTGGCTGAAACCCCACAGCTCTCCTCCACGTAGTATCTCGCCCTCCAGCAGGCTAGAATGGGTTATTCTTGTACTAGTGGCAGTGGGAGATTTCAAAGATAATTAGAAATGCCCACTGCCTCCTGAGGCCTAACCCAGAGCTAACTTGCCTTCATTTCTGCCACACTCTACTGCCTAGAGCAAGGGACAAGGTTAGTACAGGTGCCAGGAATGAGAAACAGACTAAACCCCCACACACACCCCCCGGCAGGACAGGCTCCAAGGTCACATTGGAAAGGACGTGCATACAGGAAGCAGTGGAGAGCTGCAATCATTTTTGCAACCAACGTCACAGGACTTCCACATCTGGTGTCTGAATAGTGTCACTTCAACAACTACTCAAACTTTCTGCTGAAACATGGTAACTAGGAGGCAAATGCGAGACCTGAGAGCTTGAAGAAGGAGAGGGAAGCAGATAGACGCTGTGCAAACTACTTACAGGGCTCAGCGACCTGGAGAAGAGCAATCATATCCTTCAAGGTTGATAAGGAGAAAGCAAACAGAATAAGAGACAAAGGCAAACACATTTCGACCACTTTCAGAGCAGTGGGACAGAAAAGGTAACTTGAACAGAGTGTAATATGGTTTAGATGTTTGACCCTTTCAAATCTCATGTTGAAATGTGATCCCCAATGTTGAAGGTGGGGCTTAATGGGAGGTGTTTGGGTCACAGGGACAGATCCCTTAGGAACGGCTTAGTGCCATCCTTGCTGTCATGAGTTTTTGCTCTATGAGTTCCCAAGAGCTGGTTGTTGAAAAGAACCTGGCACCTCCTCCCCTCTCTGTCACTTCCTTCTTCTCTCATCATGTGACACCGACACCTCCTTTGCCTTCTGCCACAATTGGAAGCTTCCTGAAGCCCTCATGCAGAAGTAGATTCTGGCAGCACGCTTTGTGTACAGCCTGCAGAACCCACAAGCTAACGAAACCTCTTTTCTTTATAAATCGCCCAGCCTCAAGTATTCCTTTATAGCAACACAAATGGACTAAGACAGAGTACTATAGTAGGATTGGTACACAGCGTGGCTTTTACTCCAACACACAAGATGTGAGACATGCCTTTTTTTGGTATTTCTATAAAATAAGTGTTGCATGCTCTATGTATGCCACCAGTACTGAACTGATGGTAAATCCAGTGGCAGCCTTTTCTGAGTTTCCTTCCTCTACCCATGGAGCTGCCATTGTCCAGAAGCTCATGTCTATTACTTTTTGTGTCCATGACCACCAGTCACCTCTGACAGGCTCCACGTGCAAGCACACACATGGGGCTCTCCATGCAAGCTGGAGTATTCTGAGCTTAGCGCCCAGCCATCCTGGAAGCATCACCCCACCCTGCACCTGCCACCTCCCTCATGCTGGGAAGAGCAAGGCAAGGTGCCCACTACTTCTGAGACACAAAAGCCTCTGCCCCCTTTCCCAACTTGGGCAAAGCTCTTGGCCACATTCCACCCATGTCCCATGGCTCCCAAAGCCCCACATGACCTTGGGGCCATGCAGCTCAGATTCTTTTCTAAAACCTCTAAACTCCAACCTAGGTGCCAATGGAGTCCAGATTTTCTGGAACTTAAAAAAGAAAATGGTGATGGAGTTAAAGAGGGAGAAGAATGTTTCTCTTTTTTTCCTGACCCTTTCACAGAGGCAAAATAAAACGTAAATTAATATATCAATAAATGATTCTGTCCCTTTTCAACTTCTGTCTAAATCTGTCATCAGCTCTTCTAGCAAGAGGCAAGCTGGTCTGCTTCCTCACCGTCTGCCCTGCCCTTTCCTCATTGAAAGACTTTGGAAGAGTCTCTAATGGGAACACTGGCGTCCCCTTCCCAGCTTCACCAAGGCACAGCCAAGTACATCCTTTATTTCTTTCTTTTCCAATATAAAGAATTAAAATCAGCTTAGCTCACAGCAAAATTGGCTTTTATTTAGGTTGTGCTTCCTTTTATAAAGCAAGATCTTTCTTGAGCCTCACTGAAGTCCTGTGGGTGAGCCTTTTAAGGGATATCCCATGGTGAAGCCACTGTCACCCCGATCAGGGCTGCCTTCATGATAACTTCCAGGTGACTGGGACCATTTCTCTATCCTCAGTGCCCCCTCAGCTCCTCAAACTCAATGCATCTAATCCAAGAGCCCTTTACCCTGAATTCAGCTCCCCTTAGGGGTCTGACAACAGGACCTTCCTTCTCACTGGCATGAGATCTCAGGGTCCATCTGCCCTTCCTCCCTCTCTCACCAAGCCCAGTGTCCCTGTGATGCCTCACTGCCCTGGCTAACCCTTCTTTCCCACACCCACCACCACAACCACGTGCCTCTCCCCACACCCTGACTCCTCATGGGTCTGCCTGGTCTCAGCTTCCATCCCTCCCCGCTCCAGTGCATGTTGGGAAGTGTCTGCTCTGGGGAGACTTTTGAGATTTAAAGGATCTAAGATGAGGAACCTGTGTGAGGAGGCCTCTGTTTCAACAACTCGTTCACTATGGAGAGAGCCTGGAGAGGAGGAGTACCAGGTTGCCCTGTTGCAGGTCTGCAGTGCTGATCCCACACAGTGCAAGGAACATGTGGAAAGAGCATTTGCTGAATCCAGATGTAAGATGACTTATTGACTCCCATTCCTCTGCACATCCCAGCCTGGCTCAGAAGGCACAATTCTGCACTCAGTAGTCGATATTCTTCAGGGGCTCCCCATAACTTCCAGGATCAAGGCTAGAGATCTCAGGCCCCTATTCAAAGACCTTCAAGGTATGGCTGCAATCTCCCTCTCTCAGGTTATCGCTCTCTATTCCTGCCTCTGGAGATTCCAATCTTTGTAATTAAAAACGCCTTTCACAATTCCCTGAGGTTTTAGGATTTTTAAAAATGATTTGACTAATTTTGTATGATATTTGATAAAGAAATAATTTAGGTATTATCTTGTTTTTGGGGGGCTGCCATACTAAAATGCCATAGACCAAGTGGCTTATCCATAACAGTTTATTTATCACAGTTCTGGATGGTGGGAAGTCCAAGATCAAGTTCCTAGCAGATTCAGTATCTGGTGAGAATGCACTCCTGGGTTGATAGATGGTGACTTCACACTGTGTGCTCACGTGGTGGAGGGAGCACAGCAGCTCCCTGGGGCCTCTTTAGTAAGAGTAGGAATGATATTCATGAGGGCTTCTTTCTTACGACCTAATCACCTCCCAAAGGCCTCACTTCCTAATATCATCACATAGGGGATTAGGTTCCAACATACGAATTCTCAAGGAATGCAAATATTCAGACCATAACAAGCAATAAGTAATATTCCTTACTTTAGATGAGTATATTACTAAAGATGTATTATGGGCCCACAACTCCTTATGTGCAATGGCAAAACCCAAATCCTCTGGAAAAAAAGTGTTCTTTTCTACATTTGACATAAATTTGTTTGTATGTAAATCTGACCTTAACTGACATGAGGTTATTCATAGTCTATATTTATCCTGCATGGTGTGAATATGCATAGGTTTCACTGTAGAAATATTAATGTATTTAATTACAGGCTGTGGCCTCAGACCTCACTAGGGAGTTTTATATAACATATGTTGTGTGCAGTGTATTGCTTTTTTAAAATCTCAAAAATTCTGGAATTGGAAACATCTGCCTTAAGATTTTTAACTAAGGGGTATTGGATTGGTTTAAGTTTATTACAATAAACTTTCAATAGTATTTTAAATATGTCTTTAAAAATCTATAGGAACACCCTATGAAAAGTAACGCCAACCCCCACCCTCCCCTTACAGTGGTTTAAAAAATATGTCCACAAGTTCTTTGCTACTTCTTCCTTCAAAAGGTGGAGATTAGTTCCCTTCCCTTTGTATATGAACTGAACTTGGAGACTCACTTCTAATGAACAGAAGGCAGCAAAAGTGATAGTATGTCATTTTCAAGATTAGGTTAGAAAAAGACTGAAGCTTCCTTCTTAGACGCACACTCTCTCTTGCTCTCTTGCTCCTTCCCTTGGGTCACCTGCTGCAGGATAAGGCAGCTGCTATGTTGTGAGCTGCCCAATGAAGATGCTCCAATGTTGAGGAACTGAAGGAGACCTTCACCAACATCTAGCAAAGAGCTGAGCCCCTTAATCTAACAACCCAGGAGAATCTGAGGCTCGTCGACAACCACATGGGTGAGCTTGCAAGTGGATCCTTCAGCCCCGGTTGAGCCTTAGATGAGATCTCAGCCAGGGGCAACAGCGGGACTGAAGTTTCATAAAAGCCCTTGAGTCAGAAACACTCAATTAAGCCTCTCCCAGATTCTGGATCACAGAAACTGAGATCATAGATGTTTGTTGCTTAAAGTTACTAAGTTTGGGATTATCTGTTACACTGCAATAGATAACTGACACACTCCTCAGCATTCTCTAGCATAGTGCTCATTCTCTGTTCTTATTCCACTTTATCACAAGCTGAACACTTTATTGATTATTTAATTTTTTGTTGGTTGTTTATCTTCTCCTCCTCCTATGGGGGAAGTGGGAGTTGGTGTACTCAGTGTTGTATTCACACCACTTAACATAAGGCCTGCTTCAAGGACAATGAACAGAGTGGGTGGGAGGAAGGAAAATTATTCTGGGGCAGTGAGGGTTTTGGTGCAGTGTTGACAAACAACATAATAATTGGAAATGTCCAGAGCCCAAATGTCAAACCCTCTCTCCTCTTCTCCCCTCATTTGGTCCAAGTGGTCACCAGGACCCCTTGCTGTCACACAGACGTGTCTTCTCCCCTCCATCCTCACTCACCCCCTCTCCCTCCCAGCCTCCATTCTCCCTCACCAGTGTCCTCATTGGTCTCACTGTTTTCTCCTCTTTCCCCATTAATCCATTCTAAACTCTGAATGTGTGCACGGGGTCTGGGGGAGTAAAGGAAAACTGAGGGTCTATTTATTTTTCCAGGACTTTAAATGAATCTATAACCCCCTTCCCTCAAATAAATTTAGAACCAGTGGTTCGAATGAGATTTCTACTTCTATTGACTTTTGCAATAAGGTAATATACAAAAAAATTATGCAAAAGTATTCTCAGTTCTAAAGAGAGTGAAGATCGTTCCCCTCATGCTCACGCAATGAGAGTATAAATCATATATTCTTTCCAGAAAGTAGTTTAGCCTGAGGTTCGAAAAGAACTATCATAGTCTGTTATCTACTAATTTCACTCCTAAGAACCTAGCCTGAAGGTGTATCTTGGGACTCCAGCAGAGATTTGAATAAAGATCCACGTACAAAGATGCTTAGCAGTTTGCATATAGCCTATTATAAGCAACTCTAGAGGCCCACAATGCAGAAAGGTTTAAACAAATCAGAATATAGCCATTAAGTGAATGTTATTCATCCAGTAAAACTATCTTTCAAGATTTTTAATGACATAAGAAAATGCTCAGCCTGGCACACTGGCTCACACCTGTGATCCCAGCACTTTGAAAGGCCGGGGTTGGCAGATGGCCTGAGGTCAGGAGTATGAGAATAGTCTGGCCAACATGGCAAAACCCTGTCTCTACTAAAAATACAAAAATTAGCCGGGCATGGTGGCATGCACCTATACTCCCAGCTACTCGGGAAGCTGAGGCAGGAGAATGGCTTGAACCGGGAGTGGGGCAGAAGTTACAGCAAGCCGAGATTGCACCACTGCACTCCTGCCTGGGCAACACAGTGAGAGTCTGTCTCAAAAAAAAAAAAAAAAAAGAGGAAAAAGAAAGAAAGAAAATATAATATAGCGAGAGCGAGATACTATATATAAATGTATTTGTTCTCTAACACGTACACATGTGTGCACAAATATACATGCGTATACATGCCTGCAAAGACTGGAAAAGGAACAGCAAACTGTTGCCAGCAATGATTTCTGAATAAGGAAATAATGGATGATTTTTTTTTTCTTTCATATTTACATATGGCCCACATTTTCTACACTGCATATGGGTTACTTTTATATCCAGCTAAGAATTATCACGTTCGTAAATGAAGAACAGGAAGGCCTATGCAGAAAATAATCTGAAAATTGCAGCTAAGACCCTTATTAGACCTTAGACTCTCCCTGCCCTGTGCCCAGTTATGCCGCCATGACAGGCAGGCAGGACCAGGGGAACATGGACCCAAGGTGTCGATGGACTCCCCACAAAGGGTCTGTGTTTCCTGTCCTGTAACTTCAGTGGCTGTACCTGTCAGGGAAGGCTGGCTGGTGGGAGGAGCAGCACTGGAACCTCACTGGTCTAACACTGCAAAGGTCTCTGTTTCCAGCTCAATCTTTAGGGGAGAGGGAAGGAGAGGTGGGGGGGACTCTACTCCACACTTTCCTTCAGGGACCCAGCTTGCTGCTCTTTGGGGGTGCTGCCAGCCTCAACACGTGGCTTACAAGGTTCTCAGGGAGTAAGGGGAGGGAGAAAGAGACAGAGAGAGAGACAGAGAGAAAGAGAGAAAGGATGAGTCCTGCCTGGCCGTGGGGTTCCACGCTTCTGCTTTCATTCCTCCGCCCATCTCAGTTACTCAGTTCCCACTGCCTGCGAGGGCCTGGGAAGTGCAGTCCAGCCGGGTGCCCAGAAGAGAAGAGGCATGGCTTTTCCTAAGTGCCAGCATGCGGGGCCTAACAATCCTCGAAAATGGCACCTCCTCCAAGCTTACGCGGGGCCTGCAGAGTCCTGTGGTTGGGAAGCGGAACAAGGGGGCCACCACCACCTCCCCCCAATTCCCTGCTGGAGGCTGTGTAGAATCTGCCATCCACAGGGCCGGCTTTGTCTACTTCAGGTCTGTGAGCCCCAGCAGTGTGGGCCCAAATCCTCATCAGGCTTCTGGCTGCCAGGGCTCCTCTGCTGCAAACAGGGTCTCTCCTCTGACGGAATTTCCGAGCTTCTCTTTGCTGGAAGGCAAAGGAGGATTTGGACCAGCCTATTAATAGCAAGGAAGCTGATGGCTGAGAGTTCGCTTTTATCATTGCCAGAGCTGCAGGCCTTTGGGGAAGTGATAAGCCTCTCCTACTCCCAAAGCCCTTGTCCTGCCCTCCCCCCACCCCACGTTAAGCTCAACCGTTTCAGGCCATGTTGTCTGGATACAGAATGAAATGTAAACAGCCTTCCCAAACACGGCCTCGCCCAAGCGAGATCCCAGAGAAAAAAGTTGGAAGGGAAGGTGTGCGAATTAATTCTGGTGTAAATTAATGGGGCAAATGAATTCTGAGCCTATGATGAGCTCTTAGGCAAGAACTGCGTATCAAACTAAAATGAGGGTGTTGTTTAAATCTTACTGGGGAGGTTGGGGAGTTTGCTACTGAAAAGAAAGGGTTTTGAAGTCTCTCTTTAAAGTTTAATTGGGTCCTCAGAGGACACGAGTTTGCCCCACAGAGGAGATTCAGTAAACGTGCCTCAGGCTCCAAAGGCAAATCCCAAAGCAAGTGGCCTCCAGAGGTGCGCTGAGCTCTGTGCCCATCCGAATGGCAGAGGGCTCTGCTGAAGGGGCCAGGCTCAGAGGAGGAGACGGGGTCCTGAGAAGCTATGGGGTCCAGCAACCAGGGCTGGGCTTCCTTCCCAAGTAAGTGTGCTACTAAAGGCCCATAGGCAATACCCCTCAAAATTTTCCACCACAGCATTCCAGATAGAAAGGTGGACACTTATATTTCAGGGGTGGAACTATAGTCCTAAAGAGTTGGCAGGAAGTAGGTCTCTTTATTTGTATTTAAAATTCACAGGAACCCTGAATCCAATTCCATGAACACACACACACAGATGCTTGTTTAATAACCTCCAAACAATTACCGTCAAGCACCATTAAGGTGCTGTGTGCTCCCTGGGGCTTCCTCTCATAACTTAATTTAGCACCTGCTACTCCCAAGTGTGGATCCCTGACCTGCAGCCTCAGCATACCCTGGGAGCTCTAAGAAATGTATCCCAACCCAGAGAACCAGAATCTGCTTTTTTTTTTTTTTGAGATGGACGCTTTCTCTGTCGCCCAGGCTGGAGTGCAGTGGTGCAATCTTGGCTCACTGTAACCTCCACCTCCCAGGTTCAAGCGATTCTCCTGCCTCAGCCTCCCAAGTAGCTGGGACTATAGGCGCCCGTCACCACACCCAGCTAATTTTTGTATTTTTAGTAGAGGCAGGGTTTCACCATATTGGCCAGGCTGGTCTCGAACCCCTGACCTTGTGATCTGCCCACCTCAGCTTCCCAAAGTGCTGGGATTACAGGCATGAGCCACCACTCCTGGCCAGAATCTGTATTTTAACCAGATCCTAGAGTGACTCATTTGTACATCAAAATCTGAGAAGTGTTTCTCTGCCATGTGCTGTGAGGGGTGTGAACATCCTTGCCTGAGAAATACATCTGCATAGGCTTTTCTGGAAGTTCTGCCGGCGATTCTTCTCCATCCTACTGCTTGCTAACGCTACTCTTGACTTTGTTACTCGGTTTTATCTTCTCAGAGCACTTACCTGATATGATCTCGTTTGTGTGTTTGGAATACAGCTTCACAAAACAGGATCTGTTGCAGCCTGTGAAACAACCTCACTTACAACAAATGCTCAATAAAAGTGTTTTAAATGAATAACTCTAACAGGGAGGGGAAAAGGAGGAGATGTGGGGTGGGTTGTAAAAGGTAAGTTAGGGGTCTGTCTTTTTATGGAAATCTCTACAAGGAACAATGTATTTTTTTCTCTTGAAAATGATAAACGAAATGTCATATTGGAATGTCCACACCATAATCTGTACTTAAATGTTCATACCAGATTTATTCATAATAGCCAAAAATGGAAACAGCCCAGATGTCCATCAATGGAAGAAGAGTTAAACACACAATGATATGTCCACACCAAGGAATACTAATTAGCAGTTTTAAAAAATTGCTCTGCTAATTTTTTTATTTTTACCAGAGACGGGGTTTTACCACGTTGGCCAGGCTGGTCTCAAACTCCTGACCTCAGGTGATCCGCCTGCCTCAGCCTCCCAAAGTACTGGGATTGCAGGCATGAGCCACCATGTCCAGCCAAAAAGAGCCAATCTCTAAAAGGGTGAATACGATATAATTTGATTTACAGACTAGTGGTTGCACAGGGTTGGTAGAGGAGAATGGATGTGACAGTAAGAGGACAGCATGAGAGATATTGGGAGGGATGGAGCAGTTCCGTATTTTGACTGAGGTGGTGGTTATAGAAATCTACACGTGACAAAATTGCTTAGAAACACACACACACAATGCATGAAGTCTGAATAAGAGCTGTGGATTGTACCTAGGTCCATTTCCTGGTTTTGATATTGTACTGTCTTAGTGCATTTTCTGTTGCTATAACTGGAATACCTGAGACTTTGAGTAATTAATAAAGAAAAGAAATTTATTCCTTAGAGTTCCAGAGACTGGGAATTCCAAAGTCTAGGGGCTGCATCTGGTGAGGGCCTTCTTGCTGGTGGGGACTCTCTTTAGAGTCCCGAGGTGGTGCAGGGCGTCACATGGTAAGGGGACTGAGCATCCTGGCTTAAGTCTCTCTTTCTCCTCTTATAAAAGAGCCACTAATGCTCCATCCTCACTTCCCAAAAGTCCCACCTCTCAAATACCATAGTCAGATTTCCCACCCCTTAATACTTCTACAAGGGGGACTCGGTTTTAACATGAGTTTCCATCGCATATTGCAAATCTATATGATATTAGCATTAGGGGAGACTGGGTAAATCACACACAAATCTGCTCTACACTGTCCTTGCAATTCCTATGAACCCATAGTTATTTTTAAAACAAAAAGTTTTAAAACATTCTATTGAAGTATTCATGATTCAGCTAAGGACTATGTCTTCTTTTAAAATGTGGAACAATTTTATACTGTTTAGCACAACCTAACCATAGAAATGCTTTGAATTCCACCGTACAATATGTGTCTCCCTAAAGAAGAAACAACAATTGCGCCAAAAGTAATTGTGTGCCTACTTTCACTTGAATCTTAGAAAGAAATAATGCTGTGAAGGCTTTCTTTTTGCTTCTTGCATGCCAGTGCCGGGGCGGGGGCCTGGGGAGAGCTGCCTTGCTTAGGTGGAGGGAGACTGAGCAAAGCACTCCAAGAAGGCTGCACTGCGTTTGGGGGAGGTGGGGTTCACCACCATTGCCTGATGGTGTTCAAGACCCCGCATGAACCCACGACTCAACCCAAGCAACAGAAATGATGTCCAGGGCAGCCAGGACCTGGTCCAAGTGAAGCCATGCCATCATCTTCCCCAGCCACCTGCATTTTGAGGAAGGGGCCCTGTTGGAACACTCTCTCTCTGACTTGACCCAGCAGTAGGGAGTTAGAAGGTGAGGGTAGGCAATGAGAGACCTTCATCCCCTCCCTGCCCCTCTTCATATCTGGGTACACAGTTCTTACTTGGGTCAAAATGTGTGTGACCTACAGGAACGAAATGGGAGCGCTATAAATAACGCAAGCTATTCCAAAGCCATTACAACAAAGGCAAGCTTGAAAACTCAAATGCCTGCAGGGGCTGGACAGGAAAAGGAGCGTGTGGGCCAAGCAGGACTGTGTGAACTGAAAAAATAAACTGGGTCTAAGGGAACCTTCTCAGCTGACTGCTCCCTGGAGACATGGAGTCACCAATGGCCCAGCTTCTCAAGACATGCCAGAAACCTGGGTTTTTTATGTAAAATGTACTGCTTTGAATGTAATAAAATTGTTTGAGACATCACATGGACCAAACAAGATACAAGTGCCAACAACGTCTGGCTTGTTCCTACCAGTCCACCTCCTCCACAAGCCACTGTCTTTAAGAAAGAAAGGCAAGGACCACAGGAGAGTCAGCAGGTCCGTCTGGGCCACGAGACAGCAGCTCTGCCAGCCTCGACCTTGACATTTGTCCTCAGGCCTCTGGAGCTGCAGTGGCAGAGGAAAGCGACTTCCCAGAGAGAGAAACCAGATTGAGGGACATTGGGAGTTTGAATTGGCTCCACCAAGAATTTTTAAAGGGCACCAGGGCACAGTGGCTCACACCTATAATCCCAGCACTTTGGGAGGCCGAGGCAGGTGGATCACTTGAGTCCAGGAGTTCGAGATGAGCCTGGGTAACATGGCAAAACCCCATCTCTAAAAAAAATACAAAAATTAGCTGAGCATGCTGGCACATGTCTGTGAGGATCCACATGTGAGGATCACTTGAGTCAGAGTTGCAGTGAGCCAAGATCACGCCACTGCACTCCAGCCTGGGCAACAGAGCCAGACTCTCAAAAAAATAATAAATAAAAATAAAAAAGGAATGAGCCAGAACATAATTTATTAATGTGAGTATTTCCAACCTTCCATCCTCCAATCCAAGAGGGGAGGAAAGCTTGAGGAACACTAGGTGTGCAGACCGGGGCTGAGGCTGGGGAACCAGGGGAGGGGAGGGTGCAGTCTGAGAACACTGGAGGGTTAGTGCAGTGGGTTTGAGGAAAGCTGCCAGGGATTAAGATTAGATCATCTTTACTGTCCTTCAAGAGGCCCAGGTAAAAGTGGAATTACTTTTGACTGTTACACTGTGTGTTAGAATTCAATAAGATCTTGCTGAGATTCAGCCAGTTGGGGTGAATCTGTTTACTGTGTAGAAATTCTTTCGGTTCCATCTGCAAACTGAAGGAGAAGCTTTATTCCCCCCATAGTCTGCAGGTCTAAGGATGCTCTCTGTAAGATTTCTTAAGCCTCTGGGACTTGCCCATGATTCTCAGTGGTGACTGTCTTAAAAGTGGCAATGTCGTTTGGGAGCATGGAGGTGAAGCGAAGAGAGGGCAGCTACTCCCCTTCGTGGACTATGTGGGGAGGAGAGAAACTCCCCCTCAGGTTAAGGGCAGAAGACTTGTGTAGGGAGGAGTCACATCATGAGGAAAAGCAGCACCCGTGACATGGGGGCAAGACATGGCTTGTCTGATAAACTGGTGAGACCGCCTGGCAGAAGCCCATTCTGAGGAGGGATTGACAGACAAGCCTCTTGGAAGAGAATTTTCCCAAGGGATGAGAGCCAGGCAGGCAAGGTCAGGCCAGAACAAAGCCTTAGTCATCAGAGGACGACAGACTTCGAGTCCAGCCCACGTGACCCTGATCCAGCCCATGGAATCTGGCTGAAATCCTGGGAGAAAGGACTTGGAGCCAAGATGAAAAGAGGTATATTCATCACAAGTCAGTCAGACCCTGAGGGTGCCAGACAGGGAGAGGGGCTTTATCCATCCCCGCTTCTTCCCAAAGCAGCCCTCCGCTGTGCTCCCATATGTGACCTCCCCCACTGCCCCACCCCAGGAAGGGCCCACAGGGGTCAGAGAAGCAGCTGGGTGCCTGGGGAAGGAGGGCCAGAGTCCACAAGGGACAGCTCCCAGGACTTCCAGGACTCCTGGGGGTGGAGCAGCCTAAGGTCATCAAATAACAGGAAGAGGCAAGAAAACACATGCTCCAAGAGTGAAAGTGACACCAAGCTGACATCCAATCTAGGGGGCCCAAGAAAGCCCAGAAGACAGGTGCTTCCACATGGCCCCATGATTACTTTTAGGGTTTTCACTTTACTAAAATTGTAAGCTCCTTGAAAGCAGTAATCTTTGTATCTTTTTATTCACTGCTGCGCTCCGGTGACAGAAAAGTGCCTGGTGTATATTAAAGTCAATACTTATTGTCTGATAAATTTACCATAGAGTTTCACCATCATAGGGTTTTTTTTTTAATCAATTGTTCTCAAGCTTTTTGTAGCAGCAGACGGTCTTCTTGAAATAAAACCTCGTGGAGAAGCTCAAAATGCAAAACAGATAAACATGGAGTTCCTGTGATAGAAGAGGAGATGGAATGAGGGGTCTCTGTCCAACGCAGCCCAGCCCAGCCCCATGACTCATGGCTGGCCCTGAGAATGCTTCAGGCAATTCCTCAGGCCATAAAGAAAACAGCCAAAAACACAAATATGGTCATTTTGTTAAAAAGGAAGCTGACAGAGATGCCCGTGCAACCTTTCCCCTTGGTGGCATTTGGAAAAAAACTCAGTGATATGAGATGAAGCCCCGGGGAAAGGATTAATGCTGGCTTAGCATATGGACGGATGGAGAAGCTAAAGTCAGGGCACCTTTCAGTTCGTTATGCAGGGACGGAGGGCAAAGCAACCCAAACCTGGCACATCATGCTCCTGCAGCCAACATGACAGCACCCAGAGAGCTCTGACACCTCATAAATATTCATGGCCATTGGCTCAGCAGCTTCTGAATATTCGTAAGTTTGAGCTCTGCCTCAACACTTCCCGGGACAGGAAGCCAGGTGGACTTGAGATGCAGCCCGTGCAGTTTTATCAAATGGTAAGTTTAATTCTATTAATATTTTATCCTTCCCCAGAAAACTCAAGTTTTGCATTTATATTGAGTTACCCTTGGCTATGTCTAGCGACAATGACACAATGTCCCTGTCAGGAAACATCCCAAGCCACTGGGGTCATCCTCTATCTCCCATTCATACAGGCGTTTCTAACTTTTGCCGAATCTAATTCCAGAGTAAGAAAATAACACTAGTGCCTGACAAACAGCCAGCACCAGGGGGTCGAACAGCATAGATTCTAGAGTTGCAGGGCCTGGGACCAAATGGCCGCTCTGTCATTTTTGCTTGTGAGTGTTGCTGATTTGGGCAACTTACTCGGTTTCTGTGAGTCTTTGTTGAGCATCTCTAAATTGCAGGTAATCATACCTATATCAGTTTCCTACTGCTACTGTAACAAAGGACCACAAACACAGCAACTTAAAACAACCCAAACTTATTATCTCATTGTTCTGGAGGTCAGAGATCTGATATGGATCTTACTAGGCTTGATCAAGGTTTCAGCAGGGCTGTGTTCCCTCCAGAGGCCACCGCATTCCTTGGCTCATGGCCCCTTCCTCCATCATCAGAGCCAGTGCTGCTTGGCTGAGTCCTCCCATGCTGCATCCCTCTGACTTCTTCCACTTATAAGGAATCTTGTGATCTTATTGGGCCCATGCAGGGAATCTAGGATGATCTTGCTATTTTAAAGTCATTGATTAGCAACTTTAATTCAATCTGCAACCTTAATTCCCCTTTGCCATGTATGGTAACATATTCACAAGTTCCAGGAATTAGGACACAGACATCTTTGGTGGGCTACTATTCTGCCAACCACAATACTCTTCTCCTAGTGTGCGGGGGGAAGGGGTAACGTGAGAACAAGCAGGCCCATGGCCTGCATGTAACTGAGTGGCTGTCTTCAGATGCCGGACATATTGAGCCACGCTGACACCAGGAAACTGGAAGACATGTCCTGTCTTGCATTGTCCCATAGAACCTGCAAATGCCAGTAAAGACTACTATCCAACTTTGCCCACCTAGCCTGCTAACCTTGGGAGAAAGCAATCATCTGTCATCTTCAGCCAACCTTCCTTTTGCCTTTGTTTGCAAAGAATCTAAATAACAGACTATATGCCCAAACCCTGCCACTTTCCACTTGAACCACAAGCACTCGGCAGCATCTCCACTGCAACTCCAGGATGCGTTGGACCACACATCCAGGAATGTCCCCTGCGGACTTCTGGGAGCCCAGGAGCAGACACCCTTCCATACAACTTGGGGCAACTCAGCCTTGCTCTCAGGAGACAACTGAGTAGCCAGTCTCTTCCCTGACACAGAGGTTACACAGGAATCCCCTCCATGGACAAGAGCTGGCCAGGTTGTATGACAATGTCCAGTTCTCATTTTCTCTGGGTCTTTCCTCATGATAGCTGTTCCCACAGGCCTCAGGAGCTATTCCTTGCCCTTCAGAGCTTAAACAATTCCTGACCCTAATTTCCAAATCTTTTCTGCTTAACCTATGCACCAAATACCATGCGTGGCAGTCTGTATAGTTCCCATGTGTATTCATCTGTTCTCATGCTGCTACTAAAGACATACCCAAGACTGTGTACTTTATAAAGGAAAGAGGTTTAACTGACTCACATTTCAGCATGGCTGGAGAGGCCGCAGGAAATTTACAATCATGACAGAAGAGGAACCAAACTTGTCTTTCTTCACATGGCAGCAGCAAGGAGAAGTGCCAAGCAAAAGGGGGAAAGGCCCCTTACAAAACCATCAGATCTTGTGAGAACTCACTCACTGTCATGAGAACAGCAGCATGGGAGTAACTGCCCCCATGATTCAATTACCTCACACCAGGTCCCTCCCACAACGTGTGGGGATTAAGGGAACTAGAATTCAAGATGAGATTTGGGTGAGGACACAGCCAACCCATATCACCATGTGACTATAGGTGCTGCTGGAAATCTCCAGCATTAAAGGATCTCTGGAAAGGGATAAACTCTGTTGCATTCTTCACAATCACAGCCACGCAGCTCGACTGACACTGAAGGTCAAAAGAGACCTATTCATTCTCCCATGAAACAGCTGTCTTTAATAATGCCAGTGGGAACTGTGGTACAGTGAGGAAGGCAGGAGCCTGGCTGATTTCGTCAAGTCCTCAGTGCTGGGTTTGAACCAACACGCCACCACTTCTGAACTCTCTGAATCTGTTTCCTCCTTCGTAAAGTGCCCAAAGTAACTTCCCAGTATTATGGCTCAAAACAAAAGAGAGAATATCTGTTCAAAGCTACCACTTCTGGTACCACATTCTAATTACCTCATGCTGCATCTCAAGCCATCCAAAGCTTAATGGATTCAACAGCAACCATTTTATTATATCTCACAGATTCTGCAAGTCAGGAATCTAGGCAGAGCTCGGTCAGGGGAGTCCTCTGTGCCTCACGTGCCCATGGATATTGCTCAGTGGAACTCAGCTGGAGGTGGACTGGCCTGGAGGGTGTGAGGCAGCATCACTCATGTGCTGTCCAGGCAGTTCTTTTTCTCAGTAGCTGTGTTCTACAAAACTGCCACGAGCATTGAATTAGCTCAAATGGAGCCACTGCTCCTAAGTATATTCAAGATTCAATTCCCGCGAGGGGGACATTTCTGTTGACTGATCAATATGCAACTTTGGTTTTGTGTCTTTTGTTTAAAGATACCTTATTGAATACCTACTTCTTAAAAACATTCGTTACATGAGTGTTTTCTCTATAAGAAATCACTAGCATGGAGGAGTTCATCATTTTCCTGACCCTGGGTAAGGTGGCCATGAATTTCTTTGGCTCTCAGCCTCACAAAAAATGCTGTCACTACTCTTTTTTCTATAGGTCATAATCTCAAAAATCTGTAGATTTAGTCATGTCCCCATCTTTTCCATAGCTCCATCACACACCAAAGATTTACTTCAAGCACTTGTCAGGATGGCCTCACTTACAGACTGGCAAATTTCCTCTTCTCTTCTCCCAATGTACCATGTTGTTGATTCATAACCTTGAACTCAGGGCCAACAGCACTAGAACTCCCGCCTGAACAAAGCCGACTGGACAAGCATGTTTCCTCTGCAAGGCACATCACAGCCTTTTTGCACTTAGGAACACTGGTCTGCACTTAAGCCCTGTGTGGGGGTCACTTTAAAATGTGAAACAACAGCAAAAGCACAAAACATATGGCACTAGGTAGACAGTGAAAAGGGCCATTGATTGCAGCATTGAGAGCTATAACAAGAAGGCAAAGCGTCTTCTTGTGTGACCTCAGCTGGGAACATGCACATTGAGACACTTAAACCTTTTGTTGCCCCACACACATCCATGAATAACTACAACAGTGCTGCAAGTATATTGATGTGGGGGTTTTGACTAAATTTTAGTGAGCAGATAAATTTGCAAATACAGAATCTGCAAATAACGAGAGTCACTGGTATTTGGTGCTTTTTCGAGAATGGGTGGAAGACTGCGCTCAGCTGGGACTGTCCAATGGAGAGAGGTCCATGTGTGGCCCTCCAACATGTCACAGGGCACTTGGACTTATTATTATTTTTCTTGATTTTCCTCATACAAAACTTTGTGTGTGTGTGTGTGTGTGTGTGTGTGTGTGTATCTGTCTTGAAGCAAAGTCTGTAACTAAATAAACTATGTTACGTTGTGTTCATTATTCCAACATTTTAGGGACCAGGAGAATTCTGTGGTTTGTTTAGTAGAAAAAGCTTACCAGGCTGGGCAGAGTGGCTCACTCCTGTAATCCCAGTACTTTGGGAGGCCAAGGTGGGCAGAACATGAGGTCAAGAGATCGAGACCATCCTGGCCAACATAGTGAAACCTCGTCTCTACTAAAAATACAAAAATTAGCTGGGCATGGTGGCGTGTGCCTGTAGTCTTACACTCAGGAGGCTGAGGCAGGAGAATTGCTTGAACCCAGGAGGTGGAGGTTGCAGTGAGCCAAGATCATGCCACTGCACTCCAGCCTGGCAATGGAGCAAGACTCCATAAAAAAGAAAAGAAAAGAAAAGAAAAAAAAAGAAAAGAAAAGAAAAGAAAAGAAAAGAAAAAGGTTACCAAAAAAAGACCCTGATGCCATCTAAAATACGCCTTTTCTCAAATCCTTTCTAATTGTGCTATGTTTAGAGCATGAAGAACATGACACAAAATATATAGTTGCATCATAATTGGGTCAAAAAATGCAGTAAAGGTGGCAGTCCTTGAAATTTACTATTCTGTATTTGTCCCTTAAGAAATTATCAGCAAGAATATATTTAGAAAATAAGTTCATCACCAAATCATTCCCTTTTAGTTACACAAATCTACAGTCTATCCAGTTAGGAATAATCCTTCCCTCTTACTTCATTAATAAAAGGACAAAATCATTCATCATCCACTTAGCACACCTTTTAGAGTGAAATGGGACACCCTTAACTACACTAGGACAACAGGAATAAGCCAAGTCTGCCAAGACAAACTGGGCATTGCACCTATTCCACCTGTGGCAGTATTCATAATCAGTATAAACCTCAGGGTATTTATAAGATTGGCTTTGTTGCAATGCATTGTATCTTTCCATTATGATACAAATTACTTTCAGGGGACACAAGTTGAATTCTCTTTTCTCAAGGCATATTCAACAGACCTTAAGTGGTCCACAAGCCCTGCAAACTATTTAAGCCATCCATCCACCAAAAGACCTCCCTTTTGTAAAAACTAATGATTAACAATTGCCTTGAGAAATGTGATGAAGCATTTCAAAAGTCACTCTTGCTGTAGTTTCTTTAAGTGTATTGCACTTTATTCTTTTCCTAATCTGGAATTCATTTGCTCTTTTTTCTAAAAAAATTTGTTTTTGTGTTAGAGGATTTTTAAGAGAATAGACTGAAGTTTTAGTATCTCCCCATTCAAGACATAACGGCTCTTCCCAAAGGTACTAAAGCAGTAGCGGCAGTTACTCCTCCCTTCATTCTTAGACTTTCATCTCCAAAGCCAAGTCAATAAAATGCCAAGAAAAAGTCAGTCCATCTTGCATTATATGTACTAGAGTAATGGTCTTCATTATTTCACAGGTTTTGTCGTTCATTCTTTGCATGCAGACGTAGCCAAAATCCTTTTGTCCCATTTGTAAAGTGGAAATGATACCACCACTACTCTTATTAGTCACCCTTGCGCAATGTCTGGGAATCACTTCAGGGCACACGTAAGCCCCTTAAAATCACCTGCAGCACATTTTGTGTGTGTGTGTCTCAGCGGGGGAAACACACACCTGAGTTGAGAGGCCAGCTGTGCCTTGGGCTTTATTCCATGGAGAGACACGTCCACCTAATGGAAACTTTCTCACCAGACTCTGTAAACAGAAGCCTGTGGTCATACACCTTCCACGTAGCCCAGACCCCAGATCACATCGCAGTTGGCCCCTATGGCTTGACTCCATCCTTAGGCTGTTTAAATATGCCAGATAAACAGCACTCATGTTCTCTTAATTTAAGCCTTTGCATAGCTGCTCAATATCTGCTTGCACTCCTGACTTAACTGGTGAAATTAGAAGGGTTGAAATTTCTTTTTGGAGACCTTTTACCATTTTACTATTTCTCAGGTACCAGAAAAGAAAGGTCTCCCTGTCCACATTCTGCTGATGTATTGCTGATCAGTTCAAACCAACTTTATCTATTCTCTATCCTAGTAAACATAGGACTTGTCCTTCTAATATCCGCTTGGGTGGAGAAGATTTGGTAGAGAGGAGAAAAACTGGACATTTTACAGAAGTGAAGCCAAAACAACAATTTCAAGAAATCATTCAGGATTCCATGAAATTCTGATCTCGCGTCGCACTTTTCATGGGCTCTGATGAATAAGTCTTTATGGGAGGAGGCTGGTTTGGGGACTTTGGTGCTCTGGGTTTAAATATCCCATAGATCCTGACTAGCACTTCCCACAGCTTAGTGAACCCCATTCAGAGATTCTAAACCATAAAAATCCCAAGCCTTCGTGCAATTCCTCTTATGGTTTACTAAAAAGCTTAGGCTAGGGCCGGGCACGGTGGCTCACGTCTATAATCCCAGCACTTTGGGAGGCTGAGGCGGGTGGATCACCTGAGGTCAGGAGTTCAAGACCAGCCTGTCCAACATGGTGAAACCCCATCTCTACTGAAAATACAAAAATTAGCCGGGCGTGTTGGCATGCGCCTGTAATCCCAGCTACTCGGGAGCCTGAGGCAGGAAAATCACTTGAACCCGGGAGGTGGAAGTTGCAGTGAGCTGAGATCGCGCCACTGCACTCCAGCCTGGGCGATAGAGAGCTAGACTCCATCTCAAAAAAACAAAACAAAACAAAACAAAACAAAAACAGGCTAAATCATTCGCCTGAGGGAGGTCTCAGTGTCCTCTAGTTTTCATGTACAAAGATGGCATTTCCACCTTCTCAGGACTATCATCTGAAGAGCATTCTCAGGCACAGGGTCCTTTCATATTGACTCCTGCTCTACATTTCCTCATCTTTTAAAGAATGCGCCCAGAACAACAAAAGACTGTTTGCGGTTCTAATGATTTTCTCGCTGACCTTTGACCGTGCAGACAACACTGTTTTCTCTGTCCCAAGATGTGTCTGTGCATAACGCCCTGCGATGTTTCCCTCTATCTTTGAGTCGCATGAATCAGGGATTAGAGCCTTGGTGAATGCTGCTGCCCTTTTTCGGGTTCTTTCAAATCTGCAGGGATTTATTTGCCCCATTTTATGTCAGTAACTTTGCCTTTGCAAGCTTGACCTAGGCTTCTTTAAAAAAATTTTTTTTAACTTACAGAATATAATCAGAGCAAAGCTTCAGAGCTGTGGGGCAGGGAAGACTAATTGGTGTTTAAACCACTTTGAAGCTTTTAGTTCAAGGGCAGTAGCATCTCCGTAAACGTTGTCAGTATCCAAGGGCCTGATTTAACTCCAAGAATACGATTTGTGCAGTTTGCAAGTTGTTTTCTAATTGTAGGATGTGAAGAATTGTCAGCTAGAGTCTAGATTGATTCTGCTGAGAGCCCAGAGACACAAATTCATCTTTACTTGCCCTCCTTGTTTCGCGTTTAGGTGGTCACAGATTTCATCTCCAAGATATTTAAAAAATACTGTTTTCCCTGTGGTTCCTACCCTTCATGACCATCCACGTGTCCTCCCATTAAATGTAACCAGTTTTGTATCTTTTGACTTCAAAATATTTCACAATCAATTGTCTAGATAAACTTCACCTCTCATTTAAAATAGCATAAAAGGCGAGAGAGAAGCTTGCTTTCTTCTTGAATCTGATTACATAAAATTTTCAACTACGTAACTTTTTACTTTAAACTACCCACAGCAGCATGAATGGTATGTCTCAGAAAAGGCAAACATAATAATATTTGCCAAACTCACTAAGGTAATTATCCCTGCCTTATAAAATAACAATACTTTACAACTATAAAACACCTTCCTGTCAAAATCACTCACATTGTGTTTAAAAACTCGAGGCTGATATCTCTGGGTCCCTGTCTGAATAGTCAGATGCAGTCTCCTGGGGCATGGCAGGGAAGAAAGCAGAAGCAACATTTACTGAGTCTTTCGTGTGTTCTTACATGTTCAACTCCATTTGATTCTCACAATAAGCTGGAAGTTGTAATTTTTCTATTATGGAGGAGGTAACTGAGGCTCAAAGAGGTTCTGTACCTTTGTCATTCCTACTAGCAGAGGCAAGATTTGAACCCACTTTTGGCTCCCTGCAAGGGGTGTCCCATGTGAGAGATAAAGAAAAGTCCCTCGGGACCGGTCACCTTGAGCAGTAGCCTAACTTCCTGCTGAAAATTCTAGCAGGTGGCCTAGAAATTGGAGAATTAAGCAAGTCAGAGAGAAAGAGAAACATCCATGAAAGAAATGGCAATGGACTGTCTTCAGAATGACCCAGTCTTGGTTCTCAAAGGGCATCTGGTTGTGCCTCGGTGTCACTGGTAGGACACAGAGAACACCTGAGGAGGTGTGGTCACAAGGCACTGGGACTTCAGAATACAGCAAGGCAGGAAAATGAACAGAGCCATGTCCAGTCCAAACTGGAGTAAGGGACTTGCACCCTCGGAAGCTGGCTTGAGCAGCGTCCTAGGGTGTGTTAAGCTCACAGTGGATCCATGGACAGAAGATGGCAGAAGGTCTTTCCGGGGGAGTCCAAGGAAGAGGGTTTGGGGTCAAAACAGGGGTCAAGATTCAGGGGCAAAACAATGGTATTCAGGAAGTCAGAGGACAAGCTCAGGGGAGAGGTGACCTGGACCAGCCTTGTGGGAATAGAAGTGTATTAGTCCATTTTCACACTGCTGATAAAGATATACCTGAGACCCGGCAGTTTACAAAACAACGATGTTTAATGGACTTACAGTTCCACATTGCTAGGGAGGCCTCACAATCATGTTGGAAGGCAAGAAGGAGCCAGTCACATCTTACACGGATGGCAGCAGGCAAAGAGAGAGCTCGTGCAGGAAAACTCCCATTTTTAAAACTGAGATCTCATGAGACTATTCACTGTCACAAGAACAGCAGGGAAAGACCCGCCCCCATGATTCAATTACCTCCCACTGGGTCCCTCCCATAACATGTAGGAATTCAAGATGACATTTGGGTGGGGACACAGCTAAACTATATCAAGCAGGTACCCAGCCGCTGGGATAAGAAGGAAGGGTGGGCAAGAATTCAGTGCTGGGATTTTCTTTTCCCACCCCCACCCCCCAGCATGGTCAGTATCATCTCGGAACCTGAGCAGGACTAAGCCCTCCAGTGCTCTGCCTGGCCTGCTAGGCTGTGCAGCTCTAAGAAGGTAGGACCTGACCAGAGTTCTCAGGACCCCTGTGGGAAGGCACCGAGCTGGCAAAAAATGCACCAGTTGACAAACAGATGGGAAATTAGAAAAGAAGTAGAAATTTCCTGTAACCAAAAACAAATAAGAGTCTGGAACTTAAAGTTGAGGCTTTTCTTTTGGAAAAGATGTCCCAGCACTGGCTTTTTTCCATGACTCACCATTAAAGAGGCAGGCTGGCGCGGCGCGGAAGGGGATGTTTCCGGGACTGGCCCCACCCAGCGTGGTTACAAAGCACAGCGGCTGTTTCAAGCTTGGGGAGAACTTTGGTGCATCAGGCCGAATGCGGTGACTCATGCCTGTAATTCCAGCACTTTGGGAGGCCAAAGGGGGAGGACTGCTTAAAGTCAGGAATTCAAGACCAGCTGGAGCAACACAACCAGATCTCGTCTCTACACAAAATTTAAAAATTATCCGGATGTGTTGATGTGCACCTCTTGTTCCAGCTACAAGGCAGAAAGATCACTTGAGTTTGAGGCTGCAACAAGCTATGATCACACCACTGCACTCCAGCCTGGGTGACAGTAAGACCCATCTCCAGAAATTTAAAATTAAAAAAAATGAAAAAAAAATTGGTGCATTAAATGGAGAAGACGAAGTGGATTACAGATGTGGAAATAAAATTATGGAGGTGAGAGGTTGGAAAACACAATGAATGTACAGATAACATTGAGCAAAACAGCTTTTCGGGTGCAGGCTGCACCTCTGGAATTGGGGAAGGAGATGCACTAAGAGGGCTTGTGAGCAGCACAGGGGTGGGCTCTGAAAACACCCTTCTCAGCCATTGCATACTCGCTGCAGGCTGGGTGTGACAGTTTAGCTTGCTCCATGATGGAGCTAGCTAGGTGGGGCAAATGGGCTTCTTTCAGTGTTCTCCTACAAGAAGACAGTGCCTTCCCAATTAAGCACTGCATCTGCTGAGTCATGAGGTCTGAGTGTCCCTCCAAGCAAAAGTGCAGATGCTGCCCCTGCAATACCTATGTGTCCCAGAACTTTTGACAGAGGGAGATGCCTTGGAGTGCTTCCTCAGACAATTTCTGGACAGGATGCAAAAATTCGGCTCATCAATATCTGTCATTGCTTACAACATACAGGCAAGCATGTTTCTGGGATGTTGAGAAAATAAGAGAACTTCTCTGAGTTGCTTTAAAGGAAAAGTATTGCCTTCCCTTTCTCTGCTGTCTGACACTGAAACATTGTTGTCTCCATTTTGCTACATAGTCCTCTTTTCTGTTTATCTTTTCTCTTTTTTTGACTAATATTTGTATTGGTAAGAGGTGCTTTGGAATTTGCACACAAGAAGAAATAAAGAGCTTTTTTTCCTCTACATTTCTAATATTCAGCTGCTCTCTTAACTTGCTTGTCCAGGTATTTTGACTTTTAAATTCTCTAGACGGTTTTTTTTTTTTTTTTTTTTTGAGGCGGAGTCTCGCTCTGGAGTCTCGCTCTGTCGCCCGGACTGGAGTGCAGTGGCCGGATCTCAGCTCACTGCAAGCTCCGCCTCCTGGGTTTACGCCATTCTCCTGCCTCAGTCTCCCGAGTAGCTGGGACTACAGGCGCCCGCCACCTCGCCCAGCTAGTTTTTTTGTATTTTTAGTAGAGACGGGGTTTCACCGTGTTAGCCAGGATGGTCTCGATCTCCTGACCTCGTGATCCGCCCGTCTCGGCCACCAAGCCTCACTCTGTCGCCCAGGCTGAAGTGCAGTAGTATGATCTTGGCTCACTGCAACCTCCATCTCCTGGGTTCAAGAGATTCTCCTCCTTCAGCTTCTTGAGTAGCTGGGACTACAGGCGTGTGCCACTGCACCTGGCTAATTTTTGTATCTTTAGTAGAGACAGGGTTTCACCATGTTGGCCAGGCTGATCTTTAACTCCTGAACTCAGGTGATCTGCCTGCGGCGCCTGTGCCTGCCTAGGCTCTGCAAATTATGTAGTCAGTTCTGTTCAGCATTTTCAAAAAATCCCTCCTCTCAGAATTCTGAGGACATGACTCCACTGCCTGCTGGATTTTTATTCTGTGGAGGTCTGAAGCCAGGCCTGACCGGTTGTTTGGGGTTACCTGACTTTTTGTTTTTATTGTGGTTGTTGCTCTTGTTGACTTACTGCTTCTATTTGCTATGGGTCCCTTCTTTGTGCCTAAAACATCCAAGTGACATGAAGCTCAGTGTCCTGCTCTTCTAACTAATTGGACTTTGTTTTAATGAACCTTTTCAACCTGAAGGCCAACTCTTTCTTTAGCTCAAGAGAGTTTCCATTTGTTCAGTGTTTCTTTTCCATGTGTTCTATACTTTCTTACCTGTACATGCCACATCCTTAAACTATGGGTGTTTTATCCTCCCATCATTTTCACTTCCTCATCTTTTTCATAACCTTGACTTTTATTTTTAGGCACAAGAGTTTCTCACATGCATCATCTACTTCACTGATTGGGTTTTCTGCAGCCTCGAATCTGTTGTTGCTGCTTCCATCTGGGATTTTTAATTCTGCTATTGTGCTTTTCTCATCTTCTCACATTCTTGCCTGATCTTGCTGTTCTTTCTCTGCCCGTTTGCCTTTCACAGGTGCAATTTCTTTCCGCATGTTTTAAGGAACGCATGATAGAAAATTTGTAACATCTCCTTGTTCTTACATAATGATACTTCATCGAAAGACATTTGCTCTGGTTTCTTTTGAAGTCGCTTGTTTCATTGATGACGTGGTTTGACTGTGTCCCTACCCAAATCTCATCTTGAATTGCAGCTCCCATAATTCCCACATGTTGTGGAAGGGACCTGGTGGGAGATACTTGAATCATGGGGATGGTTTCCCCCATACTGTTCTCATGTTAGTGAATAAGTTCCACAAGATCTGATGGTTATTTAAAAGGTTTCCCCTTTAACTTGGTTCTCATTCTCTCTCTTGCCTACTGCCATGTAAGATGTGCCTTTGCTCCTCCTTCACCTTCCACCATGATTGTGAGGCCCCAGCCATGTGGAACTGTGAGTCCATTAAACTTCTTTTTCTTTATAAATTACCCAGTCTCAGGTATATCTTTGTCAGCAACATGAAAATGGACTAATACAATTGACTAGTGACTTTCTCTATAATATTGCTTTGCCAAGCTATTAATTAGTTCTCTCTGTATTACTTCTGGTAAACAGTAGTCACTGATTGTTTATTCTCAGGAATCAGGATGGATTCTGACAAATATTATTTGGATCCCTTCCAGCATCTTTAGACTCAATAAAATTTAAAGACATTTACAGAGATTTTGATAGCCGGATCAGGTATGCAGCATGCTGCTCGGACTAAGGAGGGAACCTGATTGTATGAGTTCTTTCTCACACTGCTCTAAAGAACTACCTGAGACTGGATAATTTATAAAGAAAAGAGGATTAGTTATGGCTCTGAGGGAGGAAACTTACAATCATGGCAGAAGACAAAGAGGAAGCAAATCCTGTCTTACACGGTAGGAGAGAGACAGCATGCAGGGTGAAGTGCCAAACAGTTTTAAACCATCAGATCTCATGAGAACTCACTCACTATCACAAGAACAGCAAAGGGAAAATCCACTCCCATAATCCAATTACCTCCCACCAAGTCCCTCCTCCAACACGTGGGGATTACAATTCAAGATGAGATATGGGTGGGGACACAGAGCCCAGCCATATCACTGAGCCAGCAGCTGTGGCAACACGGAGCATTGCTTAGTCCAGAGAACCTTTTTCCACGCTTCTTCTGACATCAGCAACTAATACCAGTATGTAATATCCAACATATCTCCATTTATCAAAAAATGTCTTGATTTATGAAAACTATAGAATAGTATAATTCATACCATTGTACTGCAAAGGAATGGTACTGTACATATTATTTGTAACTTGTTTTTTTCATGTAATGGCATATAGGGGGTATCTTAGACACATTTCTATTAAAATATATGTAGGTCATCTTCATTCCTTGTCATGGATGTACAGCATTCCATTAGATGATACCAAATTAATCAACCTGCTCCAGACTGATGGCACTCAGGTTGCTTTAGGGCTCGTTGGTTTGTTGGTTTTATTTTGTTTTGCTTGCAGTATAATTTAGTGGATCCCTTATTTCGATATTCCCTTACAAATTTTTTTTTTTTTTTTTTTTTTTTTTTTTTTGAGGTGGAGTCTCACTCTGCCACCCAGGCTTGAGTGCAGTGGTGCAATCTTGGCTCACTGCAACCTTCGCCTCTTGGGTTGAAGCGATTCTTGTGCGTCAGCCTCCCAAGTAGCTGAGATTACAGGTACTTGCCACCACGCCCAACTAATTTTCATATTTTTAATAGAGACAGGATTTCACCATTGGTCAGGCTGTCTTAAACTCCTGACCTCAAATGATCTGCCCACCTTAGCCTCCCAAAGTGCTGGGATTAAAGTGTGAGCCATTGCACCCAGCCTCCCTTAAATATTTTTGAAACACAAATTAAGGCTTTTACACAAATGTCTCCAATATATTCATTTACGTAAATAAAGTTTTTTAGAATAACACTGTTAACAGTGGTTACCTCTGGGACATGAGGCCATGGAGGGGTCATGTGGAAGGAATGAGCTAATATATTTCACTTTAAATCCTTTGCTATTGTCAGTTTTTACAACTAAGTGTAATGCTTTTCTAATTTTAATCAAAATATATACATAGATAATGCTATAATAACATTTTCACAAAGACAGCCTTTTTCTTTCTTAGGCCTGTGTCTCAGGAGATGTATCTAAAAGTTAGATTACTGGGTTAAATGGCACAATCCTGAAAGTGTTATACCCACTCTTAAGGTCTGGAGATATCTCAGAGGTTTAACATTCTGCCTGTGGTTCCTAGAGCAGGTAAAAAATAGAGATAACCATTGAATTAGTCTGTTCTCACACTGTTATAAAGAACTGCCAGGGCAGATCAGGAGATCAGGAGTTAGAGACCAGCCTTGCCAACATGGTAAAACCCCCAGCTTTACTAAAAATACAAAAATTAGCTGGGCATGGTGGCGGGCACCTGTAATCTCAGCTACTCATGAGGCTGAGGCAGGAGAATCTTTTGAACCTGGGAGGCGGAGGTTGTAGTGAGCCGAGATCGTGGCATTGCACTCCAGCCTGGGCGACAAGGCGAGACTCCATCTCAAAAAAAAAAAAAGAACTGCCAAGACTGGGTAATTTCAGCCAGTTCCGCTGAAGAGGCCTCAGGAAACTTACAATCATGGCAGAAGGGGAAGCAGGCGCATCTTTCATGGCAGCAGGTGAGAGAGAGAGAGAGGAGGCTAGAGGAGAGAAAGAGGAGAGAGGAGACAGGAGAAGAGTGGAGAGAGAGACAGGGAAAGAGAGCAGGAAAAACTACCATTTATAAAAACATCATGAGAATTCATTCACTATCAGGAGAACAGCATGAGGGAAACCATGCCTATAATACAATCACTTCCCTCTCTCCACTCACGGAGATTACAGGTCCCTCCCTCAATACATGGGGGTTACAATTCGAGATGAGATTTGAGTGGGGAGACAGAGCTAAACGGTATGAGCCATATTCCATTGCGTTGTGTCTAACAGCAGAAGCTCCTCCCATGCAGCTAGTGTGAGGGATGTGATCTTAAAATCCATTTGAAAAGGCTCAACTCGTGGAAGTGCTAGAATGGGTCCTATGTGATTCACCTCCACTCTTGCCCGCTTGCAGCTCTGGATCAAAAACCCAGAGATGAGTGATATCCTGTCCTTATGGGTGTCCAGAGTGGTAGCTGGTGTATTTGAGGATGGCAGATAGTACTATGAAAGAAGAGTCTCGTTAAGACTTTGCTCAAACAGAGCCCCCGCCTGTCTGTTTGAGATTCTTTGTTCCACCCTTTTCTGTCCCTGGTTTTGTCCTCCAGCAGGCCTCCACGGTAACCAGAGCCACAGCTTCTTTGCTCACTTCCAAATGGAGAAAAAAAAAATCGCTGAGCTTTGCACTGCCTGGGTCACCCCTAACTCAATCCCTGCCACCAGGCTGCAGCTTTGACTAGCAGTTTGTTGCCCTAACACAGAATAACTGTGATTGGTTGATATCAATTAAGATATACCCCTGAAGACCCAGAGGAGCCAATCCCAATCAAGCCTCGGCTGCTGCACAGTGAGAGGTCCCCTGGCATGGCCAGGAGAAACCTACTTTGCCCAGCATGTAGGTATTTTCCATGGTTGGAAAGGAGAAAAAGACCAATATGTACTGAACCTATATTGAGTACTGACTAAGGAGCTTTTACCATTTAATTTAATCCCAACAGTCCTTAGGGGTAGGCCTTGCTATCCCTATTTCACAGATAAGAAAACGTTAGCTCAGAGAGTATGAGTCATTTGCTTAAAGTCCCACAGCTAATATGCATCAAAGCTTATCTCACTGATTTCATATGCTGCTTGGCACAGCTTGTTAATAACACTGAAGCCCATCCATGCTAGGCCTGGGAAATACATTTGAGATCCTATTCCCCCGAGTTTTGTTGTTGTTTAAAAGTCATGTAGAGTATTTGGAATATATACATATGGAATATGAACATATATATACATATAAACCATATATATATATGGTTTAGACTAAAGTTGGAAGGAAAACTAAAGATATGTTTTTTCCAGTTAAGCATCTTCTAACAGTTTAAGTAATTGGTTTGTGTTATCAGATTGTGGCCTAAACCAGATCACAGGAATGAATCATAGCTGATGTAATGCACACATGCCTTAGTAGAGCTATTATGTGGTACCCAGGTGCACTGAATTTTACAATATGAAATCAGAGCTCTGCCCTTGACCCCGGTGAGCAATTATGGCATCATGAACTAGGCACTTGGATGCAGTTCAAAGAGCTGAGAACAAGTCATGAAAACGCAGGGAAAGTAAACTTCAGAGTTCCAGAGAGGTCACTCCATCTCCTCCCGGTCTCGCAGAGATGTCGATATCAGCTCCATGTGAAAACTGGTGGGGAAAACCTACAAGTCCAGGCCTTCACTTTTCCCTTAAAAGAACAGGGGTTGTCCTGAGCTGTGTAGCCTCTGGGATGGTGAGACTTCCAGAAAATTTGTTCCCAGGGGACTTCACGGAAGGAGCAATTCCCTTCAAACTTGGGCTTTTCGGTTCTGTTACTACCATTTGGGATTGGACCAATAGCCCCTGGTGGCAATTCTGGTTGGGCAGGGGAAGCGTGCAAGTGTGGTGGGCAGGTGGGTGCAGGTGGGAAACGAAGCAAAGGGACAGAGACATGCAGGCTAATGTGGAGGGTGGAGACCTCCCAGGAAGGGCAGCATTGCTGGCAACAATACCAGAAAGCCAGAAAGAGAAGCTTTCTGCAACCGTAGTTCTTTTTGCTCAGGAAGTACTAAATTTAGAACCTGCTGTCTTTTAAAAGAAACGATGTTATTTCACAGATCCGTACATTTAAATAACTAATAAGCCAAGAGAAAACAAAACAAAACAAAATGTTAAGTCCTAAAATTTCGTTAAGATACATTTTTCTTCCAAGAGACTACATGGAAATTTTGTTGTTGAAATAATTCACTGTGTTGAGCTTCACTTGAAATGCTTAAATACCATGAAACCATTTCCATTTTTGCCTTTACTCAAAATAAGTAGTTACTTTCTAATGAATGAAAAGCCCAGTATGTGAAAAGTGTGGTTTAGGCCAATAAAAGGGGAGGTAACACCATTTTAATAGTTTCCCAGAAGCAGTTAAAAAAATGACACAATGAAGTGTAATAGGCTGAGGAAACATCACACCCCATCATTTAAAACTCAGCAATGCCAAAAATACGCAAGGGTGAAGAGAGGTGAGGGAGACTGCCAAAAAATTATTGCTTGAAGGATTGCCTTTCCTTGTACCGGCACCTACCCAGGGCAGTTGCCCCAAGTTCATGCAGGGGTGGCCATATTCCATATCACGTGATCCTCAGCCCACAAGCTGATTGGACCAGAGGAGGCCACTGCCCCAGAGGCTGATCAGAACACCTTGATACAGCTCCCTGCAGGGGGCGCTGCGCAGTTTTGGCAGCCAAATGCAAAATGAAACTGTAAGTGCTCTCATTCAAAAAGCAGGAGAAACGTGCCATGGAATGTAATAAAAGATAAGGTTTCTCCCTTCTTCTACAGTCTCTCAATTTGTCATGGTGTTTTTAATTTGCTAATGGAGGTCGTTTTGAGTAAAGAAAGAATACAGTTTTAAATCACTAGCATGAATTTTACCATTGCTCTTCAAATTGTGCAATTTCGCTTTTTAATACAAACATAAGTACATTTAACTCATATGCAGCATCACTAAAATCACACAATTTGTATTCTGTGGCTTGTACATGCATATATATTTCATTCTTAGCAGAACATTGGAAACACTACAGCACATGAACTCAACAGTTTTTATTTCCCTTCTTGGTGCACACATTTTCTACTAACAACCTCTACTTTTGGCTTATTGATGAATAAGGAAAGACTTAAAAAAAAAAAAAAAGGAAAAAGCAAGTTTGGCTCTCTTGCCCTTTCCTTCTAAGTCCTCATTTTCAGCATAAGGGGTTAGCTGCCATAGCTGTGAAGCCCGAATATCTGAGACAGATCTCAATTTAGGAAGTTCGTTTTGCCAAAGTTAAGGACATGCACCTGTGACATAACCTCAGGCGGTACTGATGACATGTGCCCAAGGTCATCGGAGCAGAGCTTCTGAGAAACCATTAAAATGGTGTCACCTCCTCTTTTACTGTCCTAACCCACACTTTTCACATACTGGGATTTGCATTCATTAGAAAGTAACCACCACTTATTTTGAGTAAAGGCAAAAATTGAAATGCTTTCAAGGTATTTAAGCATTTCAAGTGAAGCTCAGTTTCAACAACAAAATGTCCTTGTAGTCTCTACAGAGACATGAGACATCAATCAATATACGCAAGATAAACATTGGTTTGATACTGAAATTCCAGGTCGTAGGTAGATAAGAGACAAATGGTTGCATTCTTCTGAGTTTCTGATGAGCCTTTCCAAAGGAGGCCGTCAGATATGCGTTTATCTCAGTAAAGACTGGGATGACTTTGAATACAATGGGAAGCAGGTTTGCCCTAAGCAGATCCAGGTGGAGTTTTCCCTTTAGCTTAGTGATTTGGAGGCCCCAGGATTTATTTTCCTTTCACATAAGGAAGTCACATGAGTAAGAAAGGATGTGACAGAGTCCCTTGGTCATTCATGTTTCTCACAGTGCCATTGACTTCCTCCTACTTCTAGAGCAAGTCCTGGATCTAGTGACACACGTACTGAATAAATGACAGTGGGAAGCAGAGCAAACCTCATGGCGTCAACATACTTTTTTTTTTTTTTTTTTTTTTGCTGGCACTTTGTGTTGCTGTGATATGTAAACATAGATGTCAATTTTCAACACTTTCTCCTTCCTTTTATTTAAAAAAAAAAAGTTACTGTGTTTCATCATGATTGGTTAAGAATTCTTGTTTTGTGTTTAGGTTTTCATTGGTTAAAGATTGAAACTGGGCCCCACGCCATGTCTCATGCCTATAATCCTAGCACTTTGGGAGGCCGAGGCGGGTGGATCACCTGAGGTCAGGAGTTCAAGACCAGCCTGGCCAACATGGTGAAACCCCGTCTCTACTAAAAATACAAAAAAAATTAGCTAGGCCTGGTGGCGGGCGCCTGTAATCCCAGCTACTCAGGAGGTTGAGGCAGAAGAATCGCTTGAACCCAGTAGGTAGAGGTTGCAGTGAGCTGAGATCACACCATTGCATTCCAGCCTGGGCAATGAGAGCAACATTTAGTCTCAAAAAAAAAAAAAAAAAAAAAGATTGAAACTGACTGCCAGGCATGGTGGCTCACCCCTGTAATCCCAGCATTTTGGGAGACCGAGGTGGGCGGATCACCTGAGGTCAGGAGTTCGAGACTAGCCTGGTCAACATAGTGAAACCCCATCTCTACTAAAAATACAAAAATTAGCTGGGCGTGGGGGTACGCACCTGTAATCCCAGCTACTCGAGAGGCTGAGGCAAGAGAATTGCTTGAACCAGGGAGGCTGAGTTTGCAGTGAGCCAAGATTGTGCCACTGCACCCCAGCCTGGGCAACAGAGCAAGACTCTGTCCCCCAAAATAAATCAAAAGCAAAAATGTATCTTTTAAATTAGATAGACTTGTTTAATTATTTACTAAGTGACAGATTTACCAGACTCAAAACTTTAAATTGTTTAAGAATGAAATTGGGGCCGGGCGCGGTGGCTCAAGCCTGTGATTCCAGCACTTTGGGAGGCCGAGACGGGCGGATCACGAGGTCAGGAGATCGAGACCATCCTGGCTAACATGGTGAAACCCCGTCTCTACTAAAATATACAAAAAACTAGCCGGGCGAGGTGGCGGGCGCCTGTAGTCCCAGCTACTCAGGAGGCTGAGGCAGGAGAATGGCGGGAACCCGGGAGGCGGAGCTTGCAGTGAGCTGAGATCCGGCCACTGCACTCCAGCCTGGGCAACAGAGCGAGACTCTGTCTCA